>NC_086448.1:620979526-621335776 GCF_028390025.1 Pseudophryne corroboree | reverse complement strand
ATTATGGACGGACTGCCGAGTGCCGACACAGAGGTAGCCACAGCCGTGAACTACCGTACTGTACTGTGTCTGCTGCTAATATAGACTGGTTGATAAAGAGATGTCGTAGTATGTACGTATAAAGAAGAAAGAAAAAAAAACCACGGTTAGGTGGTATACAATTATGGACGGACTGCCGAGTGCCGACACAGAGGTAGCCACAGCCGTGAACTACCGTACTGTACTGTGTCTGCTGCTAATATAGACTGGTTGATAAAGAGATGTCGTAGTATGTACGTATAAAGAAGAAAGAAAAAAAAACCACGGTTAGGTGGTATACAATTATGGACGGACTGCCGAGTGCCGACACAGAGGTAGCCACAGCCGTGAACTACCGTACTGTACTGTGTCTGCTGCTAATATAGACTGGTTGATAAAGAGATGTCGTAGTATGTACGTATAAAGAAGAAAGAAAAAAAAACCACGGTTAGGTGGTATACCATTATGGACGGACTGCCGAGTGCCGACACAGAGGTAGCCACAGCCGTGAACTACCGTACTGTACTGTGTCTGCTGCTAATATAGACTGGTTGATAAAGAGATGTCGTAGTATGTATGTATAAAGAAGAAAGAAAAAAAAACCACGGTTAGGTGGTATACAATTATGGACGGACTGCCGAATGCCGACACAGAGGTAGCCACAGCCGTGAACTACCGTACTGTACTGTGTCTGCTGCTAATATAGACTGGTTGATAAAGAGATGTCGTAGTATGTATGTATAAAGAAGAAAGAAAAAAAAACCACGGTTAGGTGGTATACAATTATGGACGGACTGCCGAGTGCCGACACAGAGGTAGCTACAGCCGTGAACTACCGTACTGTGTCTGCTGCGACTGGATGATAAATAATGATATAAAAAATATATATATATCACTACTGCAGCCGGACAGGTATATATATTATATAATGACGGACCTGCTGGACACTGTCTGTCAGCAGAATGAGTTTTTTATAGAATAAAAAAAAAAACACCACACAAGTGAAGTCACACGACGAGTGTTTAACTTTTTCAGACAATCACAATATAGTATACTACTAACTATACTGGTGGTCAGTGTGGTCAGGTCACTGGTCAGTCACACTGGCAGTGGCACTCCTGCAGCAAAAGTGTGCACTGTTTAATTAATTTTAATATAATATGTACTCCTGGCTCCTGCTATAACCTATAACTGGCACTGCAGTGCTCCCCAGTCTCCCCCACAATTATAAGCTGTGTGAGCTGAGCACAGTCAGATATATAATATATACATAGATGATGCAGCACACTGGGCTGAGCAGTGCACACAGATATGGTATGTGACTGTCTTGTACTCCTGGCTCCTGCTATAACCTATAACTGGCACTGCAGTGCTCCCCAGTCTCCCCCACAATTATAAGCTGTGTGAGCTGAGCACAGTCAGATATATAATATATACATAGATGATGCAGCACACTGGGCTGAGCAGTGCACACAGATATGGTATGTGACTGAGTCACTGTGTGTATCGTTTTTTTCAGGCAGAGAACGGATATATTAAATAAAACTGCACTGTCTGGTGGTCACTGTGGTCAGTCACTAGTAAACTCTGCACTCTCTTCTACAGTACTCCTAAGCTCCAGTAAATCAGGTCAATCTCTCTCTCTCTCTCTCTCTCTCCTAATCTAAATCACTGTACTCCCTAACAGCTGCTCCCCGTCCCCAATCCTCCCCACAATTATAACTAAGTCACTCAGTCTTTACTCTTTTCTACTATAACGGAGAGGACGCCAGCCACGTCCTCTCCCTATCAATCTCAATGCACGTGTGAAAATGGCGGCGACGCGCGGCTCCTTATATAGAATCCGAGTCTCGCGAGAATCCGACAGCGTCATGATGACGTTCGGGCGCGCTCGGGTTAACCGAGCAAGGCGGGAAGATCCGAGTCGCTCGGACCCGTGAAAAAAAACATGAAGTTCGTGCGGGTTCGGATTCAGAGAAACCGAACCCGCTCATCTCTAGTAAATAATACTATAGGATCAAAATGACCCTCAAATTCTATGATTTAAGCTGTTTTTGAGGGTTTTTTGGAAAAAAAAACGCCCGAATCCAAAACACACCCGAATCCGACAAAAAAATTTCAGAGAGGTTTTGCCAAAACGCATCCGAATCCAAAACACGGCCGCAGAACCGAATCCAAAACCAAAACACGAAACTCAAAAGATTTCCGGTGCACTTCTCTACTATGAATGTACCTGAAATACAGTATGCTCTAAAACTTTCATGATTTTTTATTTTTATTAATTTTCTGTTTGAAATCTACATTCCTTCATCCAACTAAATAATCTAATAACCGCATTGATTGCCAGCTATATAATATCCTAAGAATATCTGTTGATCATTGACCCTTTAACATCAGGTTTAGTGGTTTAAGCATGTTCCTATTTTGCACATTTGCTGCAAATAAGCAAAAGAGTTACACCTGTGATTACTGGACGTCATGCATGCAAATTATTGTTTGTTTTGCGAGTGCTTAGTTGTTTCTTTGTATCCATATATTATTCTTTGCTCTTATGGGTGTTTCACAAGAGGAAAAGTATCTGTTTATTATCTAAACCTCCTACAGTACTTGTCCTTGTGTTCATAGTTTTGAAGTGGGCAGGGACAGAAGAACCTGTTTCTGATTGGGTGATTTAAATTCTAGCAGAGTATTTGAGTAGTTGTTGAAGTCATTGATTTGTCTAGTCATGTGTGAGGATAGTTTAATGAGGGACTAATATACAATAGATATGTGGGAATAATGGAGGTTAATAAACATTCACCTACTAACAGTTGAAGGAACAGGGTCCTCAAGTATTGCCTCCCCAAATCATTACAGACAGCTTTACCCCTACGCAGGGCCGGCGCCACCATTAGGCAGCTTTAGGCAGCTGCCTATGGGCGCCGGCCACTAGAGGGCGGCGACTCACGCTGGTAATACAAGAATGCTTACTTTATTAATATTATTATTGTAGCTGAGCTCCACCTTAAGAGATGAGAAGGGACGGCCGCCCAACTGTTATCAGCTAGCCGGCAGCAGTGTAAGTGTGTGTTGCAATCTATCGGCTCTTATGTGCACTGTCTGCTCCCTCCCTCCTCCGCAATCCTCCTCCTCACCTCTCCTCTCCCCTTCTGCGCGCCCATAGCATCATATATGCAGAGTGCAGTCTCCCGCATGTTACCCCGCGCTGCCAGCCGCCACCCCCCCCCCCCTGCGATTATGCCTCCACCCCTGCGATTATGCCTCCCCCCCCCCCCCCCCGCGCGATTATGCCTCCCCCCCCCCCCCCGCGCGCGATTATGCCTCCCCCCTCCATCCCCGCGCGATCGCTCACCCGCATGTATCCCCCCCCCCCATTCTAAACATACTACATGCCTATTCTGTTCAAGAGGCACATAAGGGTCTCAGGAGTCAGTCTAGCACAGGGAGGGATTAAAGAAAGGGGGGGGGGAGCAGCAGCGGCTCTGTTGGCTATGTAACAGGGTACCCCTTTGTTGTTACCAATGAAATTAAATTTTTTGGCTGTATATATATATATATATATATATATATGTGTGTGTGTATATATATATGTATATATGTGTGTATATATATATATATATGTATATATATGTATATATATATATATATGTATATATATTTAAGCCCATACGAAAGCACGCCCCTGTCACTATGTCTGGTGTGATTGGGCAGTGGGCAGGGCAACAAAGCACCTAACCCCCGGGGTTGGCTGACGCGAGCATTAGCTGGCATACTTGATTACCGCGCACCCCCCCCCCCTTCCGCACACACCATCACCGCGCCCCCCCCCTTTCAGCACACATGATCACCGCGCACCCTCCTCCCGCACACACGATCACAGCGCATCCCCCTCCCGCACACGGATCACAGTGCACCTCACTCCCGCACACACGATCACCGCGCACTCCCACTCCTGCACACAGATCTCAGTGCACCCCCCTCCCACACACACGATCACAGTGCACCCCCCTCCCACACACACGATCACAGCGCAACCCCCTCCCGCACACATGAGTACTGCGCACCTTCCTCCCGCACACATGATCACCGCGCACACCCCCCTCCCTCCTGCACACACATTCACACACACACCCCGCCGGCACCCACAACAACCAAGGAGCGTGCCTGGATCACAGTAATGGAGGCAGAGCAGGAGAAGGATCAGGAGGACCACTACCGCGGATCAACCCTGTTGCTGATGCCGGTAAGAGAGTCTTTCTCTCCAGAGCTGACAGTCTGTTTAGACCAACACTGCTGCATTATTACATTAGATGTGCCCCTTCCCCCCACAATCATAATACGATTATAAAGGACCCCTGTTAGTGTCAGTGTATGTGTGCAAGGATGGACCCCTGTATAGCGTCAGTGGGTGTGTATATGGACCCCCTGTATAGTGTCAGTGTACTGTATGTGTGTGTGTAAGGACCCCTGTATAGTGTCAGTGGGTGAGGAGACTCCATAGCGGCATGTTGTAACTGACATGGACTGGAGGGACTCTGCTGGAGCTTAGGCTGCATGTGAGAGAGGATGAACTAAAGTACCAGGACTTCAGGCTGAAGGTGGACTCCAGATAGCAGCAGCCACAAGGTAATGTAGTGTAACTCTAATCCTACCCCTCCCCCAGCCTAACCCCAACTCCCCCGAAGGCCTAACCCTAACCCAACCATCCCCCGCAGCCTAACCCTCCCTCCCCGCAGCCTAACCCTCCCATTCTGCAGTCAGACCCTAACTCTCCCCTCCCGCAGCCTGACCCTAACCTCCCCTCCCGCAGCCTGACCCTAACCTCCCCTCCCGCAGCCTGACCCTAACCTCCCCTCCCGCAGCCTGACCCTAACCTCCCCTCCCGCAGCCTGACCCTAACCTCCTCTCCTGCAGCCTGACCCTAACCTCCCCTCCCGCAGCCTGACCCTAACCTCCCCTCCCGCAGCCTGACCCTAACCTCCACTCCCGCAGCCTGACCCTAACCTCCCCTCCCGCAGCCTGACCTTAACCTTCCCTCCCGCAGCCTGACCCTAACCTTCCCTCCCGCAGCCTGACCCTAACCTCCACTCCTGCAGCCTAACCCTAACCTCCACTCCTGCAGCCTAACCCTAACCTCCTCCTCCCCTCCCGCAGCGTGACCCTAACCTCCCCTCCTGCAGCCTGATCCTAACCTCCACTCCCGCAGCCTAACCCGACCCTCGCTGGGATGCCAACTACATCCCGCTGATATGATGTTTGTCCTTACTATTACCCCCAACCAGTACCTACCACTACTATGATCACATAAATTATAGATTATTTCTGTTGAAGTGTTGGTAGGGGCAGCGGCAGTAACAGGGATTAAGTTGGCGGTGGTAGGAGTCATCGTCGGTACTCAAATGACATTTTGACTGCAGTGCCTCACCAGCCACTGACCTCACCACACGCCATTGGTGTCAGTGTGCTCGGTCCTATGTGTGTATGTGTCAGTGTGACTGGTCCTGTGTGTATATGTGTTAGTGTGGCCATCCTGTCTCTGTATACCCACCAAGCCAGAGCACAACACGTGGCATATTTCATGGTCTACGCGCTGCCGACACCACATGTAGGAGGTGGTCATAATAATGTGACTCCGCCATATATAATTATTCCAAAGGCAAGTGCAAGCTTGCCTTTCAAGCCGTTTTACTGATATATGCAGAAGGGTTTTTTTACTTAAAAAAATATATAAATTGTGCCAAGGTTATTGCTGTTACTGTTACGGTGTTATTTATTGTTGCTATAATTTATGTTGTAAATCTAAAAATAAATCTAATACTAATTTAAAAAGTCAAGTGTGTACAGTATGTGAGCAGCTGGGGGGAGGGTATAGTTGAAGGCAGGGGCACCATTGTGCAGCTTTGCCTAGGGCGCCTAGAAACCTTGCACCGGCCCTGCCCCTACGTATTGCATGTTTAAGAGATGTACTGTACATCATATCTAGTGCAAGTCATTACTGCCCTTGCCAAGGTGTATAAGTCGACCAGTCCATGCAGACCAAAACTATCAGCTGTCCCTACCAACATGGTGGAGTGGATTAATAGCAGAAATGATGGATATAAGCTTTTCTTTTTTTTTATTGTAACTAAATATATTATATATCATTCAGCTCGGTAATACACTGCCATTAAGTCCAGTAGTTCTCTGGCCAATTGTGTGAAGATTTCATAAAGGGATTTGTGTAGTGGTGGTCGGTATGTGTGACCAGCAGACGGGATACCAGCAGTCACAATACTGATGCCGACATCCTGATCTTTAAAATCTCGACAGGGGCAAGGTAAGTGTGCTATCCCCTCTTCCCTACCCCGTAACCCTCCCTACCCGCAGCCTAACCCTAACCTCCTCCCTTAGCGTCTAGCTCTCCCCCCTCCCACCCGGTGGTGCCTAAACCTAACCCCCACTTTGCACAGCCTAACCCTCCCCCTTAGTACCTATAGTGCCTAAACCTAACCTCCCCCTGGTGGTGCCTAACCCCATACCCCCTCCCTCCCCCCCTCGAGTGGCATTTAAACCCAAACTCTCCCCCCGGCACTAACCTGGGGGCAGCTCTACTTGCGGTTGGGGTGTCGACTGTTGGGATTCCGGTGTCTGCATCCTGATGGCTGTCACTATTTCGGCTGACAGGATCTTGACAGACGGTATCTTAACCGCATCCCGTATTCACTACTTCTTTCTTCCTCAGTGAAGTCTATTATAATTCAAAAGTTAAAAACAAAACTGTAATGCTCTTCACTACAGGGAATCACACACTGCAAGTATCCAACTTTGCTAAAGGTCTTCAGTTGTCCAGAGATATTGGTGTTCATACATAATTTGTATAGTACTTTATTAAATTCATCTATCTAGTAGTTCATGTTAACTGTTTATATGAGACCATATTACATTTTGATTTGTGGTGACACATTGATGCTCCTTATGGACCTTTTTGACAGCCATGTTCAGATAAAATTTAGGATCACATATTTATTTGACTTTGTGAGCCTCCGTGCGATATTGGTTATTTTAATTTACAATTTCACTACAATTAATGTTTTATTATTTTAAATAATATAATAATATTAAATGTAACTTGTTTATTTGGATTGTTATTCTTTGCAGACTGAGCTGTGTATTGTATGTTGGGCATACTTAGTGGAGTATATTATTCCAAATTTTTTAGCACTGTCTTTTATATATTTTTAATGGGTTATCCTGCAGTAATCAGCAACTACAGAAATAATTTTTATTACTCCCTCATCTTAACAATGATCTGCAATCCTTAAACTAATTTCTCATGGACTTTTAGACTATGTGAATGGACTAACTTCAAACTGACCCAACGCTAACTTTTACCTTGTGTCTTTTTTACTATTAATGATCAATATTAATTAATCTGTCTTCTTTTCATACTATAGATAACTCCTCATCCTCAACAAACAAAAACAGATGAAGAAGGTAGAGTGAATATGGGGATGTTTACTTTTTCAGCACCAAAGTAAGTTTGAGAATTTATCAAATACCCATACTCCTGTTGGTAGGTAGAATTTGATTAGGTTTAATGAATATACTCCCCATGTGTATATTTTTTAGAAAACAACTATGTATAACTCTTATTTTCAATTAGATCTACTAACCTATTTATATGAAACTAATAGTATAATTCAGTTTTAGAAAAATTGGCCGGATTAACAATGGTGGTACGTAAGCCCTGGTTGCCATAGGCAAGCCCCATTTTTCTTCCAACCCCCCGCCATGATGCAAAATCATCTATCCGGAGAATAGATACCCTCCTTTCCCTTGTTTACTATCAAAAGGGAATATCTTAAGTGGCAAACAGGAGTATACAGTGTAGTATGTGTGAATGGACGCATGCTGCCTCTCTAAAGTGTCAGGTAGCACGCAGCCCTGACCCGCCTCATTAGTCTGTACCCCTCACTGTCTCAGCACACCCACTGGCTTCCACCCACTCACCTGGCACTCTCAGGCGAACACTTCCAATGCCTCCGGGAGTCACGGACTGATGATTACTACAGTCATAATTTAGATAATGACAACAGAAATTGTATAAAAAGTATCTGCAAGAATTCTAATGGAATGGAATTTTGTTTCAAACTAATTTTATATGATATAAAAGATACACAAAATCATGTAACAAAATCATGTAACCTAAAACAAAACATGGAGGCGTAACAGTTATTTGGAGTGCAACCAATACTTAAATATCCAATTGAAAGATCACCACATAAAGCTACTCATCACTTTCCGGAACACCTGTTCCAAATAATATTGCTGACATGCCTGCATGCAGGTGCCATGTTTTTTGAATTCATAACCGATAGTACAAGTTTTGACCGGACTGTATATGCAGAGGAAATTGGTTAAAAAAAATATTCTGTAATTAATAGTAACGAATGTAATTCTGTACATTTACATGGTATTTCTATACTATATCAACAGTATTATTTGGGACTGCTTTTCAGAGTATTTTTTTGTGGGGATTCTTCATGGGGATATTTAAATGCCATTTGCACTCCTAATACCTTGCATGCCTCCATAGCATGTGTTAATGCCTATTTGTTTTTGTTTTTTTATGTTTTATACTCTAAAAAATTAGTTGAAGACCAACTTCATTTGAATTCTTGCAGAAACCATACATTTTTTCAAAAATATTGTATAACATTACCTTAAGGCTGTGTATAAGTTGTATATGAAACATAAATGCATTCTGTGTTTAGACTTAAATCTCAATCCCAAAATTATTAATTATGTATGCAAATATTCCAAAATACGGAATACTGCATTAAAAGTCTTCCCACTTTACCACCGTGATGTGAACTGGGCCTGTTTTCCGGAGTATCATTTATATTTCTGTGTGGCTTAAATGTGCGAGAAAACACATCGCAGCTGAATGTGACATACTAGATAGTTCTGCTTCTTCATAATATTCTGTTTATCATAACAACAAATTGTACTTAACTATCTAATATACAGTTCTGTTGCTAACTGTATCTAACATCTTTCAGTTGCACATGGTTGCTCAGGACAACCACAGATTATGTTGTCTGAATTCCCAGAGCCAGCTCTAGGCATAGGCTATATAGGGCTCACCATAGTCTGCGCCATGCCATAGGCTTCAATTTAAATAGCTAGAATCTTGCCTAGGGCAACAAATTGCTTAAGGCTGACTTTATGTATTCCGTTATATTCTGGATTAGTTACGCAGTAACCATAATAGCTACTGCATGCGCTTGATGGACATTTATAAGGGGTATGTGGGTACCTCTGTTGACATATATGTTGTACAGATTGGCATATGAGAAAGTCGGGGCATGTGGGGGAGTGTCTGATGGCATATACATGGAATGTGGGGAAGCTTGAGGGCATGTTTAGGGCCCTGATGGGCAATATAAGAGGCATGTACAGAGGTCTGAGGGCATGTTGGGAAATTTGTGGCCTTGATCCCAGAAGGTTTGGGAACTACTGTTCTATGCTATTTCCCAAGCAATGAGAGCGCATACAACTCAGTGGACAGTACAACAAATGATATCTCACCCCTTCTGGAATGCTTGATCACAAACTGGCATTGAAATCTGGAAGACACTGCAGTGCTCACATACATAACAAAGTCTTTATTGGCAATATACAGTATGATAATTTTTTTCGGTTTCCTAAAGGATACAATCTTTAACCTTTATTTTTAGGGGGATTTATTCCTTGCAATGTAAGGCTGTATATAACAAGAACAACCTGGAAAGCCGTCTAGTAAACTTAACTGTTATAGCGGATCCTGAAAAGCCGGCTATGGTTTCTGTTAAATTTGCTGAATGTGTGCAGTTTACAGCTGGGAAGGTTTTTTCTGGTAAGTAGATAAGTTATTAGCGCTCTCCTGCATCTGCCTTATATAGTTTAACTAGAACTGCAGCTATACTTATTGTGATCACTCTGAAAGGAATCTAACCAAATGGTGCCTGATTCTGAGTTGAACACAAAATGGCTGTAATTTCAGAAAGCCACGGAAGCCAGTTTACTACCACATGCTACTGGTAGTATCCGTAGGGCTTCAAGTGGGAGGTCACACAGACCTCTGGTATTCTGTCCACAGCCATCCTCATTTGTGTATTAGTACTACCACCTGCCCCACGCTAAGTGCAAGAGAAGCCTTTCTTTACCTGTACAGATGTGCCTCAGAATTGCATGGAACACTCACTACACACCCATGAGACAGATCTCTTGTGTGTGACTGCAACATTGCTGCTAGAAATGCCCATTTCACGCAAGAAGAGATCTGGTCAACATCCCTCCGACACCGAATTGACTGGAAATATGCAAGAATGTATACATTTGTTAAATCTCGCTATCTGCATACGTATACTGAGCTGCGTTCCACTCCAAATCTGGCACCCCTATCTCTAAGTAGACATAAATAGGTATCAAGAAAGTTTAATATTTACATTGTATCTCAGTGACTACATTTTATAAATCTTACTAATGTATTTAGAATATCCACAATACCAGTATTGCACACAATCCTGTAATAGCATTTTCTTTATTACGTGCCTATAGCATAATGTGCTTTCCTAGTTATGGCCCTGATCTAATGGCCTATGTCTATTTACAACTTTCAATTTGTGCAGCCAGATTGAATTGGAAAAATGTGTTTAGTAGGGCTATAGGATACAGTCACACAGCAATTTAGTTTTAATAGGAAGTTTGTTTAAAAAAAATTGTTGCTGTGTTAACAAAAAAAAAGGTTGATAAATAGCTTTAGTTCACTGTTTGGTATAATTCACTTTAATTTGGTGGAAGAACATGTAAAATGATACAACAGAGATTCCTTCAGTAACACAGGCAAATAAAGATTTTTAAAAATCAGAGAAGATAAATACATTAGGCGGTCATCTGCTTAGAAGTGATGCTGAGACTCCCAAAGTAACATATTAGCTTTCTAAGATAACAAGACAAATTATCGAAAAAGAGAAGAGCATAGAAACTGAGACTAAGCCTTAAGCTGGGTACACATTAGATGATGTGTACCCAGCGCGATGTCATAAGTGGAAGGACCCAGTGTGGGCATCAGCAAATGCATGCACACTTGCCGATAATGGCAGCAGGGGGTCATGCTGCATTTGTCAGCATGGTCCTCGCTTGTGATGTCATCCGTTGGAGGATGCCAGGGAAGACGAGTGGGAGCACGCATCATCCACAACATAGTGCATATACACTAGATGATATTGTGAACGATGTTTTGGGATCGGGTACATCAATATCATCTAGTGAGTACTTAGCTTTATGGTTTGGTGAGAACCAGGATAGGACAGTGTCCTAAAGACCTAAATCTTTAAGTCTTAAAGATTGCAACATTTATTTTAGGAATGAGTGGGTGGTTGTGTAGATGGCAGCAAAGAGGTTCTCGAGGATGTCCTGTAAAATAGTCAAGAAATCATTATCCACTCTGCTCAGTGCAATCTTTGTTGAATGTTGGGAACACTTAAGCCTAGACTGATAGTGGTCCAGTAGGTTGTGTGAGGAAAGGTTGCAAAAAAGTCCAGTGTAGTTTAGCCATTCAGGAATGGTAGAGGAGTCGAAAGGTGTGACAATAATTTGATAGCGTTTGTCAGAATATTTTCTGAATTATTTATTATATTATCACATTGTTTCCAGTTTTAACTTGTACTCTGAGTTTGTGCAAGTATGCATTCTTAAATGTTTAAGTATAGTTCTTCTGACTCCAGTGCAAAGGTCTCATTGCAATAGGGAAATGTATAAAAAATGTATTTGTTCATTTTTGTACCTAGTTTATATTTAAAGAAGATAAAAACACAATTGTGACATTTTTATGGCTGCTAAAGTCAGATCTACTTTATTTTCTGCCAGAATCCCAAAAGCCTCCATAAAAAGCCTCAATAAAAAATGAGCACGTCTAATTTTTTTTATGTCTCATTTGTTTGATTTAGTTCTCTTTATCTACTTTTAGGACTTGTGTGGAAATCTGAGATAGTTTTAGGCCAAAATTTCTGCAGAAATATAGAAAATTCTGAAAGGTTCACAAACTTTCAAGCACCACTGCATATGTTACCTTACATTATGGTTTTAGTCAATTCTAAAGGGATTGTGTTTTGTATTTTTTACACACTTAGATTTTGTGGTTAGCATTCTTTCTGAAGATGGAGATGTCATTAAAAAACTCAACCCAGCTAATTGTTCCATGAAAATGTGGAAATCTCAAACTACTGGAGGGAAACCTCCAACTACTGTGAGTACTTTGTAATATATACAGACTGGTGGGTGTTTTAAAAGAGAAACTGTATACTGTGCTATCCTTACTAAAATCTTCCCTTTGGAGTGAATGAAATTAGACAGACAGCAAAGCCACTCCTATGTTTCAGTAATCCACACTAGGTGTGACAATCTGAAGAATACAGTTTATTGTAGTGATGGGATAAATTGTTTAAAACGTAAATACAAACAGAATGCAATTATGTTATGCTCAGATATAATGCAATTCAATCATGTAAACATGAACAAAGTATGCAAACATCATGAAATTACATATGTAATAGTATGCTAGAGTACACATGAAATCATTAGCATACAAACAAACATGCCTGAGCACATGCAAAGAATCTGCAACAGTGTAACATAATCCAACTAGCAGACCTAATACAGTTCTGTAGATATAATGATGGCAGATTGAGGTTCAGAGTTTTTGCCATTAATGCTGTGCTGAGAGGAGGATTGTAATTTTTCATCTAGTTGATCGCTCCATGTGAAAAAATGAAGATAATAATGCCTGTGGACAGGGTCGGATTATGCCTTGGTGGGGCCCAGGGCACTGAAGACAGAGGGGCCCTCCCCCTATTGTTAGCAACTACCCCATTGCTGTGCTTGCTGTGAGGTCAGGCAATGGTTCGGGGGGGTGGCCTAATCACGGGATGCATGGCCACACCTCTTATGCAAATGACAGGGGTTTTTTTTCAGATCCGGAGGGCGTGATTCAGGGGCTAATCCAGAGGGAGGGGCAGCGATCAGTGTTATCACTCACCCCGCCCAGCTCCCACACAGGCAGAAGAGACTACTGCTAAACGGTAGCAGACTCCCTGCACCACCACAGACCAGCCAGCACACAGTAGCGTGTGCTGGCTGGACCACAATGCTGCTTCTGTGCTGACAGGAGATAGGGAAGAGGGGGTGCAGGAGTCGTCGACGGACTTGGGCACAGGTAACTAGTACCCGCTTCCGCCAGCATCTCCCTCCCCCATGATCTCAGGCAGCACAGGGACTGATTGTAATCTCCAGCCTCCGCTGCTGCTAGGAGAGCTGGTGGCGGAGGCTGGAGAAGGGAGACGCCAGCATCAGAGCTGGGGCAGAGCTGCTCTGGCCGGGGGCCCCCTAAAACTGGTGGTACTTACCCCCTACCCACCCCCTCTCCCCCTTAATCCGGCTCTGCCTGTGAAGTTCAGAATTAAGTTCCTATCAGCATGGCCACTAGGTGGAGTTTATATAGAATAAATGTATAAAACATACATGCTGAAAGGCATGTCATACTGTATACCTTACCTTAAATAATATACCAAGGCACAAGTTTACTTTTTTGTTCTTATATACCTGTTAGTTGTTTTGATAGTAGCACATATAAACGCATGTTCTGTAAATGTTCATACTGAATGACTCTTATCTGCTCCCCCCCCCCCTCTCCCCCAATGTAATGGTAGGATGACTAAAATTAAATCCAAGTCCATGTCATATCATCTGATTTTGTATTTATTGAAGACACCTGTGCTGTTAGTGTATTCTCTCTCAATGTCCATATCCTCCTGTTACTGACTCCTCTGATTTGCAGTGGATGGGTAATTTACTCCACCCACTTTGCAGTGGGCAGGTAACGTTCTTCCACCACCAGGCATCGGAACTGCTTATTTCTGCTGTGTATAGGTAGAGAAGCTGCTAATTTGTGCTGGTTATTTCCCACGGGAATAAGGAAATAAGAGTTTAAGTTTTATAAATATATAAGAGAAAATGTTCGTAAATATGCAGCAAAAGGAAAAGGTTTGATACAGCTGAAAAAGTTTTTATTAACAAGTGGCTAATGATCAGCGGGGAGCCGCTGATAGTATGGTACAGCTGAGCTGTGAGAATGAGTCATAGAGCGCATGGTATGCGCAGGCGCCCGCGGCAACAAGCCGGGGATAAAAAGAGAATGAATGGAGAACACGGACATCTGACTGAGGAAGCCGCTGATTGTATGCACAGGCAGAGAAACGCGTTTTTTAGAGACCCTACAGCTCCTATAACCTTCCGTTGTTTGGGAACACCAGTCGATCAACTGCTGGGCTATCCCTTTTTGGATCTCCAGATAAGGCTTGCTTTAAACGGTAATTCAAGCACCAGAGCCGGGAGTTTAAAAGTACTTATAACCCAAGACGAAGGAGTGGTATGAATGTCAACATGGCCATGTTAAACAAATACTGCCTTGCATAAATAAGCCTGGTATATAGGCTAAAAACTGCTTTAATTACTGCTTTGCACGAATAAGCTCTACAATACTAACTAAAGCTGCTTTAGACGCCTGCACGCTAATTTACTAACTAATTAAACGAGCAGAGAAACTTTGCACTGAAAAAGCTATCAGCTGCATAGGAACATTGAATTTTACTAAAAGTGTTTCCAATTGCTCAGTATGATAATATCTAATCAGGACACTACTGCTTTGAAGCTTTGCATGTCGTTTTGCAGACAGAGAAGAATCCAGCTTTAATATCAGCTGCATAGAAATAATTGAATGCATGTTATTCTCTGTAAAGAGAGTCTGTGGAGCGGTTTTTATTACTACTATTAAGTTTCTATCTGTGTCATCAAAGATATACTGATTGTCAATTGTGTTGTTTGAGACACAGTGAGTAATGGCTGCCTCATAGCTGAGGTAAAATAAGCGCTGGCAGTAATGATAGCCTCCCCCTGCAGCGTTATTCCCTAACAGAGCCGCTCACTAGAGTTTATTTTCCTAACACAGCGCTTACTACCAGTGCAGAGCAACAGAAATTTGCTCAGGCTACGGGGATAAGAGGTCCGATGAGACAGGTGCTCCGCAGCATTCGCATAGGAGCCGCAAGAGTCGCCACGGGCTGTACACAGACTTGGCAGGTAGTTTAGCTACAAATGACGCTTATAGGGGAGAACCGCAGACAGAAGGCTCCTTACGGTATAGCAGTGAGGTAGGCAGGGGGCAGCAGGATGACGGGACTCTAATGATGTGCTTATTAAAATTTAGTTGTGGCCATTTTGTTTTCTATGTGGGCGTGCAACAGAAGCGGTCTTTCCTCTCTGAGGGGAAGACACAATCGGAGGCCTATCACAAAGTATGTGTTTACTGGCATTACTAAAGCTGATGCTGTTTACTATTTGGCTGGCGCTGTTAGAATAGAAGCTCTGCTGCTGATGATCTCTCTGAATACAACTCAATAAAAAAAACTGTGTTTTTATCTTCCAATGGACTCTGCTGACAGGTCCTGCGGAGGTGGAGCAACAGAAGTTACAACACCGGTCATCTCATGCTGTATTTCAGTTGGTTGTGTGAGGAGCATATCCGTGAGTCAGCTACATACATTTGCCAAGCAGCAAGGGATGCTAGCAAGATAGCATCGCGCATCTCGGCTTCGGCCATATCGGCGGAGAATGTGGCTCAGAGAATGGCAAGTAGATTCTGATTCCAAGAAGGCAGTGGAGGTGATCCCCTTTGTAGGAGATACTGTATTTAGCCTGGAGTTAGACAAGTGGATTTCTCAGGCAACAGCAGAGAAATCTACTTTACCTACCACGTATTCTAGATCCACGCCACCAGTCAGAAGAAATTATTCGGGTCCAGTGTTCAATTCTTTTAGGTCGCAATCCTTTCGAGCTAGCGGAAGAGGGTTTGGCGGTCAGGCTCGTGGAAGCAGAGCTAGAGGCCGTTCCCAAGCCACAACCAGAAAGCAGGATCCCAAACCTGCCAACAAGACCGTGGCATAATGGTCTCCCAGCTCACCTAGGGTCTCCTTTGGTGGGTGCAAGGATGGAAAGGTTTCGGGGCGCCTGGGCCGAAACCTCACCAGAGAGCTGGGTCAACAAGATTATCTTCCAGGGATACCAAATAGATTTTCTATAACGCCCTCACAGTCCGTTCATTACAGCAAGCCTTCCTCGATGTCCTCAGAAAGCGAGGGCATTGGATACAGACGGAAGTAATTATGCCTGTCCCGAATTCTCAAAGAGGGACGGGATTTTATTCAAATATTTTTGTAGTGCAAAAAACCGATGGGTCGGTCAGGCCAATCCTCAATTTAAAAGTTTTGAATCAGTTTCTAAATGTTTACAGGTTCAAGATGGAGTCAATCCAGTCTGTTATTGCGGGACTGGAATAAGAAAAGTTCATGGTGTCCATGGACATAAAGAATGCGTACCTTCATGTCCCAATTTGGACCCCACACCAAGCCTATTTACGGTTTGCAGTGGACAAGAATCACTACCAGTTCAGTGCCCTACCATTTGGCTTATCATCGGCCCCGAGAATTTTCACAAAGATCATGGCTATAATGGTTGCAAAATTGAGATCATTAAGGGTAACGATAATCCCATAAATGGACGAACTTCTGATCAAGGCTCCCTTTCAGGACCAATTGATCTGGGATGCTCAGACAAGTCATTAGTTTCTGATTCGACATGGCTGGATCGTGAACCTTCAACCAACCCAGAGGATTCAATTCCTGGGTCTCATTTTAGATATGATACATCTGAAGGTGTTTCTCCCAGAAGACAAGATTTGAGATATCAGGGAAATGGTACGTCAGGTTCTACAGAACCAGACAGTGTCCCTACATCTCTGTGTAATGCTGCTTGGAAATATGGCAATCCAAAGATGCAAAGATGGCAAAGAAGCAATCGAATACGACAGGCTACACTCCAGACCTTTCCAGATGAATCTTATTGCTCAGGGGGCAGGCATGCATTGACTTCTCCACCAACGAATTCCCTTGTCACCCTAGGCCAGGCCCTCGTTAATTTGGTGTCAGTCCACAAGAATCTCACAGCGGGAAAGAAGTTTTGAATCTGGGATTGGAACATTCTGACAATGGATGTCAGTCTCAGAAGTTCGGTGAGCAGTACTGGAGAAACATCAATTTCAGGGAAGGTGGTCACCGCAAGAGAGCAGCCTTCCAATAAATATTTTGGAATTAAGAGCCATTTACAATGCACTTCTTCTGGCAGAAGACCTAGTGAGGGCTCAACACGTGAGAGTACAGTCAGGCAATGTGACGGCAACGGCATACATAAACCGTCAGGGAGGAACAAAAAGCTGCATGACTTTAAGGGAGGCTACAAGGATACTGTCTTGGTCAGAAAAGCGCAACATAATCCTGTCAGCAGTCTTCATTCCAGGAGTGGAAAATTGGGAAGCAGACTATCTCAGTCACCAAGATATGCATCCAGGGGAGTGGGGTCTACACCCACAGGTATTCGATGCAGTGGTAAGAAGATGGGGTCTACCGCAGATAGTCTTAATGACCTCCCGAAACAACCATCAGTTACCAAGATATGTTGCCAAGATGCGGGATCCAGCAGCAAAAGCGGTGGACGCGCTGGCAATTCCATGGTCATACAATCGGGTGTGCATCAGTCCACCATTTCACCTTATATCAAGAGTTTTAAAGAGGGCAAAAAAGGAAAGAGCGTGGGTGAGTTTAATAGCACCAGACTGGTCTCACAGGAGTTGGTACTTTGACCTAAGGGGATTTCTGGTGGAAGATCCTTGTAGGCTACCTCAGAGATAGGACCTATTGTTACAAGGCCCATTCCTTCACCCAGACTTGAATAGTCTGTGTTTGACGGCGTGGCTCTTGAGACCAGGATTCTAAGACATAAGGGTATTACGAAGTCGGCTATCCCCACAATGTTAGCTGCAAGGAAACCAGTCACAGTGACACATTACTATGGAATGTGATGAAGTACATGGACTGGTGTCAGTCTAAAGGGTGGAATTTCAAGGAGTTCAGCCTCTATAGACTTTTACAATTTCTCCAAAATGGGTTAGATGGTGGTTTAAGATTGGGATCCTTGAAGGTACAAGTCTCTGCCCTTTCTATTCTATTTCAACAACGTCTGGCGTCCTTACAGGAGGTTCAGACATTTTTACAAGATGTGCTGAGTATACAACCATCTTTTTGTCCTCCCACGGCCCCGTGGGATCTAAATTTGGTGCTCGACTTTTTGAAATCCGCAGTTTTTGAGCCTTTATAGACAGTGGATCTTAACTATATATCCTGGATAGTTACCCTGTTACTAGCTTTGGCATCAGCAAGAAGGGTCTTAGAGTTGGGAGCTCTATCGTGTAAAAGTCCTTTCCTCGTTTTTCATGAGGACAGAGCAGAGCTCTGTACAAAAGCAGAGTTTCTACCTAAGGTGGTTTCCGGTTTCCACATTAACCAGCCCATTGTGGTTCCCTCCTTCTAAGGATTGGCGGAGGAAGACTTGTCTTTGGATGTGGTCAGAGCCTTAAGGATTTACGTACAGGTTATGTCCTCTATTAGAAAGTCTGACTCTTTGTTCTGTATGATGGGCCCAAAAACGGTTGGTCGGCTTCTAAGCAGACTCTGGCCAGATGGATACGATTTACCATCAGGCAGGCTTATATCTCTTCTGGTAAGAGGGTCCCTTTTCATGTAGGTGCTCATACCACCAGATCAGTGGGTGCTTCGTGGGCGGCGGCTAGAGGAGCCTCCACTGCCCTGCTTGTAGAGCGGCAATGTGGTCTGCACACACGTTCACTCGGTTCTACAAGTTTGATACATTTGAATCCAGAGACACCAGGTTTGGATGTTTGGTTCTGCAGGCTTCAGGCAGCACTCCCACCCATGGGAGTATCTCTTGGACATCCCCAGATGTCTGAAGTGTTTCAGTGTCCCCTAGTGGATGAAAGAGAAAAGAGTATTTTGGTATTTACCAATAAATCCATTTCTCTGAATCCACTCCGGGGACACTGGACGCCCACCTCGGTGGTGTCAACCTGCAGTTGTTAGATTTAGTTCAAACAGTTTGAATTATTCTGTTAAAGGTTCTTGGTTGCTGTTTGACTTATTGCTACAGTTGGTTCCTCTCCATAGGGCTTTGTTTTTATGTTCACTTTTCTCTCTGTCAAATTTTTCAAACTGAGGGATTATGGGGCGTGAAGGTGGAAGAGCCAGCTGTGCATAGTTTGTTTTTTTTAGATTGTGCCACCTCCGGTCTGCATACTTCACACCCAGCTGCCTGAAGTGTTCCATTGTCCTCGAGTGGATTCAGAGAAAAGGATTTATCGGTAAGTACCAAAATCCTCTTTTCTCTTTCATTCTTGTTGGGAGACATTGCTATCTTTGGGATTTTCCAAGGCAAAATATTGAAACACAAACATTAAGCCTGTAGTTATCGTAAAGTTGTAAACAGAAGACCAGGTAGTAGCTCAGCACAGCTGTTCCACTGAAGCCTCATGCCACACCACTCAGTAGGCCCCCACCGAACGGGTAGAATGGACCATCAGAAAACCAGGAATGTGGACGCTCTCTGAAACATGAACCTGATGAATTGTAGCTGTTATTCTCCTGGCCACAGACCATTTTAAGGCTCTTAGCATAGTACAGGATGAGAAGACTGTAAGTCGTAATGATGTAGATCTAACAACATAAATATGTAAGGCTTATTTTAAAAAACAGCTTCTCACTAGAGATGTGCACCTTACACTTTTCTGGTTTTGATTTTGGATCTGGATTTCCGTTAGTGTTTTGATCTGGATTGGTTTTTCCAAAACCACCCTTTCGGGTTTTGGATCTGGATTTAAAAAAAAACAGCTAAAATCACAGAATTTGGGGGTGTTCTTGTTCCTACAGTATTATTGATCTCTATAACATTCATTTCCACTAATTTCCAGTCTATTCTAAACACCTCACAATATTGTTTTTAGGCCAAAAGTTTGCACCAAGGTAGCTGGATGACTAAGCTAAGTGGCACAAACCGGTGACCCATCTAGGAGTGGCACTGCAGTGGCTGACAGGATGGCACTTTTAAAAACTAGGCCCCAAAGAGCACATAATGCAAAGAAAAAAAAGAGGTGCAAGATGGAATTGTCCTTGGACCCTCCCACCCATTCTTATGTTGTATAAACAGGACATGCACACTTTAACAAACCATTTCAGCGACAGGGTCTGCCACACAACTGTGGCTGAAATGATTTGTTTGTTTCTGCCCCCACCAAAAAAGAAGCAATTAATCTCTCCTTGCACAAACTAGCTCTACAGAGGCAAGAGGTCTTCCTCATCCTCATCCTGTGATTCCTCACCCCTTTCAGTGTTTACATCCTCACAGAGTATAAATTCGTCCTCTCTGGAATCCACCATCACAGGTCCCTGTGTACTTTCTGAAGGCAATTACTGGTAAAGGTTTTCCTGGAGGAATTTATAATTAATTTTGATGAACATCATCTTCTCCACAGTATGTGGAAGTAACCTCCTACGCCGATCGCTGACAAGGTTACTGGCTGCATTAAACTCTTTCGGAGTACACACTGGGGGGGGGGGGGGCAACTTAGGTAAAAATTTTACTGTAGAGAGATCTGACCCAGTTCATGGAATTGTTGCCTCACGCACCAGGGCACACATGCTTTCCCAATCCTGTGATTCCTAAAAGACTTATATCCTTAATTATTGAGTGACAGATTCTGAAAAGCATTTTGCACAGAGGATCGTGGCCTGAACAGCTATTTTATTAAATCCCAGCAAGCTAAGACATATAAAATGGTCTGTAGCTTAATAGGTTTGGCCAAGTGGGAAGAGACCAAGAGACCAATGAGGTTCCATTGCTAGATTGAGAATGTCCTTGTACCAGGATCATTGAGGCCAGTTTGATGCCAACAGAATGACTGGTACTTGTACCAGGATCATTGAGGCCAGTTTGATGCCAACAGAATGACTGGTACTTTATCCATCTTGATCTTTTTGAGTACCCTGGAGGAAATGGTAGTGGAAGAAAGATATGCAGTATGGGATAACGTTGAGGAATTGACATGGTGTCGCCTCTGGATCTCAAGTTCTTACCCAGTAAAAGGGATGTTTGTGATTTAATATGGAAGTAATGAGGCCCACGTCCAGCTGTTCCTAACCCTCAGTGGTCCACCAACTGTAGGAATACCTCCATCTTTTTCTGAAATTTAGACCACCAACAAATAAACTTCTCTGGCCTCTGGACGTTTTTGGTTATTTCATTACTAAGGGGCTGTGGGTCCCATCCTGATAATTGATGTCGACTACCACTGTCTGCATTGTCTTATTGATATAGAGAAGTTTGCCTCATAGAAACAACTGAGCCTGCAGAAAAGCCTTTATTCCTTTAAGACCCATTGCATGTGAATCTAAGAGATGTCACTGGTAAAGTAGAGGAATGAAGCTCTAAGTAACCCCCCAAAAATATGGTTTGTTAATTTTAATTTTTAGTACAAAAAGCATTATAGCTGATACACCAAAACATCGTGAATCGTTCTAATTCAATATTTTGTTACTCTAGCATCTGCCGGACAATTTACACAGTATCTTTGTACATTTAAATAGACAGTGGGATTTGAATGCCAACCATCACCACAGTACAGTCTACACAATACATTTTTTAATAATGTCCATTTAAATGGACAAGGGGTCTTAAAGGGTTAAGATAGTGCAAACTTCTAGAATATTTTATTGGAAGCTTTGCCTCTGAGATTAACCACAGACCCTGTAGCTGGAGAGTTACTGCTACCCAATCCCTGTATACAACTGTCCAGTAGTTGATGGACAGGAGAGACCCCATGAAAATATTTTTTTGACTCAACCACCAGAAACTAACATGTTAACAGGCAGTTGGAATATCTGAACCTAAGTGTGAATTTGATTTCTTCTACCTTACTAAATGATTCCTCTGTAGAATCTTGGATTGAAAATTATGTTTGAACTGCTTTGAAGAAGTAGGATAACGTTCAACCTAGCAATGTCATGCATTGAAGAACTACTACCCTGTGGAGACCTCTCCTGATTATGAAAATGTTCTCCATGAGAGACTGCTGTAAAAAAAAGTCATGCTTTGTGACTAAGGGCTTGATTCAGACCCGTTTGCTGCTGTGTTTTTTTCACGCAGTGGGCGATTATCGAACTACTGCACATGCACCGCATCGCCAAACAGCGACAGGATGGTGGGAAATTTTTGAATGCACAGGCGTTCGCAAGGTGATTGACAGGAAGAGGACATTTGTGGGTGGTAACTGGCCGTTTTCTGTGAGTGTCTGGAAAAACGCAGGTATTCCCAAGCGTTTTCAGGGCGGGTGTGTGACGTCCGCTCCGGCCCCGATCAGCCTGATTTCTTCGCACTGGAGGAGTAAGTATTGAGCTACCAAATGAGGGACAATTGTTACTTTCTGGGATCAGAATAATCCTTAAGAAAACATGAAATCAAAGGAAAGAGAAACTTTTGATCACAAAGAAAGAAAATCCCTTTTTGGAGCACTCTTTTTAGACTGTGTTGTCAGTATGTAATAATTATAGTGTTAAAACGTAACTTTTATTTTTCTTATCTTCAAAAGTAATAAATAGCACAAAAACAATCATTTAGTGTGCTAAAAGAAAAAACAAATATTTGCACATATAGAATATATTCATATAGTAATAATTATCTGTGGTGATAATATATTCATAACGGTCTCATAAATGAGATAAACAGCTGCACAGTCCTTATTATAAATTAATAAAGGTTAAATCAAAATACATAATCCACCTCTGGCATAAATTTTCACACTTTGATAAAACACATATTCAATATGTGTTTTATCAAAGTGTGAAAATGTATGCCAATCAGAGGAAGACCCTGCTCGCAATCTTACAATCTATAGAGAATCAGGCATTGATACACAGGGATAGGTGTTATCGCATAATTGTCAAACATAAATCATGCTAAAATAAAAATATTTCATTTGCATACAGGCAGCTGTGTTCAACTGCAATAAACCAAGAGAGGGAGAAAGAGATGATTGCTTTTATTTCAGGTATGTTCAATACTCGTACATAAAAATCTAAAATTACAGAAATCGGCATTACATAATGTTGCTAATATCACTAATTTCCCTGGATAGTCCAAGGTTTTAAAGAAGTATGTCTAGAAATATTTGGAACTGGAAATTACCATACAAGTTGAGTCTTACCTCCAGGCTATGTGTATAAGGTGTGAAACATGAAATGCATTTTGTGTTTAGACTTTGGTCCGTTCCAAAGATATCTCATTATGGTATGTAGATATACCAAAGTATAGAAAAATGTTTAATCCAAAATACTTCTGGTCCCAAGCATTTCGGATATAGGATACTCAACCTGTACATAATAATACTGATATACAGTAGATAAAGACAACCTTTCTGTCAAACTTGACAGGTGGTGACACCCCTTGCTCCTAGGCTCCACCCCCTTTTAATATTAAATGATAGTGTTTTATATCGCTTAATATTAAATTTTATATAAATTTATAGTGTTCGATATTAAACCGTATTAAAAGTTAATGGCTTTGAAAAGAATGTCACACATGACACACACTTTAAAATACATCTTTTTTTTTTTTTTTTTTTTTGTAACACAAAATGTTCTTACATTCCAGCAGCTGAAACTTCATGAGTCACACATGTTACAGTTTTAAAAAGGATAATCACTAATGACCGTGGCCATTTTCTTAGAAGCACGGGATCATCACACATGGCACTAATTTAAAAGGTCATTTTAAAATGTCACAAAGGTCATTTTAAATGTCACAGAAACCCTCAGAAGTACGATGTGCAATTTGACCATGTCCATTTCTTAGACGCTCGGGTTCATCACAGGTCATTTTAAAATGTCACAGAACTCTCAGAAGTACGATGTACAATTTGACCATGACCATTTTCGATTGTTATCTCTGTAGAGGAACATTAGCACCATATAAACACACTCATTACTGTGGGTAGAACATTTCCCTTCTCCAAAGCATAAGACATGTAATAATCATCGTGATGGCTTCCATATTGCTTATTGTTCTTCTAGGCTGTGCTGAGGTTACCATAGTCTACTTCTGCATTAAACATTATTTTTTGCAAACATATGTAGAAACAGTGTATTTGGTTTTAAATTGAAAAATATTTAAAAAGCTTAACTGTATATTACAACCTATGTTGCATACCTGACATATGTTACTGTGTGTTAAATAGCACTAAAAAGTTTATCTTTATTGTGGCCGATCGCTGAACTTTGATTGCAAGCAGACATGACCAGACTTGTCAGTATTACAGCGTGACATGTCCATTTATTTTTATTTTTTTTCAAACATATGTAGAAACAGTGTATTTGGTTTTAAATTGAAAAATATTTAAAAAGCTTAACTGTATATTACAACCTATGTTGCATACATGACATATGTTACTGTGTGTTAAATAGCACTAAAAAGTTTTATTACAACCTATGTTGCATACCTGACATATGTTACTGTGTGTTAAATAGCACTAAAAAGTTTAAACATTATTTTTTGCAAACATATGTAGAAACAGTGTATTTGGTTTTAAATTGAAAAATATTTAAAAAGCTTAACTGTATATTACAACCTATGTTGCATACCTGACATATGTTACTGTGTGTTAAATAGCACTAAAAAGTTTAAACATTATTTTTTGCAAACATATGTAGAAACAGTGTATTTGGTTTTAAATTGAAAAATATTTAAAAAGCTTAACTGTATATTACAACCTATGTTGCATACATGACATATGTTACTGTGTGTTAAATAGCACTAAAAAGTTTATCTTTATTGTGGCCGATCGCTGAACTTTGATTGCAAGCAGACATGACCAGACTTGTCAGTATTAAAGTGTGACATGTCCAGACCTGTATATTAGCGATAAAAGATTTACACCAAATACTGTGTATTAAACCGTTTATATCGATGCACACAAACCACATATATGTTGCATACATGACATATGTTACTGCGTGTTAAATAGCACTAAAAAGTTTATCTTTATTGTGGCCGATCGCTGAACTTTGATTGCAAGCAGACATGACCAGACTTGTCAGTATTACAGCGTGACATGTCCAGACCTGTATATTAGCGATAAAAGATTTACACCAAATACTGTGTATTAAATTAAACATTATTTTTTGCAAACATATGTAGAAACAGTGTATTTGGTTTTAAATTGAAAAATATTTAAAAAGCTTAACTGTATATTACAACCTATGTTGCATACATGACATATGTTACTGTGTGTTAAATACATAGTTGCCTACCCTCCCTCATTTTGCAGGAGACTCCCTGAAATAGCAGCAATCTCCCTCACTCCCTGAAAAGTCCATCAATCTCCCTCATTCTTGGGGGAAAAATAAATCAGATACATACATTCAAATGGGATCCTTAGTGCCATTTCCCTGCATTGGTTATAAGGCACAATGGATCCCTATGGCCACTTACAGTATATTGAACCTCTTGTAAGACACAATACACAAACAAATCCTGCAAAATATCAGTGTCTTTTCTTCAACAAATAGATCTTACTAACTTTGGGGCTCATTTACATTTGGATGTAAGTCATTTTCATGACACGCCTCCCCGATGTAGTAGTACTCGCCCGCGCTGATAGGTGTTACTTTCACAATCTCCCTGAAATGCTTTTTCAAAAGTAGGCAAGTATGGTTAAATAGCACTAAAAAGTTTATCTTTATTGTGGCCGATCGCTGAACTTTGATTGCAAGCAGACATGACCAGACTTGTCAGTATTAAAGCGTGACATGTCCAGACCTGTATATTAGCGATAAAAGATTTACACCAAATACTGTGTATTAAACCGTTTATATCGATGCATACAAACCACATATATGTTGCATACATGACATATGTTACTGTGTGTTAAATAGCACTAAAAAGTTTATCTTTATTGTGGCCGATCGCTGAACTTTGATTGCAAGCAGACATGACCAGACTTGTCAGTATTAAAGCGTGACATGTCCAGATCTGTATATTAGCGATAAAAGATTTACACCAAATACTGTGTATTAAACCGTTTATATCGATGCATACAAACCACATATATGTTGCATACATGACATATGTTACTAAAAAGTTTATCTTTATTGTGGCCGATCGCTGAACTTTGATTGCAAGCAGACATGACCAGACTTGTCAGTATTACAGCGTGACATGTCCAGACCTGTATATTAGCGATAAAAGATTTACACCAAATACTGTGTATTAAACCGTTTATATCGATGCATACAGACCACATATTACAGTGTATTACAGAGTATATAGCACTGTATACAGACCACATATTACAGTGTATTACAACGTGTATAACGCTGCAAGCATACCACATATTACTGTGTATTAAACCGTTTATATCGCAGCATACAAGCCGTATGTTACAGTGTATTAAACAGTGTGTGTATTGCTGCATACATGCCATTTATTACTGTGTATTACAGAGTGTATAGCACTGTATACAGACCACATATTACAGTGTATTATAAGTGTATAACGCGGCAAGCATACCATATATTACTGTGTATTACAGAGTGTATAGCACTGTATACAGACCACATATTACTGGGTATTACGTGTATAACGCTGCAAGCATACCACATATTACAGTGTATTACAGAGTGTATAGCACTGTATACAGACCACATATTACTGGGTATTACAACGTGTATAACGCTGCAAGCATACCACATATTACTGGGTATTAAACCGTTTATATAGCTGAGCACCATATATTACTGTATAAGTTACTGTGTGTTAAATAGCACTAAAAAGTTTAAACATTATTTTTTGCAAACATATGTAGAAACAGTGTATTTGGTTTTAAATTGAAAAATATTTAAAAAGCTTAACTGTATATTACAACCTATGTTGCATACATGACATATGTTACTGTGTGTTAAATAGCACTAAAAAGTTTATCTTTATTGTGGCCGATCGCTGAACTTTGATTGCAAGCAGACATGACCAGACTTGTCAGTATTACAGCGTGACATGTCCAGACCTGTATATTAGCGATAAAAGATTTACACCAAATACTGTGTATTAAATGAAACATTATTTTTTGCAAACATATGTAGAAACAGTGTATTTGGTTTTAAGTTGAAAAATATTTAAAAAGCTTAACTGTATATTACAACCTATGTTGCATACATGACATATGTTACTGTGTGTTAAATAGCACTAAAAAGTTTTATTACAACCTATGTTGCATACCTGACATATGTTACTGTGTGTTACATAGCACTAAAAAGTTTAATCATTATTTTTTTGCAAACATATGTAGAAACAGTGTATTTGGTTTTAAATTGAAAAATATTTAAAAAGCTTAACTGTATATTACAACCTATGTTGCATACCTGACATATGTTACTGTGTGTTAAATAGCACTAAAAAGTTTAAACATTATTTTTTGCAAACATATGTAGAAACAGTGTATTTGGTTTTAAATTGAAAAATATTTAAAAAGCTTAACTGTATATTACAACCTATGTTGCATACCTGACATATGTTACTGTGTGTTAAATAGCACTAAAAAGTTTAAACATTATTTTTTGCAAACATATGTAGAAACAGTGTATTTGGTTTTAAATTGAAAAATATTTAAAAAGCTTAACTGTATATTACAACCTATGTTGCATACATGACATATGTTACTGTGTGTTAAATAGCACTAAAAAGTTTATCTTTATTGTGGCCGATCGCTGAACTTTGATTGCAAGCAGACATGACCAGACTTGTCAGTATTACAGCGTGACATGTCCAGACCTGTATATTAGCGATAAAAGATTTACACCAAATACTGTGTATTAAATTAAACATTATTTTTTGCAAACATATGTAGAAACAGTGTATTTGGTTTTAAGTTGAAAAATATTTAAAAAGCTTAACTGTATATTACAACCTATGTTGCATACATGACATATGTTACTGTGTGTTAAATAGCACTAAAAAGTTTTATTACAACCTATGTTGCATACCTGACATATGTTACTGTGTGTTACATAGCACTAAAAAGTTTAATCATTATTTTTTTGCAAACATATGTAGAAACAGTGTATTTGGTTTTAAATTGAAAAATATTTAAAAAGCTTAACTGTATATTACAACCTATGTTGCATACCTGACATATGTTACTGTGTGTTAAATAGCACTAAAAAGTTTAAACATTATTTTTTGCAAACATATGTAGAAACAGTGTATTTGGTTTTAAATTGAAAAATATTTAAAAAGCTTAACTGTATATTACAACCTATGTTGCATACCTGACATATGTTACTGTGTGTTAAATAGCACTAAAAAGTTTAAACATTATTTTTTGCAAACATATGTAGAAACAGTGTATTTGGTTTTAAATTGAAAAATATTTAAAAAGCTTAACTGTATATTACAACCTATGTTGCATACATGACATATGTTACTGTGTGTTAAATAGCACTAAAAATATATTTTGCTAATGTAATACCCTTATGGGTGTATGAATTTTAAATAAATAATACTGTGTGATCATGTGCAATCTGACTATCTGCACCAGTATTATGTGTTCCAGAATCATAATATATATAATAAATGTATATCGTTTAAATAAGACACAGATGCATTAAATTGAATAGTAACAATACTCTTATGTTATGTTGGTAATAATGTAACGGGCTATTTTAACATAACAGATCCTATTTAGGAAAATGATTACATGATATGCCTAGTGACCCAAGTTATTAAAACTTTTTACTGTAAATATAATGTTTGTGCATGCATACGCCATGAGATATGTACTTCTATTAAGCACAAACAAGCATATTGGCATTCTACTCTGACATTTAGGGTAAAAGATTAGAATGGATCAAGGTAGCATAGCGTAAGGACAGACATAGGTTCAGCGGCCTCTTTGACAATCCATGTTATGGATATGAAGTAAAACCACCATTAATAAGCATTAAAAAGGATACCATCCTAAAATTTTGGTATAATTTTTAAACAAATAATACTATGTGATCATGTGCAATCTGACTATCTGCGCCAGTATTATGTGTTCCAGAATCATAATATATATGATAAATATATAGCGTTTAAATAAGATACCGCATTCTCACACTGACATACATATGAAAACCGATAATAAGCAGTTCCGGCTACTGTAATCCTTTACATGATGATTTTGGTATATACACATATACTACAGGTCACTACAAAGATATGAATCATGATATATAAGATCACTAAACAAAACAAGAGATCTGTAATGATTTCTGACTAACTAGTTAACTCAGTATACAGTAATCATATAGGTCCCTGTGTCATATAGATATGCGCTTGGCATAAATATTTCCACACGTTCCTAAATCTAAGATGTTTCATGCATGTTGTAACACTAAATATTGCAAATAGAATATCAACATGACAGATGATACAACTGAATTTATCATGATGAATCTTATATAGTCCTATATTTTGCTAATGTAATACCCTTATGGGGGTATGAATTTTAAACAAATAATACTATGTGATCATGTGCAATCTGACTATCTGCACCAGTATTATGTGTTCCAGAATCATAATATATATAATAAATGTATATCGTTTAAATAAGACACAGATGCATTAAATTGAATAGTAACAATACTATTATGTTATGTTGGTAATAATGTAACGGGCTATTTTAACATAACAGATCCTATTTAGGAAAATGATGACATGATATGCCTAGTGACCCAAGTTATTAAAACTTTTTACTGTAAATATAAACTCTAATGGAAGTACATATCTCATGGCGTATGCATGCACAAACATTATATTTACAGTAAAAAGTTTTAATAACTTGGGTCACTAGGCATATCATGTCATCATTTTCCTAAATAGGATCTGTTATGTTAAAATAGCCCGTTACATTATTACCAACATAACATAATAGTATTCTTACTATTCAATTTAATGCATCTGTGTCTTATTTAAACGATATACATTTATTATATATATTATGATTCTGGAACACAATACTGGTGCAGATAGTCAGATTGCACATGATCACATAGTATTATTTGTTTAAAATTCATACCCCCATAAGGGTATTACATTAGCAAAATATAGGACTATATAAGATTCATCATGATAAATTCAGTTGTATCATCTGTCATGTTGATATTCTATTTGCAATATTTAGTGTTACAACATGCATGAAACATCTTAGATTTAGGAACGTGTGGAAATATTTATGCCAAGCGCATATCTATATGACACAGGGACCTATATGATTACTGTATACTGAGTTAACTAGTTAGTCAGAAATCATTACAGATCTCTTGTTTTGTTTAGTGATCTTATATATCATGATTCATATCTTTGTAGTGACCTGTAGTATATGTGTATATACCAAAATCATCATGTGAAGGATTACAGTAGCCGGAACTGCTTATTATCGGTTTTCATATGTATGTCAGTGTGAGAATGCGGTATCTTATTTAAACGCTATATATTTATCATATATATTATGATTCTGGAACACATAATACTGGCGCAGATAGTCAGATTGCACATGATCACATAGTATTATTTGTTTAAAAATTATACCAAAATTTTAGGATGGTATCCTTTTTAATGCTTATTAATGGTGGTTTTACTTCATATCCATAACATGGATTGTCAAAGAGGCCGCTGAACCTATGTCTGTCCTTACGCTATGCTACCTTGATCCATTCTAATCTTTTACCCTAAATGTCAGAGTAGAATGCCAATATGCTTGTTTGTGCTTAATAGAAGTACATATCTCATGGCGTATGCATGCACAAACATTATATTTACAGTAAAAAGTTTTAATAACTTGGGTCACTAGGCATATCATGTAATCATTTTCCTAAATAGGATCTGTTATGTTAAAATAGCCCGTTACATTATTACCAACATAACATAAGAGTATTGTTACTATTCAATTTAATGCATCTGTGTCTTATTTAAACGATATACATTTATTATATATATTATGATTCTGGAACACATAATACTGGTGCAGATAGTCAGATTGCACATGATCACATAGTATTATTTGTTTAAAATTCATACACCCATAAGGGTATTACATTAGCAAAATATATTTTTAGTGCTATTTAACACACAGTAACATATGTCATGTATGCAACATAGGTTGTAATATACAGTTAAGCTTTTTAAATATTTTTCAATTTAAAACCAAATACACTGTTTCTACATATGTTTGCAAAAAATAATGTTTAAACTTTTTAGTGCTATTTAACACACAGTAACATATGTCAGGTATGCAACATAGGTTGTAATATACAGTTAAGCTTTTTAAATATTTTTCAATTTAAAACCAAATACACTGTTTCTACATATGTTTGCAAAAAATAATGTTTAAACTTTTTAGTGCTATTTAACACACAGTAACATATGTCAGGTATGCAACATAGGTTGTAATATACAGTTAAGCTTTTTAAATATTTTTCAATTTAAAACCAAATACACTGTTTCTACATATGTTTGCAAAAAAATAATGATTAAACTTTTTAGTGCTATGTAACACACAGTAACATATGTCAGGTATGCAACATAGGTTGTAATAAAACTTTTTAGTGCTATTTAACACACAGTAACATATGTCATGTATGCAACATAGGTTGTAATATACAGTTAAGCTTTTTAAATATTTTTCAACTTAAAACCAAATACACTGTTTCTACATATGTTTGCAAAAAATAATGTTTAATTTAATACACAGTATTTGGTGTAAATCTTTTATCGCTAATATACAGGTCTGGACATGTCACGCTGTAATACTGACAAGTCTGGTCATGTCTGCTTGCAATCAAAGTTCAGCGATCGGCCACAATAAAGATAAACTTTTTAGTGCTATTTAACACACAGTAACATATGTCATGTATGCAACATAGGTTGTAATATACAGTTAAGCTTTTTAAATATTTTTCAATTTAAAACCAAATACACTGTTTCTACATATGTTTGCAAAAAATAATGTTTAAACTTTTTAGTGCTATTTAACACACAGTAACTTATACAGTAATATATGGTGCTCAGCTATATAAACGGTTTAATACCCAGTAATATGTGGTATGCTTGCAGCGTTATACACGTTGTAATACCCAGTAATATGTGGTCTGTATACAGTGCTATACACTCTGTAATACACTGTAATATGTGGTATGCTTGCAGCGTTATACACGTAATACCCAGTAATATGTGGTCTGTATACAGTGCTATACACTCTGTAATACACAGTAATATATGGTATGCTTGCCGCGTTATACACTTATAATACACTGTAATATGTGGTCTGTATACAGTGCTATACACTCTGTAATACACAGTAATAAATGGCATGTATGCAGCAATACACACACTGTTTAATACACTGTAACATACGGCTTGTATGCTGCGATATAAACGGTTTAATACACAGTAATATGTGGTATGCTTGCAGCGTTATACACGTAATACACTGTAATATGTGGTCTGTATACAGTGCTATATACTCTGTAATACACTGTAATATGTGGTCTGTATGCATCGATATAAACGGTTTAATACACAGTATTTGGTGTAAATCTTTTATCGCTAATATACAGGTCTGGACATGTCACGCTGTAATACTGACAAGTCTGGTCATGTCTGCTTGCAATCAAAGTTCAGCGATCGGCCACAATAAAGATAAACTTTTTAGTAACATATGTCATGTATGCAACATATATGTGGTTTGTATGCATCGATATAAACGGTTTAATACACAGTATTTGGTGTAAATCTTTTATCGCTAATATACAGATCTGGACATGTCACGCTTTAATACTGACAAGTCTGGTCATGTCTGCTTGCAATCAAAGTTCAGCGATCGGCCACAATAAAGATAAACTTTTTAGTGCTATTTAACACACAGTAACATATGTCATGTATGCAACATATATGTGGTTTGTATGCATCGATATAAACGGTTTAATACACAGTATTTGGTGTAAATCTTTTATCGCTAATATACAGGTCTGGACATGTCACGCTTTAATACTGACAAGTCTGGTCATGTCTGCTTGCAATCAAAGTTCAGCGATCGGCCACAATAAAGATAAACTTTTTAGTGCTATTTAACCATACTTGCCTACTTTTGAAAAAGCATTTCAGGGAGATTGTGAAAGTAACACCTATCAGCGCGGGCGAGTACTACTACATCGGGGAGGCGTGTCATGAAAATGACTTACATCCAAATGTAAATGAGCCCCAAAGTTAGTAAGATCTATTTGTTGAAGAAAAGACACTGATATTTTGCAGGATTTGTTTGTGTATTGTGTCTTACAAGAGGTTCAATATACTGTAAGTGGCCATAGGGATCCATTGTGCCTTATAACCAATGCAGGGAAATGGCACTAAGGATCCCATTTGAATGTATGTATCTGATTTATTTTTCCCCCAAGAATGAGGGAGATTGATGGACTTTTCAGGGAGTGAGGGAGATTGCTGCTATTTCAGGGAGTCTCCTGCAAAATGAGGGAGGGTAGGCAACTATGTATTTAACACACAGTAACATATGTCATGTATGCAACATAGGTTGTAATATACAGTTAAGCTTTTTAAATATTTTTCAATTTAAAACCAAATACACTGTTTCTACATATGTTTGCAAAAAATAATGTTTAATTTAATACACAGTATTTGGTGTAAATCTTTTATCGCTAATATACAGGTCTGGACATGTCACGCTGTAATACTGACAAGTCTGGTCATGTCTGCTTGCAATCAAAGTTCAGCGATCGGCCACAATAAAGATAAACTTTTTAGTGCTATTTAACACGCAGTAACATATGTCATGTATGCAACATATATGTGGTTTGTGTGCATCGATATAAACGGTTTAATACACAGTATTTGGTGTAAATCTTTTATCGCTAATATACAGGTCTGGACATGTCACACTTTAATACTGACAAGTCTGGTCATGTCTGCTTGCAATCAAAGTTCAGCGATCGGCCACAATAAAGATAAACTTTTTAGTGCTATTTAACACACAGTAACATATGTCATGTATGCAACATAGGTTGTAATATACAGTTAAGCTTTTTAAATATTTTTCAATTTAAAACCAAATACACTGTTTCTACATATGTTTGCAAAAAATAATGTTTAAACTTTTTAGTGCTATTTAACACACAGTAACATATGTCAGGTATGCAACATAGGTTGTAATATACAGTTAAGCTTTTTAAATATTTTTCAATTTAAAACCAAATACACTGTTTCTACATATGTTTGCAAAAAATAATGTTTAAACTTTTTAGTGCTATTTAACACACAGTAACATATGTCAGGTATGCAACATAGGTTGTAATAAAACTTTTTAGTGCTATTTAACACACAGTAACATATGTCATGTATGCAACATAGGTTGTAATATACAGTTAAGCTTTTTAAATATTTTTCAATTTAAAACCAAATACACTGTTTCTACATATGTTTGAAAAAAAATAAAAATAAATGGACATGTCACGCTGTAATACTGACAAGTCTGGTCATGTCTGCTTGCAATCAAAGTTCAGCGATCGGCCACAATAAAGATAAACTTTTTAGTGCTATTTAACACACAGTAACATATGTCAGGTATGCAACATAGGTTGTAATATACAGTTAAGCTTTTTAAATATTTTTCAATTTAAAACCAAATACACTGTTTCTACATATGTTTGCAAAAAATAATGTTTAATGCAGAAGTAGACTATGGTAACCTCAGCACAGCCTAGAAGAACAATAAGCAATATGGAAGCCATCACGATGATTATTACATGTCTTATGCTTTGGAGAAGGGAAATGTTCTACCCACAGTAATGAGTGTGTTTATATGGTGCTAATGTTCCTCTACAGAGATAACAATCGAAAATGGTCATGGTCAAATTGTACATCGTACTTCTGAGAGTTCTGTGACATTTTAAAATGACCTGTGATGAACCCGAGCGTCTAAGAAATGGACATGGTCAAATTGCACATCGTACTTCTGAGGGTTTCTGTGACATTTAAAATGACCTTTGTGACATTTTAAAATGACCTTTTAAATTAGTGCCATGTGTGATGATCCCGTGCTTCTAAGAAAATGGCCACGGTCATTAGTGATTATCCTTTTTAAAACTGTAACATGTGTGACTCATGAAGTTTCAGCTGCTGGAATGTAAGAACATTTTGTGTTACAAAAAAAAAAAAAAAAAAAAAAAGATGTATTTTAAAGTGTGTGTCATATGTGACATTCTTTTCAAAGCCATTAACTTTTAATACGGTTTAATATCGAACACTATAAATTTATATAAAATTTAATATTAAGCGATATAAAACACTATCATTTAATATTAAAAGGGGGTGGAGCCTAGGAGCAAGGGGTGTCACCACCTGTCAAGTTTGACAGAAAGGTTGTCTTTATCTACTATATACAGTGTTCTTCTGTTTCATAATTTGCACATTGATTTGTGAAATTATTTTTTTATATATACTGTGTACGTGTGTGTGTGTGTGTGTGTGTGTGTGTGTATGTATGTATATATATATATATATATATATATATATATACTGTGTGTGTGTATATATATATATATATATATGGGTGGTCTTCAGTATGCCGACTGACGGGATCCATAGTGAACCCATATATATATATATATATATATATATATATATATATATATATATTTCCAAGGCAAAGAAGCAGCGGTACTCCAAGACTTTTTAAAGTAACTTGTATTGAAAGATCACATGTATATGATTATCGTCGTTTCAAGGGAATACAGACGAGTTACCAGCGGGTGAGGTGACGGCTGTCCATATCCCGACAGCGGCATCCCGCCCGCCAGCATGCTGGCAGTGGGACGTGCACAAAGATTCCCCTTGCGGGCTCGCTGTGCTCACCACAGGATCTATGCCCTCTCTATGGGTGTCGTGGACACCCAGGAGTGGAAATAGTCCTGTTTTGATGGAATTCTTGCTGGCGGCATGGCCGACTGGCGGCATTCCAGTGTCTGTATCCTGACCGCCGGGATCCCGACAGCCGGCAAATTGGACGGATCCCGTTTCAAGGCCCACATTGCCCTGTTTTCAAGGTGTACATGCTATGCTTACAAAGCAAATAATGGACAAAACCATTGTCCATTATTTGCTTTATTTGCTTAAAAACGGGGTCATGTGGGCCTTGAAACATTGGCAACTATGTACATGTTATCTTTCAATACTAGTTACTTTAAAAAGTCGTGGAGTGCTTTGCCTTGGATAAACCCATCTACACAAAAGGCACCCAGGCACACATTGCCCCCGTCTCCTGGGGCAATTTGGTAAAGCACAGCAGCCAGGAGTTTACACAAGTCCAAGGTTTCTGGTGCAGTTGGCCTTAACCAGTTTTGTTAAGCAGAAAATTAAATAAAACATCAAAATAAACACCTTGCCGTCGGGCACTAACTAAACATAATTCGCTCCAAACACTACAAAACTATAAGTAACATATCACAAAGATTAACTCCCTTTTATCCAGTAGCAAGTTTCTCTCACAGAGGGATGATAGAATAAAATTTTGTGTTTCAATCTGCGCTTCCCTGTTTAAACATGTAGAAAATACACCATAGTGATGGCTGGAGATTTTTTATGTGAGTACACACAACATGAACCACATAAAAAAATATAAAAGGAATACTGAGCTTGTTTCAATTTCTGTTTAAGCAATCCGACACCTCTTTCAAGAGGCTAATAGATAAGAATAGGAGCACCTGACATTCTGCGGATAATGGATCTGAAACAATAATACGTGCCTCCCTCACAAATGCTTATTTTGACCATACCTAGCACGTTTAGGATCTCACCAGATCCTTCGTCAGAAGTGTGGTAATTGTCTGACGAAGGATCCAGTGAGATCCGAAACGCGTTAAGTGTGGTCTTTGGGACTTCCTGTTTGTGTGGACATTCGCTGGCGCTATACTATCGCTTTGGAGGAGTGACTGCAATTTCCGGAGCTGTAGCTGCTGATATCACATTGAACATCTTGTGGGACTCCGTGAGATATATGCAGTGTTCCTGTGTTTGCCAATGGGGATGTGTTGATGCGATTTTAATTATTAATTATTTGTTTTGAAAGTGCAACTTGTATTAAATTAACTTATCTTGTATAGACTACTGCACTATTATTGTTATTTTTGTGCTTATCCCTCTACTGCTAAAATAAGCATTTGTGAGGGAGGCACTTATTATTGTTTCAGATCCATTATCCGCAGAACGCCAGGTGCTCCTATTCATATCTATGAGCCTCTTGAAAGAGACGTCGGATTGCTTAAACTGAAATTGAAACAAGCTCAGTATTCCTTTTATATTTTTTGATGTGGTTCATGTTGTGTGTACTCACATTAAAAAAAATCCAGCCATCACTATGATGATTAAGCTGGGAAGCGCAGATTGAAACACATAATTGTATTCTATCATTTTTAATATTTTTTGGAGTTTTGAATTAACATTCCTTTGTGTTTTTCTGCTGCAAATCTTTGTTTTTAACAGCGCACACCTTTAACAACAAAAACCCCCTTTGTATTCTCTCACAGAGGGGTAAATTTACTAAAGCTTCTAAAAAATAAAAAGTGGTTATGTTGCCCAAAGCAATCAGATTCTTCCTATCATTTCTATATTGCATCCAAGAAAATGATACAGAATCTGAGTGGTTGCTATGGGCAACATCACCACTTTTCATTTTCAGAAGCTTTAGTAAATTTACCCCAGAGACTCCGTAGTTTCCTTTTCCCCAGGCAGTGTGAGAGAGCTAGTGATTATTCTGACAGCCTTATAACACTCATGCAGAAATCACTAATTAGCCATCTGTGAGGCCAACAGGCCCTAAGACCCAAACTGAGCCTTAGGGGTATATGCAATTAGCGGCAAATTATCGCCGTTTTTTAATTCGACACAATTCAGGTGGCTTCCGGAATTCACCATATTCAATGAAAAACGGATTCGACAGTCCCGCGGGCAAAAAACGGCCGATTTGCCGGATTTTGCTGCGATTTAAAAAAAACGGGAAAAACCCGGAAAAAAATGGCGTGGGGTCCCCCCTCCAAAGCATAACCAGCCTCGGGCTCTTCGAGCTGGTCCTGGTTCTAAAAATGCGGGGGGGAAATTGACAGGGGATCCCCCGTATTTTTAAAACCAGCACCGGGCTCTGCGCCTGGTGCTGGTGCAAAAAATACGGGGGACAAAAAGAGTAGGGGTCCCCCGTATTTTTCTCTGACGTCCTAAGTAGATGCTGGGACTCCGTAAGGACCATGGGGAATAGCGGCTCCGCAGGAGACTGGGCACAACTATAAAGAAAGCTTTAGGTCTAACTGGTGTGCACTGGCTCCTCCCACTATGACCCTCCTCCAGACTTCAGTTAGAATCTTGTGCCCGGCTGAGCTGGATGCACACTAGGGGCTCTCCTGAGCTCCTAGAAAGAAAGTATATTTAGGTTTTTTATTTTACAGTGAGATCTGCTGGCAACAGACTCACTGCAGCGAGGGACTAAGGGGAGAAGAAGCGAACCTACCTAACAGGTGGTAGTTTGGGCTTCTTAGGCTACTGGACACCATTAGCTCCAGAGGGATCGACCGCAGGACCCGACCTTGGTGTTCGTTCCCGGAGCCGCGCCGCCGTCCCCCTTACAGAGCCAGAAGCACGAAGAGGTCCGGAAAATCGGCGGCAGAAGACTTCGGTCTTCACCAAGGTAGCGCACAGCACTGCAGCTGTGCGCCATTGCTCCTCATGTACACCTCACACTCACCGGTCACTGATGGGTGCAGGGCGCTGGGGGGGGGGGGCGCCCTGAGGGCAATATATGACACCTTGGCTGGCAAATCTACATCATATATAGTCCTAGAGGCTATATAGATGTAAAATTACCCCTGTTTTCCAGAAAAAGCGGGAGAAAGTCAGCCGAAAAAGGTGCGGGGCCATCTCCCTCAGCACACTGGCGCCATTTTTCCCTCACAGCTCCGCTGGAAGGAAGCTCCCTGGCTCTCCCCTGCAGTCTGAACACTACAGGAGGGTAAAAAAGAGAGGGGGGGTACTAAATTTAGGCGCAGTTTAGATATATATATATTATATATAAAAAAGCAGCTATAAGGGAAAACACTCATTTATAGTGGGATCCCTGTGTTATATAGCGCTCTGGTGTGTGCTGGCATACTCTCTCTCTGTCTCCCCAAAGGGCTTTGTGGGGTCCTGTCCTCTGTCAGAGCATTCCCTGTGTGTTTGCGGTGTGTCGGTACGGCTGTGTCGACATGTTTGATGAGGAGGCTTATGTGGAGGCGGAGCAAATGCCTGTAAACGTGATGTCACCCCCTGCGGGGCCGACACCAGAGTGGATGGATAGGTGGAAGGTATAAACCGACAAACTGAGTGGATGGTGCTGTGGAAGGAATTACGTGACAGTGTCGACTCCTTGCATAAAAGGTTTGACGACATACCTAATGTGGGACAGCCGGCTTCTCAGCCTGTGCCTGCCCAGGCGTCTCAAAAGTCATCAGGGGCTCTAAAACGCCCTCTACCTCAGATGACAGACACAGATGTCGACACGGATACTGACTCCAGTGTCGACGACGATGAGACTAATGTAACTTCCAGTAGGGCCACACGTTACATGATTGAGGCAATGAAAAATGTGTTGCACATTTCTGATGTTACCCCCGGTACCACAAAAAAGGGTATTATGTTTGGAGAGAAAAAACTACCAGTAGCTTTTCCTCCATCTGAAGAGTTAAATGAAGTGTGTGAAGAAGTGTGGGCTTCCCCTGGTAATTTCTAAGAGGTTACTAATGGCGTACCCTTTCCCGCCAGAGGATAGGGCACGCTGGGAAACATCCCCTAGGGTGGATAAGGCGCTCACACGCTTGTCAAAGAAGGTGGCACTACCGTCTCCGGATACGGCCGCCCTGAAGGAATCTGCTGATAGAAAGCAGGAGGCTATCCTGAAATCTATATATACACACACAGGTGTTATACTGAGACCGGCTATTGCTTCAGCCTGGATGTGCATTGCTGCTGCTGCATGGTCCGATTACCTGTCAGAAAATATAGATACCCTAGACAGGGACACTATATTGCTAAACGTAGAACATATAAAAGACGCACTTTTATACATGAGGAATGCACAGAGGGATATTTGCCGGCTGGCATCCAAAATTAGTGCAATGTCCATTTCTGCCAGGAGAGGGTTATGGACTCGGCAGTGGACAGGAGATGCAGATTCCAAACGACAGATGGAAGTTCTGCCTTATAAGGGTGAGGAGTTGTTCGGGGATGGTCTCTCGGACCTCGTATCCACAGCAACAGCTGGGAAGTCTACATTTTTACCCCATGTTCCCTCACAACCAAAGAAAGCACCGTATTATCAGGTACAGTCCTTTCGGCCCAATAGGGGCAAGCGGGTTAAAGGCGCGTCCTTTCTGCCCAGAGGCAGAGGTAGGGGAAAGAAGCTGCAGCATACAGCCAGTTCCCAGGAGCAAAAGTCCTCCCCCGCTTCCTCTAAGTCCACAGCATGACGCTGGGGCTCCTCGGGCGGAGCCAGGTGCGGTGGGGGCCCGTCTCAAATTTTTCAGCAATCAGTGGGCTCGCTCACGGGTGGATCCCTGGATCCTTCAAGTAGTATCTCAGGGGTACAAGCTGGAATTCGAGACGTCTCCCCCCCGCCGTTTCCTCAAATCTGCCTTGCCAACCACTCCCTCAGGCAGGGAGGCAGTGTTACAGGCAATTCACAAGCTGTATTCACAACAAGTGATAGTAAAGGTGCCCCTACTTCAACAAGGAAGGGGTTACTATTCCACAATGTTTGTGGTACCGAAACCGGACTGTTCGGTGAGACCCATTTTAAGTTCAAGATGGAATCGCTCAGGGCGGTTATTGCAAGCCTGGACGAGGGAGATTACATGGTATCACTGGACATCAAGGATGCTTACCTGCATGTCCCCATTTACCATCCTCACCAGGAGTACCTCAGATTTGTGGTACAGGATTGTCATTACCAATTCCAGACGTTGCCGTTCGGTCTATCCACGGCTCCGAGGGTCTTTACCAAGGTAGTGGCCAAAATGATGATACTCCTTCGAAAGAAGGGAGTTTTAATTATCCCGTACTTGGACGATCTCCTGATAAAGGCGAGGTCCAGAGAGCAGTTGTTGGTCGGGGTAGCACTATCTCGGGAAGTGCTACAACAGCACGGCTGGATTCTAAACATTCCAAAGTCACAGCTTGTCCCTACGACACGTCTACTGTTCCTGGGGATGGTTCTGGACACAGAACAGAGAAAAGTGTTTCTCCCGGAGGAGAAGGCCAAGGAGCTGTCATCTCTAGTCAGAGGCCTCCTAAAACCAAAACAGGTGTCGGTGCATCACTGCACGCGGATCCTGGGAAAAATGGTAGCTTCCTACGAAGCGATTCCATTCGGCAGGTTCCATGCAAGAACTTTTCAGTGGGACCTGTTGGACAAATGGTCCGGATCGCATCTTCAGATGCATCATCTGATAACCCTGTCTCCAAGGACAAGGGTGTCTCTGCTGTGGTGGCTGCAGAGTGCTCATCTTCAGGAGGGCCGCAGATTCGGCATACAGGACTGGGTCCTGGTGACCACGGATGCCAGCCTTCGAGGCTGGGGGGCAGTCACACAGGGAAGAAACTTCCAAGGACTATGGTCAAGTCAGGAGACTTCCCTGCACATAAATATTCTGGAACTAAGGGCCATTTACAATGCCCTAAGTCAGGCAAAACCCCTGCTTCAAAACCAGCCGGTACTGATCCAGTCAGACAACATCACGGCGGTCGCCCATGTAAACCGACAGGGCGGCACGAGAAGCAGGACGGCGATGGCAGAAGCCACAAGGATTCTCAGATGGGCGGAAAATCTCGTGTGGGAAAGGCCACAGGTGGACATGATGGCGTCCCGCCTAAACAAAAAGCTAGAAAAGTATTGCGCCAGGTCAAGAGACCCGCAGGCGATAGCTGTGGACACTCTAGTGACACCGTGGGTGTACCGGTCGGTTTATGTGTTCCCTCCTCATCCTCTCATACCAAAGGTACTGAGGATAATGCGGAGAAGAGGAGTAAGAACTATACTCATTGTTCCGGATTGGCCAAGAAGAGCTTGGTACCCGGAACTTCAAGAAATGATCTCAGAGGACCCATGGCCTCTACCGCTCAGACAAGACCTGCTGCAGCAGGGGCCCTGTCTGTTCCAAGACTTACCGCGGCTGCGTTTGACGACATGGCGGTTGAACACCGGATCCTGAAGGAAAAGGGCATTCCGGAGGAAGTCATTCCTACGCTGATTAAAGCTAGGAAAGAAATAACCGCAAACCATTATCACTGCATATGGCGAAAATATGTTGCGTGGTGTGAGGCCAGGAAGGCCCCAACGGAGGAATTTCAGCTGGGCCGTTTCCTGCACTTCCTACAGTCAGGGGTGACTATGGGCCTTAAATTGGGTTCCATTAAGGTCCAGATTTCGGCTCTATCGATTTTATTCCAGAGAGAACTGGCTTCACTACCTGAAGTTCAAACTTTTGTTAAGGAAGTGCTGCATATTCAGCCCCCTTTTGTGCCTCCAGTGGCACCTTGGGATCTCAACGTGGTGTTGGATTTCCTAAAGTCACATTGGTTTGAGCCACTGAAAACCGTGGATTTGAAATATCTCACGTGGAAAGTGGTCATGTTGTTGGCCTTGGCTTCGGCCAGGCGTGTATCAGAATTGGCGGCTTTGTCATGTAAAAGCCCTTATCTGATTTTCCATATGGATAGGGCAGAATTGAGGACTCGTCCCCAGTTTCTCCCTAAAGTGGTATCAGCTTTTCATCTGAACCAACCTATCGTGGTGCCTGCGGCTACAAAAGACTTGGAGGCTTCCAAGTTGTTGGACGTAGTCAGGGCCCTGAAAATATATGTTTCCAGGACAGCTGGAGTCAGAAAGACTGACTCGCTATTTATCCTGTATGCGCCCAACAAGTTGGGTGCACCTGCTTCAAAGCAGACTATTGCTCGCTGGATCTGTAGTACGATTCAGCTTGCACATTCTGCGGCTGGACTGCCGCATCCTAAATCAGTAAAAGCCCATTCCACGAGGAAGGTGGGCTCTTCTTGGGCGGCTGCCCGAGGGGTCTCGGCTCTTCAACTTTGCCGAGCAGCTACTTGGTCGGGGTCAAACACGTTTGCTAAATTCTACAAGTTTGACACCCTGGCTGAGGAGGACCTAGAGTTTGCCCATTCGGTGCTGCAGCGTCATCCACACTCTCCCGCCCGTTTGGGAGCTTTGGTATAATCCCCATGGTCCTTACGGAGTCCCAGCATCCACTTAGGACGTCAGAGAAAATAAGAATTTACTCACCGGTAATTCTATTTCTCGTAGTCCGTAGTGGATGCTGGGCGCCCATCCCAAGTGCGGATTGTCTGCAATACTTGTATATAGTTATTGCTTAACTAAAGGGTTATTGTTGAGCCATCTGTTGAGAGGCTCAGTTGTTATCATACTGTTAACTGGGTATTGTATCACGAGTTATACGGTGTGATTGGTGTGGCTGGTATGAGTCTTACCCGGGATTCAAAATCCTTCCTTATTGTGTCAGCTCTTCCGGGCACAGTATCCTAACTGAAGTCTGGAGGAGGGTCATGGTGGGAGGAGCCAGTGCACACCAGTTAGACCTAAAGCTTTCTTTATAGTTGTGCCCAGTCTCCTGCGGAGCCGCTATTACCCATGGTCCTTACGGAGTCCCAGCATCCACTACGGACTACGAGAAATAGAATTACCGGTGAGTAAATTCTTATTTTTACACCAGCATCGGGCTCCACTAGCTGGACAGATAATGCCACAGCCGGGGGTCACTTTTATACAGTGCCCTGCGGCCGTGGCATTAAATATCCAACTAGTCACCCCTGGCCGGGGTACCCTGGGGGAGTGGGGACCCCTTCAATCAAGGGGTCCCCCCCCCCAGCCACCCAAGGGCCAGGGGTGAAGCCCGAGGCTGTCCCCCCCATTTATGGGCTGCGGATGGGAGGCTGATAGCCTTGAGTAAAATGACAGAATATTGTTTTTTCCAATAGTATTACAAGTCCCAGCAAGCCTCCCCCGCAAGCTGGTACTTGGAGAACCACAAGTACCAGCATGCGGGAGAAAAATGGGCCCGCTGGTACCTGTAGTACTACTGGAAAAAAAATACCCAAATAAAAACAGGAGACACACACCGTGACAAGTACAACTTTATTACACACTGCCGTCACACATACATACTTACCTATGTTGACACGCCGACTGCCACAGTCTCCGACGATCTGAGGGTACCTGTGAAAAAAATTATACCCACCTGCCAGTGTCCAGAGATAAATCCACGTCTAGAGATAATCCTCGTACTTGGCACAAAAAAAAAACACGAACACCCGAACCACCGGACTGAAAGGGGTCCCATGTTGACACATGAGCACCCTTTCCCCGAATGCCGGGACCCCACGTGACTCCTGTCACTGAGGTCCCTTCAGCCAACCAGGAAGCGCTACTCCGTGGCGCTCACCTGATTGGCTGTGCGCGTCTAAGCTCAGACAGCGCATCGCACAGCTGCCTCCATTACTTTCAATGGTGGGAACTTTGCCGTCAGCGGTGGGGTTACCCGCGGTCAGCCGCTGACCGGCGGGTGACCCCACCGCTAACCGCAAAGTTCCCACCATTGAATATAATGGAGGGAGCTGTGCGATGCGCTGACAGCTCAGACGCGCACAGAGCTAATCAGCAGAGTGTAAGGACGTTGCGCTCGCTGATTGGCTTACGAGACCTTTCAGTGACAGCAGTCACGGGGGGTCTCTCTGCATTCGGGGAAAGGGGTCCCATGTGTCAACATGGGACCCCTTTCAGTCCGCTGGTCGGGTGTTCGTTTTCTTTTTTTGACAAGTACGTGGATTTATCTCTTGACCATGGATCAGGTGAGTATAATTATCTTTTATTTTCAGGTACCCGTGGATTCTACTTGGAGAAGAGGACCGACTGCTTCGTGTCAACATAGGTAAGTATATGTGTGTCGGCAGTGTGTAATAAAGTTGTACTTGTCACGGTGTGTGTCTCCTGTTTTTATTTGGGTATTTTTTTCCCAGTAGTACTACAGGTACCAGCGGGCCCGTTTTTCTCCCGCATGCTGGTACTTGTGGTTCTCCAAGTACCAGCTTGCGGGGGAGGCTTGCTGGGACTTGTAGTACTACTGGAAAAAACAATATTCTTTCAATTTTGACAAAGCTATCAGCCCCCCATCCGCAGCCCTTGGATGGGGGGGACAGCCTCGGGCTTCACCCCTGGCCCTTGGGTGGCTGGGGGGGGACCCCTTGATTGAAGGGGTCCCCACTCCCCCAGGGTACCCTGGCCAGGGGTGACTAGTTGGATATTTAATGCCACGGCCGCAAGGCACTGTATAAAAGTGACCCCCGGCTGTGGCATTATCTGTCCAGCTAGTGGAGCCCGATGCTGGTGTAAAAAATACGGGGGACCCCTACTCTTTTTGTCCCCCGTATTTTTTGCACCAGCACCAGGCGCAGAGCCCGGTGCTGGTTTTAAAAATACGGGGGATCCCCTGTCAATTTCCCCCCCCCCCCGCATTTTTAGAACCAGGACCAGCTCGAAGAGCCCGAGGCTGGTTATGCTTTGGAGGGGGGACCCCACGCCATTTTTTTTCTGAATTTTACCATTCCGTCTAAAAAAATATATATATATATATATATATATTATTTTAAAAAATATATAAATAATACTTGTGCATCCAAAAAAGACAAACCAAGTACCTAATCCCTTCTAATATAAATAGATATGCTATTATCAATAAAAAAAAACATGTTTTAAATTTTTTTTATTAGTTTCACCCACCAAAGTGTGGCGGATTGAAAATGTCGAATTTACTGTCTAAAAGCACTGTTGTCGAATTTCCAAACTTCAATTGAATATACTTTGGTCGAATTGCAGCACTTGTATCATTGCAGAAAAGTCGAATTTGACAAAAGTCGAATTTCAAAAAGTCGAATTTTGAAAGTCCGTTTTTTGGACGGAAAGTACTGAATTGCATTGACGATTTTTTTTTTTGGGCGAAAAAGTCCCGAAATTCGACCGCAATTGCATATACCCCTTAGTGGTTGGATCCCGTCATCTCTCTCTCTCCATCCATCCAAACCCCTTGAGCCGTTAATGGGCTTTTACCAAAAGCCAAAAAGCTCTTGGCAAACAAACACAACATATTCCCAAGGTTTTAAAATACATAGGTTAGAAACTTTGAGCAGATGTACAGTACCTATTTATTTATTTATTACCAGTTATTTATATAGCGCACACATATTCCACAGCTCTTTACAGAGATATTCCTGCCTTACACGATTACAGTGTTCTTGTCACAATATATTGGCTCTTTTTTGCTTTCCTCCCTATTCAGAATAAGCTCTTCTGTAACTGAAAGTATACGCATACACTGTACATGTAATCACATGCATTTTGTATAACTTATGAGTTTATTAAAGGAAATGGTATTTCTCTAACGTCCTAGAGGATGGGGATAGACGGGCTCCGCAGGAGACATGGGCACTTTAAGAAAGTCTTTAGACCTGGGTGTGCACTGGCTCCTCCCTCTATGCCCCTCCTCCAGACCTCAGTTTGATACTGTGCCAAGAGGAGCTGAGCTGGGTGCTTTTCAGTGAGCTCTCCTGAGTTTGCTGATAGAAAGTATTTTGTTAGGTTTTTTTATTTTCAGGGAGCTCTGCTGGCAACAGACTCCCTTCATCGAGGGACTGAGGGGAGAGAAGCAGCCCTACTCTCTGAGTGCAGGTCCTGCTTCTTAGGCTACTGGACACCATTAGCTCCAGAGGGATTGGTACGCAGGATCTCACCCTAGCCGTCTGTCCCAGAGCCGCGCCGCCGCCCCCCTCGCAGAGCCGGAAGATAGAAGCCGGGTGAGTATGAGAAGAAAAGAAGACTTAAGAGGCGGCAGAAGACTTCATGATCTTCACTGAGGTAACGCACAGCACTGCAGCTGTGCGCCATTGCTCCCACACACCTCACATACTCCGGTCACTGTAAGGGTGCAGGGCGCAGGGGGGGGCGCCCTGGGAAGCAATATAAACCTCTTATTTGGCAAAAGGAACATATATACAGCTGGACACTGTATATATGCAGGAGCCCCCGCCAATTTTACACTTTTAGCGGGACAGAAACCCGCCGTCGAGGGGGCGGGGCTTCTCCCTCAGCACTCACCAGCGCCATGTTTTTCTCCACAGCACCGCTGAGAGGAAGCTCCCCGGTATCTCCCCTGCTAGTTATACCACGGTAGAAGAGAGGATTTTAAAGAAGAGGGGGGGCACATAATTCGGCGCAGATAATAACAGCGCTACTGGGTAAACATTCAATTGCTGTGTTTTTTCCTGGGTCATATAGCGCTGGGGTGTGTGCTGGCATACTCTCTCTCTCTGTCTCTCCAAAGGGCCTTGTGGGGGAATTATCTTCAGATGAGCATTCCCTGAGTGTGTGGTGTGTTGGTACGTGTGTGTCGACATGTCTGAGGTAAAAGGCTCTCCTAAGGAGGAGATGGAGCAAATGTGTGTGAGTGGTGTCTCCGTCGACAACGCCGACACCTGATTGGATATGTGAAATTATGTGCTAAGGTAAATTTATTGCACAAAAGATTTGAGAATAGACAGTGAATCTACGCATGTCTGTCCCTATGTCGCAGAGGCCTTCAGGGTCTCACAACGCTCACTATCCAAAATAATAGACACTGGTATCAACACGGAGTCTGACTCCAGTGTCGACTACGATAATGCAAAGTTACAGCCAAAACTGGCAGAAAAGTATTCACTATATGATTATTGTAATAAAAGATGTTTTGCATATCACTGATGACTCATCTGTCCCTGACACGAGGGTACACATGTTTAAGGGGAAGAAAGCTGAGGTAAATTTCCCTCCTCTCATGAAGAAAAAGAGCGGGAATCTCCAGACAAAAGACTGCAGGTTCCCACAAAGAATTCTCAGGGAGTATCCTTTCCCTACTAGGGCCAGGATACGATGGGAATCTTCCCCTAGGGTGGACAAAGCTTGTCACGTTTACCCAAAAGGTAGCGCTGACTTAACAGCTATCCTCAGGGATCCTGCAGATAGCATGCAGTAAAAGTACTTTGAAGTCCATTTACACACATTCTCGTACACTACTCAGACCGGCGATTGTGTCGGCATGGGGTTATAGCGCTGTAGCAGCGTGGACAGATACCTTATCAGCGGAGATTGAAACCCTAGATAAGGATACCATGTTATTGACCCTAGTATATGTGTGTATATATATATATACAGGTTGAGTATCCCATATCCACATATTCCGAAATACGGAATATTCCGAAATACGGACTTTTTTGAGTGAGACTGAGTTAGTGAAATCTTTGTTTTCTGTGGCTCAATGTACTCAAATTTTGTTTAATACACAAAGTTATTAAAAATATTGTATTAAATAACCTTCAGGCTGTGTGTATAAGGTGTATATGAAACATAAATGAATTATGTGAATGTACACACACTTTGTTTAATACACAAAGTTATCAAAAATATTGGCTAAAATGACCTTCAGGCTGTGTGTATAAGGTGTATATGAAACATAAATGCATTCTGTGCTTAGACTTAGGTCCCATCGCCATGATATCTCATTATGGTATGCAATTATTCCAAAATACGGAAAAATCCCATATCCAAAATACCTCTGGTCCCAAGCGTTTTGGATAAGGGATACTCAACCTGTATGTATATATATATATATATATATATATATATATATATATATATATATATATATATATATAAAAGATGCTGTCTTTTATATATATATATATATATATATATATATATTTCTCTGACGTCCTAGTGGATGCTGGGGACTCCGTAAGGACCATGGGGATATAGCGGCTCCGCAGGAGACAGGGCACAATAATAAAAGCTTTAGGATCAGGTGGTGTGCACTGGCTCCTCCCCCTATGACCCTCCTCCAAGCCTCAGTTAGATTTTTGTGCCCGGCCGAGAAGGGTGCAATCTAGGTGGCTCTCCTGAGCTGCTTAGAATAAAAGTTTGTTAGGTTTTTTTCTTTCAGTGAGACCTGCTGGCAACAGGCTCACTGCTACGAGGGACTTAGGGGAGAGAAGTAAACTCACCTGCGTGCAGGATGGATTTGCTTCTTAGGCTACTGGACACCATTAGCTCCAGAGGGAGTCGGAACACAGGTCTCACCCTGGGGTTCGTCCCGGAGCCGTGCCGCCGACCCCCCTTGCAGATGCCGAAGTTGAAGAGGTCCAGAGGTCCAGAAACAGGCGGCAGAAGACTTTCAGTCTTCATAAGGTAGCGCACAGCACTGCAGCTGTGCGCCATTGTTGTCAGCACACTTCACCAACAGTCACCAACTGTCACTGAGGGTGCAGGGCGCTGGGGGGGGCGCCCTGGGCAGCAATGTATAATACCTTTTTATGGCTAAAATACATCACATATAGCCCTTGAGGCTATATGGATGTATTTAACCCCTGCCAGATCTCACAAACTCCGGGAGAAGAGCCCGCCGAAAAGGGGGCGGGGCCTATTCTCCTCAGCACACGGCGCCATTTTCCTGCTCAGCTCTGCTGTGAGGAAGGCTCCCAGGCTCTCCCCTGCACTGCACTACAGAAACAGGGTTAAAACAGAGAGGGGGGGCACTTATTTGGCGATATGATTACATATATAAAAATGCTATAAGGGAAAACACTTGTATAAGGGGTTGTCCCTGTATAATTATAGCGTTTTTGGTGTGTGCTGGCAAACTCTCCCTCTGTCTCCCCAAAGGGCTAGTGGGGTCCTGTCCTCTATCAGAACATTCCCTGTGTGTGTGCTGTGTGTCGGTACGTGTGTGTCGACATGTAGGAGGACGATGTTGGTGAGGAGGCGGAGCAAATTGCCTGTATTGGTGATGTCACTCTCTAGGGAGTCGACACTGGAATGGATGGCTTATTTAGGAATTACGTGATAATGTCAACACGCTGCAAGGTCGGTTGACGACATGAGACGGCCGGCAAACAAATTAGTACCTGTCCAGGCGTCTCAGACACCGTCAGGGGCTTGTAAAAACGCCCATTTACCTCAGTCGGTTGACACAGACACAGACATGGACACTGACTCCAGTGTCGACGGTGAATAAACAAACGTATTTTCCTTTAGGGCCACACGTTTCATGTTAAGGGCAATGAAGGAGGTGTTACATATTTCTGATACTACAAGTACCACAAATAAGGGTATTATGTAGGGTGTGAATAAACTACTTGTAGTTTTTCCTGAATCAGATAAATTAAATGAAGTGTGTGATAATACGTGGGTTTCCTCCGATAGAAAATTATTGGCGGTATACCCTTTCCCGCCAGAAGTTAGGGCGAGTTGGGAAACACACCTTAGGGTGGATAAGGCGCTCACACGCTTATAAAAACAAGGGGCGTTACCGTCTCCAGATACGGCAGCCCTCAAGGAGCCAGCTGATAGGAAGCTGAAAAATATCCTAAAAGTATATACACACATACTGGTGTTATACTACGACCAGCAATCGCCTCAGCCTGGATGTGCAGCGCTGAGGGGGCTTGGTCGGATTTCCTGACTGAAAATATTGATACCCTTGACAGGGACAAGATTTTATTGACTATAGATGCATTTCTATATATGCGAGATGCGCAGAGGGATATTTGCATTCTGGCATCAAGAGTAAATGTGATGTCCATATCTGCCAGACGAAGACACGACAGTGGTCAGGTGATGCAGATTCCAGACGGCACATGGAAGTATTGCCGTATAAAGGGGCGGTCCATCGGACCTGGTGGCCATGGCAACAGCTGAAAAATCCACCTTTTGTTACCCCAAGTCACATCTCAGCAGAAAAGGACACAGTCTTTTCAGTCTCAGTCCTTTCGTCCCCATAAGGGCAGGCGGGCAAAAGGGCCAGTCATATCTGCCCAGGGGTAGAGGAAAGGGAAGAAGACTGCAGCAGGCAGCCCATTCCCAGGAACAGAAGCCCTCCACAGCTTCTGCCAAGTCCGCAGCATGACGCTGGGGCAGTACAAGCGGACTCAGGTGCGGTAGGGGGTCATCTCAAGAGTTTCAGCACGCAGGGGGCTCACTCACAAGTGGACTCCTGGATCCTACACGTAGTATCCCAGGTGTACATTGGAAATTCGAGACGTCTCCCCCTCACAAGTTACTGAAGTCTGCTTTACCAACGTCTCCCTCCGACAGGGAGGCAGTATTGGGAACAATTCACAGGCTGTATTCCCAGCAGGTGATAATCAAAGTACCCCTTCTACAACAAGGGAAGGGGTATTATTCCACACTATATTGTGGTACTGAAGCCAGACGGCTCGGTGAGATCTGAAATATTTGAACACTTACATACAAGCGTTCAAATCAAGATGGAGTCACTCAGAGTAGTGATAGCGAACCAGGAAGAAGGGGACGATATGGTGTCACTGGATATCAGGGACGCTTACCTACATGTCCAAATTTGCCTTCTCACCAAGGGTACCTCAGGTTCGTGGTACAGAACTGTCACTATCAGTTCAGACGCTGCCGTTTGGATTGTCCACGGCACCCCGGGTCTTTACCAAGGTAATGGCCGAAATGATGATTCTTCTTAAAAGAAATATGGACGCTTTCCTGATAAAGGCAAGGTCCAGAGAACAGTTGGAGGTCGGAGTAGCACTATCTTAAGTAGTTCTACGACAGCACGAGTGGATTCTAAATATTCCAAAATCGCAGTTTTTTCCGACGACACGTCTACTGTTCCTAGGGATGATTCTGGACACAGTCCAGAAAAGGATGTTTTCTCCCGGAGAAGAAAGCCAGGGAGTTATCCGAGCTAGTTAGGAACCTCCTAAAACCAGGAAAAGTATCAGTGCATCATTGCACAAGGATCCTGTGAAAAATGGTGGTTTCTTACAAAGCGATCCCATTCGGTAGATTTCACGCAAGAACCTTTCCGTGGGATCTGCTGGAAAAATGGTCCGGATCGCATCTTCAGATGCATCAGCGGATAACCCTGTCTCCAAGGACAAGGGTGTTTCTTCTGCGGTGGCTGCAGAGTGCTCATCTATGAAAGGGCCGCAGATTCGGCATTCAGGACTGGGTCCTGGTGACCACGGATGCCAGCCTGAGTGGCTGGGGAGCAGTCACACAAGGAAAAAATTTCCAGAGAGTGTGATCAAGTCTGGAGACTTCTCTCCACATAAATATACTGGAGCTAAGGGCAATTTACAATGCTCTAAGCTTAGCAAGACCTCTGCTTCAAGGTCAGCCGGTATTGATCCAGTGGGACAACATCACGGCAGTCGCCCACGTAAACAGGGCGGCACAAGAAGCAGGAGGGAAATGGCAGAAACTACAAGGATTCTTCGCTGGGCGAAAAATCATGTGATAACACTCTCAGCAGTGTTAATTCCGGGAGTGGAAAACTGGGAAGCAGACTTCCTCAACAGGCATGACCTCTACCCGGGAGAGTGGGGACTTCATCGGGAAGTCTTCCACATGATTGTAAACCGTTGGGAAAAACCAAAGGTGGACATGATGGCGTCCCACCTGAACAAAAAACTAGACAGATATTGCGCCAGGTCAAGGGACCCTCAGGCAATAGCGGTGGACGCTCTGGTAACACTGTGGGTGTACCAGTCAGAGTATGTGTTCCCTCCTATGCCTCTCATACCAAAAGTACTGAGAATCATAAGAGGGAGATGAGTAAGAACGATACTCGTGGTTCCGGATTGGCCAAGAAGGACTTGGTACCCGAAACTTCAAGAGATGTTCACGGAAGACCCGTGGCCTCTACCTTTAAGAAAGGACCTGCTCCAGCAGGGGCCTTGTCTGTTCCAAGACTTACCGCGGCCGCGTTTGACGGCATGGCGGTTGCACGCCGGATCCTGAAAGGGCATTCCAGATGAAGTCATCCCTACCCTGGTCGAAGACAGGAAGGATGTAACCGCAAAACATTTTCACCGCATTTGGTGAAGATATGTTGCGTGGTGTGAGGCCAAGAAGGCCCCTACAGAGGAATTCCAACTGGGTCGTTTCCTACATTTCCTGAAAACAGGACTGTCTATGGGCCTAAAATTAGGGTCCATTAAGGTTCAAATTTCGGCCCTGTCGAATTTCTTCCAGAAAGAACTGGCTTTAGTGCCTGACGTTCAGATGTTTGTAAAAGGGGTACTGCATATACAGCCTCATTTTGTGCCCCAGTGGCACCTTGGGATCTCAATGTTGTTTTGAGTTTCCTAAAGTCACATTGGTTTGAACCACTCACCACTGTGGACTTAAAATATCTCACATGGAAGGTGACGATGCTATTAGCCCTGGCTTCAGCCAGGCGTGTGTCAGAATTGGCGGCTTTATCATATATAAAGCCCTTACTTAATTTTTCATTCTGACAGGGCAGAATTGAGGACTCGTCCTCAATTTCTCCTTAAGGTGTTTTCTGTTTTTCACATGAACCAACCTATTGTGGTACCTGCGGGTACTAGGGACTTGGAGGACTCCAAGTTACTTGACGTTGTCAGGGCCCTGAAAAATATGTTTCCAGGACGGCTGGAGTCAGAAAATCTGACTCGCTGTTTAGCCTGTATGCACCCAACAAGATGGGTGCTCCTGCTTCTAAGCAGACGATTGCTCGCTGGATTTGTAATACAATTCAGTTTACACATTCTGTGGCAGGCCTGCCACAGCCAAAATCTGTAAAAGCCCATTCCAAAAGGAAGGGGGCTCATCTTGGGCGACTGCCCGAGGGGTCTCGGCTTTACAACTTTGCCGAGCAGTTACTTGGTCAGGGGCAAACACGTTTGCTAAATTCTACAAATTTGATACCCTGGCTGAGGAGGACATGGAGTCTCTCATTCGGTGCTGCAGGGTCATCCGCACTCTCCCGCCCGTTTGGGAGCTTTGGTATAATCCCCATGGTCCTTACGGAGTCCCCAGCATCCACTAGGACGTCAGAGAAAATAAGATTTTACTTACCGATAAATCTATTTCTCGTAGTCCGTAGTGGATGCTGGGCGCCCATCCCAAGTGCGGATTGTCTGCAATACTTGTACATAGTTATTGTTACAAAAATCGGGTTATTCTTGTTGTGAGCCATCTTGTCAGAGGCTCCTTCGTTGTTATCATACTGTTAACTGGGTTCAGATCACAGGTTGTACGGTGTAATTGGGGTGGCTGGTATGAGTCTTACCCGGGATTCAATATCCTTCCTTATTATGCACGCTCGTCCGGGCACAGTATCCTAACTGAGGCTTGGAGGAGGGTCATAGGGGGAGGAGCCAGTGCACACCACCTGATCCTAAAGCTTTTATTATTGTGCCCTGTCTCCTGCGGAGCCGCTATATCCCCATGGTCCTTACGGAGTCCCCAGCATCCACTACGGACTACGAGAAATAGATTTATCGGTAAGTAAAATCTTATTATATATATGAAACAGGAAAAATGTATGAGCGCAAAGGACAAGGAAAAGTTAAAAGTCCCGTGGAACTACAAGTCCCAGGCTGAACAAGAATCAACAGTTTCTCACAGTCACTGACACCCAGTCTCACTGGTCGATTAGTCTTTATCAGTGTGCACCTCTGGGATTTCCAGCTGTCGCTTCCCCACCAGAGACCCGATTCCGAACGGGTAATGATCCTGCCGAGAAATTTTGAAAGAAGCAGGGAGCGCCAATAGTGCATTAAAAGTGTAACAATTTATTTATAACACATCCAAATACGATGATCAAATAAAACCCGTACCATAAAAGGCGGTTAAACCACCGCTTGTATAACCAGCATGAAATTATCCCACAATACAACTCAGCATACGTGAGTCAGTATCCATACGTCAGACCACGCCCATACGCGTTTCGTCATCAGACTTCGTCAGTGGGCTTGGTCTGAAGTCACAATCTCATTATTTAAATACACCCTGCAGCACTCTGATTGGCCTATGCAAGATGTCTTTCAAAATAAATATATATATATATATATATATATATATATATATATATATAGAAATCCAAAGGGGAGCAATGAAAGGCACTCGAGAGGACAAAATACTCAGACAAATAAATGATCCTGTGTCAATGTTTTGGAGCTTACGCCCCTTTATCAAGACATCATGTCTTGATAAAGGGGCGTAAGCTCCGAAACGTTGACACAGGATCATTTATTTGTCTGAGTATTTTGTCCTCTCGAGTGCCTTTCATTGCTCCCCTTTGGATTTCTATGTTTCCGTGGACTATGGCACCGGGGGCTGTTGCGCTATACCGTTTGAGTGCCGGCCGATAAGGGACTTTATATATATATATATATATATATATATATATAGATATATATAGATATATATATAGATAGATATATAGATTTCCAGCAATGACAGCACTCAGAGATTTTTTCAGCAATGAAAGTGTATTAAAGCAATTAAGCTCCGTCCTCAGAATACACACCACAATACAAAAACGAACAAACTTACCCCCTTATGTAGAGACCCACAGCCCCGTGAACACCGTCTCTGTACTTCCGCCGACTCGAGCGTCCCGTCTCCTCGTGCTGCAGGCGCCACATCATATCCGGGAGCCAGCTGAGCGGTTGCCTAGGAAACAACTGCATGCGTGTCAGCTGCAATCAGCGCCACGGAACATCACTGACGGGCTGGCAATAATTGCATGAGGGAGGGATCTATCGGGGGGAAGAGAGAGAGGGAACAACACACATGTTAAAACAAACAAAAAACACACATATAAAAATAGATGAGCACCATACACCTAATATGAAGCAAGAGCTGAATACATGAAAATACTCCACATAAATGTAACCAGACCACTAAAGCCTGCCAGGCCTATATTAGAAAAGAAAAGTTATGGACAACGTAAAGGGTTAGATATACTTTACACTAGAGAGTTCCAATTGATCTTCTCATTAAGACCACCAGGGGAAGTAGTTCCCAATCTGGTGATCCACCGGGCTTCTTTAATTAATAATGTTTTGGCCCTATCCCCTCCCCTAAGTGTCATGGGGACATGGTCAATGATAAAATAACGGAGAGATTCTAATGGATGACCTGCCTTCTTAAAATGTTTGGCCACAGGTTGGTCAACCAGTTTCCCCTCAAGGGTCAACTTGATTGCCGATCTGTGGGCAGCCATCCGTTCCGAAAATTTCCGGATGGTTTGCCCAACATAAAACAGCCCACACGGACAGACAATAATGTATACGACATAGGTCGAAGAGCAGGTAAGAACAAATCTAATGTCATATTTCTTCTGGCCATGGGGGTGCTGAAATGCTTTGCAGTTAAACATAAACTGGCAAGTGGAACAACCAGTGCACCGGTAGCACCCAGGGGCTTTATAATAGACATTCGGAATTTTAGGGGCTCCCATACCCGTAATATCGGTTTTAACAATACGGTCCCTGATATTCCTACCTCTTCTAAAAGCCATCATGGGTGCGGATTGCTTAAGACTCTTAAGATCTGGATCAGTAGCGACTATAGGCCAAAGGGCCCTAGTCGCACGTCTCATGATAGGATTAGAGGTAGAAAAATCACAGGGAAATGGAATCCTGGATTTGCGCTTCCTGCTAACAGGGACCAAAAGCGATTGTCTGGGCATCAGTAGGACCTCATCTTTTTGGGCCAATAGGCACTGTTTGTCATAGCCACGAGCCAGAAATTTAGATATAAGGACATCTAGTTCCCTGTTAAGGACTAAAGGATCACTAATGATCCGAGCTAGACACATCATCTGTGAACGTGGTAAACCTTTTTTGAGCGCTTCTGGATGGAAACTAGAGGACGTCAAGAGGGTATTCCTGTCAGTAGACTTATGGAACACATTGGTACTTAATGTACCATTATTAACCTTAATTGCTACATCCAGGAAATGTGCCTCACTGGTGCTGCAAGAAAAAGTAAATTTAATGGGAGAGTCACCAGACTCTATGGTAGCCATCAAGTCTCTAAAAGCATTTTCGCCCCCAGTCCATAACAGAAAGATATCATCAATATAGCGACAGTATAATAAAATACTGTCGCTAATATTGTGATCAGAAAAAAATATCTTTTTTTCTTGTGTAAACATATATACATTTGCGTACGACGGGGCCACCGGGGACCCCATCGCACATCCCCTCAGTTGTAAGTAGAAACTACCGTCAAACAAAAAATAATTACGACGGAGAGTCAATTCTAACAAGGTCAGAAAAAGATCATGGTTAAACACATCTGTGGAAAGAAACATGTTTAAAAACGAAGACATAGCAGCCAATCCCTCTACGTGAGGAATCACAGTATATAGACTGCAAACGTCTAAACAACAGAGACTGGATGAAAATAAATATATATATATATATATATATATATATATATATATATATATAAAAAAAACATGCCCAAAGAGACATTAGTCTACTGGGTTCTAGAGTCGATGCTATGTCGATTTCTGCTAGACGTGTCCTGTGGAACATGCAATGGACAGGTGATGCCGACTAAAAGAGGCATATGGAAGGTTTACCTTACAAGGCTGAGGAATTGTGTGGAGAAGGGCTCTCGGACCTGGTCTCCACAGCTATAGCTGGTAATTCTGATCTTTTGCCTTATATTCCCGCACAGCCTAAGAAAGCACGACATTATCAAATGCAGTCCTTTCGGTCGCAGAATAACAAGAAAGTATGAGGAGCGTCCTTTCTTACCAGAGGTAAGGGCACAGCTAGTTCCCATTAACAGAAGTCCGCCCCGGCCTCTACTACATCCACCGCATGACGCTGGAGCTCCGCTAAGGGAGTCCGTCCCAGTGGGAGCACGTCTTCGACTCTTCAGCCACATCTGAGTTCACTCACAGGTGGATCCCGGGGCAATTAAAATTGTTTCTCAGGGTTACAAGCTGGAATTCGAAAGGTGCCTCCTCGCCGGTTTTTCCTTACCGGACCTACCGGCTTCTCCCACAGAGAGAGAGATAATATTAAATACAATTCACACATTGTATCTCCAACAGCTGGTGCTCAACGTTCCCCTCCTGCAACAAGGAAGGCGATATGACTCAACCTTGGCTGTAGTCCCGAAACCGTACGGTTCGGTCAGACTTATTTTAAAATTAAAATCTCTGAACCTATACGGGAAAAGGTTCAAATTTAAAGTGGGATCGCCCAGAGCGATCATCGCCAGCCTGGAAGGGGGGGGATTTGATGGTGTATCTAGACATAAAGGCTGCATACCTTCATGTTCCCATTTATCCACCCCATCAGGCGTACCTGACAATTGCGGTACAGGATTGTCATTACCAATTTCAGGGTAATTGGCGGAAATAATGGTGCTCCTACGCAAGCAAGGAGTCACAGTTATCCCATACTTGGACGATCTCCTAATAAGGGCAGTTGTTGAACAGCGTGTCACTTTCGCTGAAGGTGTCACAGCAACACGGCTGGTTTCTCAATTTCCAGAGGTCACTGTTGGTTCCTATAACTCAAAAAGAAAAAACAGAAGACTGCTTCTACAGCGCCTCAATTGCAGGAGGCTAATAATCAAATTACCCTGATACATGCGCGGCTGAAAAACACTATGTGGGTGTTTGGTTGGAGAATATAGAAACAGACAAAATCAGCTGCGCAAAGTATCAGGGAAAGGACAGTACAATTTTAGGAGAACCGATGTATGTATATAAATTGATTTATTAATGAAAAAGCATAAAATAGCAGTAAAAGATGACATAAAATTGTTGGATATAAAAAGGCACACCTTGACTAAGTTTATCCGTTTAAACAGACACCAAATTGTGTCGGTTCTCTATATGGAAGTCCACAAAAGGAAATAAAGTCCAGCTGTTTGTTGGAAAGCAATAGATGGTAATAGCCGTAATATTAATACTGGAAGTGAATGATCAGTGCAGTAGACATCCCATAATAATAAATTGGGGGAGTGATCCAGTGTTATTTATTGTTCAATTACCTCTCCTTAGGTGGGCTGGTCCAAAGCCGAGCGTCCTCGGCGATGTGTCCTGCAATGCCCACTGTGCGAATGCCGCAGGGGAGAGGGAGCCGTGGATTCACTGTAAAGTGTATGCCGTGTGCTGGTTTATCCGGTTGACGAGGAGCCGTATGTTGATACGGGCGGCTCGAGAATTCAGATCCGCGGCTATTCTGGGATCTCTGTGGAGATGAAGGACGGCTTGCGGGGAGAACAAACCCGCTAATGCTTTCAAATCGGATACCTCGGCAGGTGTGCAGACAGGAGGCGTGGCCTAACTAGTTTCGTCACGTGACCCGTGACTTTCTCAAAGGTTCCTATAACTCGTCTGCCCTTCTTGGGTATGATTCTGGATACAGACCAGAAATGGGTTTAACTTCAGATAGAGAAGGCTCAGGAACTCATGACTCTAGTCAGGGACCTATTGAAACCAAGACAGGTGTCAGTGCATCACTGCACTCGAGTCCTGGGAAAAAGATTCCCTTCGGCAGGTTTCATGCGAGGACTTCAAATGGGACCTACTGGACAAGTGGTCCGGGTCACATCTACAGATTCATTAGTTGATCACCTTATCCCCCAGGGCCAGGGTATCTCCTGTGGTGGCTGCAGAGTGCTCACCTTCTAGAGGGCCGCAGATTCGGCATTCAGGACTGGATCCTGGTGACCACGGACGCGAGCCTCCGAGGCTGGGGAGCAGTCACACAGGGAAGAAATTTCCAAGGTCTTTGGTCAAGTCAAGAGACTTGTCTTCATATCAACATATTGGAACTAAGGGCCATATACAATGCCCTACGTCAAGCGGAAACCTTTCTTCGCGACCAACCGGTTCTGATCCAGTCAGACAACGTCACCGCAGTAGCTCATGTAAACCGCCAAGGCGGCACAAGGAGCAGAGTGGCGATGGCGGAAGCCAACATAATTCTTCGCTGGGCGGAGAATCATGTAAAAGCACTGTCAACCGTGTTCATTCCGGAAGTGAACAACTGGGAAGCAGACTTCCTCACCAGACATACGTCCTGGAGAGTGGAGACTTCATCAGGAAATCTTCGCACAGATTGCAGTTCGGTGGGGACTGCCACAGATAGACATGATGGCGTCCCGCCTCAACAAAAAGCTGCAGAGTTATTGCGCCTGGTCAAGAGACCCTCAGGCAGTAGCGGTAGACGCCCTAGTGACACCACGGGTGTTCCAGTCAGTCTATGTATTTCCTCCTCTTCTTCTCATTCCCAAGGGTTGAGAATAAGAAGGATCTGCAGGAAATGCTTACAGAAGATCCGTGGCCTCTTCCGCTGAGGCAGGACCTGTTGCAACAGGGCCCATGTCTGTTCCAAGACTTACCGCGGCTGCGTTTGACGGCATGGCGGTTGAACGCCGGATCCTAGCGGAAAGGGGCATTCCGGATGAGGTCATTCCTACGCTGACGTATATGGCGAAAATATGTTTCTTGTGAGGCCAGGAATGCTCCTACGTAAGAATTCCATCTGGGCTGTTTCCTTCACTTCCTACAAACTGGAGTGAATTTGGGCCTAAAACTTAGGCTCCATTAAGGTTCAGATTTCGGCCCTATCCATTTTCTTTCAAAAAGAATTGGCTTCTCTCCCAGAAGTTCAGACTTTTGTGAAGGGAGTGCTGCATTTTCAGCCTCCTTTTGTACCTCTGGTGGAGCCCTGGGACCTTAACTTGGTGTTAAGTTTCCTTAAGTCACATTGGTTTGAACCACCTAAAACGGTAGAGTTAAAATATCTCACTGGGAAGGTGGCCATGTTATTAGCCTTGGCTTCGGCTAGGCAAGTGTCGGAATTGGCGGCTTTGTCTCATAAAAGCCCCTATCTGGTTTTCCATGTCGATAGAGCGGAGTTGCGGACACGTCCTCAATTCCTGCCTAAGGTGGTATCATCCTTTCATATGAACCAGCCTATTGTGGTGCCTGTGGCTACGCGTGACTTGGAGGACTCCAAGTCCCTAGTTGTGGTCAGGGCTTTGAAAATTTACGTAGCCAGAACGGCTAGAGTCAGAAAAACAGAATCACTGTTTGTCCTGTATGCTGCCAACAAGCTTGGCGCTCCTGCTTCAAAGCAGACTATTGCCCGCTGGATTTGTAACACCATTCAGCAGGCTCATTCTACGGCTGGATTGCCGTTGCCTAAATCGGTTAGGGCCCATTCCACTACGAAGGTGGGCTCTTCTTGGGCGGCTGCCCGAGGGGTCTCGGCATTACAGTTGTGCCGAGCTGCTACTTGGTCAGGTTCAAACACTTTTGCTAAGTTCTACAAGTTTGAAACCCTGGCTGAGGAGGACCTCTTGTTTGCTCAATCGGTGCTGCAGAGTCATCCGCACTCTCCCGCCCGTTTGGGAGCTTTGGTATAATCCCCATGGTCCTTACGGAGTCCCCAGCATCCTCTAGGACGTTAGAGAAAATAAGATTTTAAACCTACCGGTAAATCTTTTTCTCGTAGTCCGTAGAGGATGCTGGGCGCCCGTCCCAAGTGCGTACTACTTCTGCAATACTTGTATATAGTTATTGCTTCAATAAGGGTTATATTATAGTTGCATCGGTCTTGAACTGATGATATGTTGTGTTCATACTGTTAACTGGGTAGTTTTCACAAGTTATACGGTGTGGCTGGTATGAATCTTGCCCTTGGATTAACAAAATCCTTTCCTCGTACTGTCCATCTCCTCTGGGCACAGTTTCTCTAACTGAGGTCTGGAGGAGGGGCATAGAGGGAGGAGCCAGTGCACACCCAGGTCTAAAGACTTTCTTAAAGTGCCCATGTCTCCTGCAGAGCCCGTCTATCCCTTTGATCCTTACGGAGTCCCCAGCATCCTCTACGGACTACGAGAAAAAGATTTACCGGTAGGTTTAAAAAATTTTACATCTAGTAATTTTGTTTTCTTTTTATCTAATGCTGGGTTCACACTTGGTGATACATATCACTCCTGCAGTCGATAAATGATAAATATCGTTTGGCTCATTGGCTGGTATTTATACCCCATGTTGTTCACAGATATTGCTTCCGTTGTGCAGCACTGTGTGTGTGCTGACGTCAGACCAACCAAATGACCCATATGCTGGCCGCAGGAACCAAAGACACGACGTCACCACTGATTCCTGTTGCCAGAGTTATTGGTCAGCCAATTGATGTATACTATTGAACACTGTAACGTAGTATTTCGTATGCAGATGCAGATACAGCTGCAGTCGCACACAGAAGATAGTCATGCTGCATATCATTTTAATCAACAGAGTCTGTTTGTGCAACCTATTTGCATAACGATGTGAATAAGCTGCATTTTCAGGGTAAAAATACGCTTGGTGCTGGCCAAGCAGCAAGTGGGGTGGTAGCTCCTTGTGTGCAGTGACTCATTACGTACCTAGCCTAGGTGAGGAGGAACGCAACTGTATCTTTTCAGAAATCAAAGCCTGCAATTTTCTCAAGCAACACGGAAATGTGTTTATTAAGTTATAGACCATTTCCCATGGGTCTTTTCATGGGTCGTCCTGTTGGACGTGCTGCATGGCCAATGGGATCACCCAAATGCTGCGGGCAACAATACATTGTGCCGTCATCCACTACATCATGCATTGTGTACAGACAGCGCGATGTATCATGCAGTTGCATCATGCCATCGGCAGGTACACACATTATTTAGTGTCTACATAGTATTATATCCAGAATTCAAAATACCCACATTTTTGGGTCCCCTACTGAGATAATGACATATATATTATGTGTATATATAGATATAGTGTGTGTGTGTGTGTGTGTGTGTGTGTGTGTGTGTGTGTGTAATATATATATATATATATGTGTGTGTGTGTGTGTGTCATTATCTAAGAAATAGGGGAATCAAAAATGTGTGATTTTGGGTAAGGGGCACTCAACCTTTACTGCACAGAATGCACTTAATTTAATGCACAGCTTTTGATTTGCAGAGGTAGAGAACATTTTCTTCATAGTGTGCTGTTTCTGGAGAACGTTAAAAAAGCTCTAAGTTTTACTTTTTTAAATATTTTTTTATTGTTTGAAGGGATAAAATGGTACCTGAACGCGTCGAGAAGTACTGCATCCAGTTTATCTATGTGACAGAGAAGGTTACTGCAATTTACAGTGAGCAGGTTTGTCAAAGTTTAATTTTGTACACTTGTTTAGTGCAAGCCCTATTGCCTTATAAGTAAACTGCTGAACTGCTTACTAATAAAGCTTTTAATTTTTCTGTGTTTTCGTTATTTAAGTTTTTAATAGATGTTGTTGCAAATAAACCTGTGAAGTTGGTTCCGCTGCCACAGCCTGCCACCCCAACCGTGTCTAATGAAAAGGACGAAGCTGGTCGTACTTTGGTCAGGAATCTATGGCTCAAGACTGTGGTTACGTTTTTTTCCTACTCTAGATTCTCTATGCTCTCCTAATAACTATATTTACAATTATTTTTAAAACTATCTTAAAATTAGAAGAATCCAATATCAAAAATAGTCACAAGGGCAGCAATACAAGTGCCAGGAGCAATTTAATATTAATTTCTCTTACGTCCTAAAGGATGCTGGAGTCCATTTTAGTACCATGGGGTATAGACGGTTCCGAAGGAGCCTTCGGCACTTTAATACTTTTCAACAGTGTGAACTGGCTCCTCCCTCTATGCCCCTCCTCCAGACCTCAGTTTAGAAAATGTGCCCGGGAGACTGGCTGCACATCAGTGAAGCTCTACTGAGTTTGACTGAAAAAGACTTTGTTAGGTTTTTTATTTTACAGGGAACCTGCTGGCAACAGCTTCCCTGCTTCGTGGGACTTAGAGGGGAAAGTAGGAACCAACTTCTCAGTTAGTTTAATTGCTCTGCTTCCGCTGACAGGACACCATTAGCTCCTGAAGGGTACTGAACACAGCCCTTACCTGGCTGCTGCTCACTCCCACAGCACTGCCGCCACCCCCTAACAGAGCCAGAAGTCAGAAGGCTGGTGAGTATTAACCGGAGACCTGCAGAGACGGGCCCTCCAGTCATCATGGCGGCATAAAGGTACCAGCGCAGCGCGGAATGCTGCGCAGCAACATGTCTCTCAGCACAGGGTGCAGGGCGCGCGTGGGGGGGCACTCTCTGAGGGACATGATAAATCCTTACTCTCACTGGCAAAATGTACATACATGTGAGCCACTGATGTACACTACTAGTATAAATATTAATGTGGCTGAACCGCGCCATTACAGGGGGCGGGGCTTCACCTCAGAATTGCTTATAACACTCATTTGGCGCCATTTTCTCCTCACAGAGACGCTGGAGCGCTGATCCTACAGGCTGCTTCTCCTCACACATTGCTGATACAAGTATCAGGGTGTTATAGAAGGGGAGGGGAGCACATAATTTATTGAAGTCTGCGGGCTTCACATTGGCTAAAAAGTGCTGTTTTGGTATATATGTATATATGTGGTGTGGACTGGCAATCCCCTCTGGGTCTCTCTGACAGACTTTAGGTAAATCTGTCCCCAATAGCTCCCCTGTGTGTGTGAGTGGTGTGACTGTACACGTGTGTAACAGGTCTAGAGAAAGTACTTTCCCAGAGGAAACCATTTTGGAGGCACAAGAGTCTGAACAACAGACAAAGCAAGACAGTCTGTGGAGTATGCTCTGTTTGCTGATTCCTCCACGTCACCCATTCGGTACCCCTCCTGTTCCCAGAAAAGGTCTCTGACCCAAATTATGCAAAGGGACACTGACACAGATTCCGACACTGAAGTTGACACTGGAGATTTGAGGGGGGTAGATCCCAAACTGGCTAAGAGCATTCAATGTATGATAGTCACTATAAAAGAGGTGTTGGAATTTCCTGACACAACACCTCCACCTGAGGAAAAAGATTATTTTAAATTAAATAAAAAATAGGTGGTGACTTTTCCTCCACCTAAAGATAGCATACCCTTTCCCTGAAGAGGATAGGTGTAAGTGGGAGTCACCCCCAATGATAGACACCTCAGTCTCTTGGTTGCCAAAGAAAATAATTTTACCTGCCCCAGGGTCAGCTTCATTAAAAGAACCTGCTGACCGCAAATTAGAGACGACTTTAAAGTCCATCTATGTTGCTACGGGTACGTTACTCAGGCCCGCGATTGCTTCTGCGTGGGTAGGTAACGCAGTGAAAAAGTGGGCAGACAATTTAATTGTTAATATTGACACGGTCGATAAAGATGATAAGATGCAAATTCTAGGTCATATTAAAGATTCTGCAGGTTACTTGGTTGAGGCTATGAAAGACATAGGCTTACTGGGCTCAAGGGCCTCTACTATGGCGATTTCAGCCGCAGGGCGCTCTGGATCCGCCAATGGAATACTGATGCTGAATACAAAAGAAATATTGGGTGCTCCCCTTCAATGGTCAGGCCCTCTTTGGAAACTAGATGCCATGATATCAACTACTACATCTGGCAAGTTAGCATTTCTGCTGTCGGCAGCTACACCGGCTAAAAAAATAAAAAATAAAAATTATATCATTCTCATACTATGCAGTCCTTTTGGCCCAACAAATACAAAAAGGCTAAGAGTACCCCTTTTGTCACAGGAAAAGGGAGAGGAAAAGGTAGAAAATTTACAACACTGTCAAGCTCCCAGGAGCAAAAGTCAGCAACTACTTCTGCAAAAGTCACAGCATGACGCTGGGGCTCCTCTGTGGGAGTACGATCGGGTGGGAGCACGTCTTTTGTATTTCAGCCAGGTCTGCCTTCACTCAGACCTGGATCCTTGGATATTACAGATAGTATTCCAAGGTTACAGGTTGGAATTTCAGGACCTTCCCCATGCCGATTTTTTCAAATCAGCCTTGCTGAGGACGGCACAAATGTCCTGAACGCAATACACAAATTATGTCAAGACAAAATAATTGCCTTGGTTCCTGACGAACAAAGAAACCAAGGTTTTTATTCAAGCCTGTTTGTGGTGCCGAAGCCGGATGGCTCGGTCAGACCGATTTTAAACCTAAAATACGTGAATCTTTATTTGAAAAGGTTTAAATTCAAGATGGATTCCTTGAGCAGTGATTTCCAGCTTGGAAGAAAAGGAATTTCTGGTGTCGGTGGACATCAAGGATGCTTACTTGCATGTCCCCATTTACCCGCCACATCACGCATACCTGAGGTTTGCGGTTCAGGATTGCCACTACCAATTCCAGACATTATCGTTTGGGCTCTTCACGGCTCAGAGAATATTCACCAAGGGGATGGCGGAAATGATGGTTCTCCTTCGCAAACAAGGAGTCAACATAATTCCATAATTGGACGGTTGGATCATGAACTTTACAAAATCGCAGTTCGAACCATCAATGAGATTATCATTTTTGGGAATGATACTTGACACCGAGATACAGAGAGTATTTCTACTGGTGGAAAAGGCTCAGGACATCCAGAGCATGGCCAAACAATGTTTGAGACCAAGAACAGTATCAATTCATCAGTGCATTCGCCTGTTGGGGAAAATGGTAGCAGCTTACGAGGCGCTACAATATGGCCATTTCCATGCCAGGGTCTTCCAGTTGGACCTACTGGACAAGTGGTCAGGGTCGCATCTCCACATGCATCAAAGGATAATCTTGTCGGCGACAGCCAGAATTTCGCTCCTGTGGTGGCTACAAATTTCTCACCTCCTGGAGGGACGCAGGTTCGGGATTCAGGCCTGGATCCTGGTGACCACAGATGCAAGTCTCCGAGGATGGGGAGCAGTCACGCAAGGCGAAAGCTTCCAAGGAAGAGGGTCAAGTTAAGAAACTCACCTTCACATAAACATTCTGGAGTTAAGAGCTGTGTACAACAGTCTTCATAAAATGGCACACCTTCTTCAAGGTCGTCACATACAGATCCAGTCAGACAATGTAACGGCAGTAGCTTACATAAACCATTGAGGCGGAACAAAAAGCAGAGCAACAGTGGCAGAGGTGACAAAGATACTCCTCTGGGCAGAAAGACATGCAAAAGCTCTGTCTGCAATTTTCATTCCCGGAGTAGACAACTGGGAAGCAGACTTCCTCAGCAGACACGATCTCCATCCAGGAGAATGGGGCCTCCACCAAGAAGTCTTTGCGGAGGTGGCAAGTCGTTGGGGTGTTCCTCAAGTGGATATGATGGCATCACGCCGCAACAAGAAGCTTCAGAAATATTGTTCCAGGTCAAGAGACCCACAAGCAATAGCGATAGATGCACTGGTGACCCAGTGAGTGTTTCGGTCGGTGTATCTGTTCCCTCCACTTCCACTTACTCCAAAAGTTCTCAAGATCATTAGAAGAACAGGAGTTTGCTCCGGACTGACCAAGGAGGGCTTGGTATCCAGATCTTCAAGAGTTATCAATGGAAGATCCTCGGCCTCTACCTCTTCGTGAGGACCTGTTTCAGCAGGGGCCGTTAGTTTATCAGGACTTACCACGGTTGCGTTTGACGGCATGGCTGTTGAGCGCCAGATCCTAGCCCGTAAGGGTATTCCTAGTGAAGTAATTCCCACACTTATTCTGGCCAGGAAAGGGGTAACGTCCAAACATTACCAGCGTATTTGGAGAAAATATGTATTTTGGTGTGTAACCAAGAAGTCTCCTACGGTGGAGTTTCAATTAGGACGACTTCTCCTATTTCTACAGGCAGGTGTGGATGCTAGATTGAGATTAGGATCTATCAAGGTTCAGATTTCGGCCTTGTTAGTTTTCTTTCAGAAACAACTGACTTCTCTCCTCTTCCTGAGGTCCAGACGTTCGTGAAATGGGTTCTGCGCATCCAACCTCCCTTTGTGCCTCCTGCGGCACCATGGTATCTTAATGTGGTGTTGCAGTTCCTTAAATCGGACTGTTTTGAGCCTATGCAAGAGGTGGAGTTAAAGTTCTCACTTGAAAAGTGGTCATGCTGTTGGTCTTGGCTTCAGGCAGACGAGTGTCTGAGTTAGGAGCTCTGTCACAGAGTCCTTAATTGATATTTCATTAAGATAGGGCTGAACTGAGAACACATCAGCACTTTCTTCCGAAGGTTGCATCTTCTTTTCATATCAACCAACCAATGGTGGTGCCAGTTGCTTCTGGCACTTCAGCTGTCTCAAGGTCCTTGGATGTCGTCAGAGGGTTGAGGTCTTATGTTGCAAGAATAGCTAGGATAAGGAAAACAGAATCTTTGTTTGTCCTCTATGACCCCAACAAGTTTGGGGGTCCTTCTTCTAAGCAGACTATTGCGCGCTGAATCAGGGGTACCATTCAGCACGCTCATTCCACGGCAGGATTGCCGTTACCGACTTCTGTAAAAGCCCACTCTACAAGGAAAGTGGGTTCGTCCTGGGCGGCTGCCTGGGGGGGTCTCGGCTTTGCAATTCTGCCGAGCTGCTACTTGGTTGGGTGCAAACACATTTGATAAGTTTTATAAGTTTGACACCTTGGCTGCTGACGACCTTCAATTTGGTCAGTAAGTTCTGCAGGAACATTAGCACTTTCCCGCCCGTTCTGGGAGCTTTGGTATATCCCCATGGTACTAAAATGGACCCCAGCATCCTCTAGGATGAAAGAGAAAATAGGATTTTAATTACCTGCCGGTAAATCCTTTTCTCGTAGTCCGTAGAGGATGCTGGGCACCCGCCCAGTGCTCATTTTTCCTGCTGATTACGTTTATCTTTTTGCACATTGCTTCATGTGCTCAGTTGTTAACAGCTGTTGCTGTGTAGTTATGCATGCTGGTTGGCATGACTTATGTTAAAGGCCATGTTAGCCGACATGTTGTTTATGGACGGTGTGAGCTGGTGTGAATCTCGCCACAAGTTTAATAGTAATTCCTCTCTCGAGAATGTCCGTCTCCTCGGGCACAGTTCCTATACTGAGGTCTGGAGGAGGGCATAGAGGGAGGAGCCAGTTCACACTGTTGAAAATTCTTAAAGTGCCGAAGGCTCCTGCGGAACCGTCTATACCCCATGGTACTAAAATGGACCCCAGCATCCTCTACGGACTACAAGAAAAGGATTTACCGGCAGGTAATTAAAATCCTATTTTCCTGCTTATATCGGTTTGCTAGTTTTAAAGTGTTCTCTTAATGTTTCCTTAGGATGAGCACAATAATTTGGCTGGTGTCGACTTAAATGGCAAGGTCATTGCTGAGATAATATCTGCTACAGAGGCTGAGACGGAGATTCCACTGTTTGAGTCTAATAGTAATAGCATGGCGTTTACCTTTAAGGATGGATCTGCAGACATCCCTGTGAGTATCATTATACAGTATAAGGTAGATTGGGGAATATTTTATAAAGTGGTGAGTTGTTAGTTCATTTTGATGTTATACATGTTTTTGTTTGTTGTACATTTTCTCTTCATTGCTTAATTTACAAAATGTCATCTGGTGGGGGTATGTTATGAAGGATAGAAAACGGTATTCTTGTTGGTATTTTATCCTGCAATAAAATTGAAGAGAACATTATCATGACACATTTAGTTGTGTAATATAAACCCCCAAACAAAGAAATCTACTGCATGTGTGTAACAAATATTTAAATTTGCTTGCTCAATTCTTAATAACCCAAATCAATTAGGAATTAGATCATCTTTGTTGGATTTGTTGTGTAGTTTAAGTGTATGTATTTTATTTGTTCATCTTACATTGTCCTAAATTGTGCAGTGAATATATACTGTAGAGCAGTTCAGGTTTTTCCCCCAATTTCTTCCCTTTTCCTTCCACAAAAATATAGATGATTTAATTGTCCAGTTTTTGTCCTCATTCCAAAACAATACTATTACTTCAGATGTGACCAGTGTTATGCTGCATTGTCCTGTGCAAATTAAGTTTTGTTATCTAGATAACATTCAATTACTGTATTAAAGTTGAGAGATAGGTATAAGATATGTAAGGAGATAATTAAACCATTTCATGTTTGGTCTTACAATTGTATTAAATCAAGCAGACTTTGAGCATCTTAACAGTACCCCTTGCCTTGTTTTAGTAGCCTTTGAACCCCTGTGCTGGTTTCAAGATAGCTGGAATAAATCATCAAAACTAGCAATAGATCACTTTGTAAGTATAGGGCACCTAGTGACAGCAACCCGAACCATGTTGCATTTTGAAGTGCAATACTGCTTCCTTACAGGTTGGGGGACAGGATTTCGGTAGTCAGAATACCGACACCGGCACCCCGACTGCCTAATATCCTGACTGGAGCGCAACCTGAATCTAACCCTCCCCGTCATACTTATGTTCGGGATTCCAGCATCAACATTCTGACAGGTGTCTGAAATCTGACCTCTGAGATGCCAACTACATCCCTTCCTTACATATCATAAAAGAGAGAAGTGATGATCTTCAGGAAGGCAATGACCTCTCTGTTCATGTGATTATTTTAGTGAGGGCATCATGACACTGCATGTAGCAGACAGCGTCATGATGGGAGGTGGGAATTAGAGGCTAGTTAAAAGTCAGAGTTTAACAGACAGTTGTTTAGAGTTTCCACCTTGACCTTTTCAGATTCCCACCCAGGGGTCGTGACCAGAGGCATGGCCAAAACCGCAGTAGGGTTACCACCATCTTATATGTCCGATTTCATGCAGTTATATAAACACTCTAATAAAGGCCCCCCTTAGTGCTACTTTATATGCTTTAGATCCCTTTCATACTCCTATACCCGTATAAGCCTCAGAGTCTCCTAATGAGTCACCCCTACAAAGTGAATATCGGTATTGACAAAAAAATAATGAATATCTATATATAGAAGCATGAACATATTTCAATAGGTAAACACCATCTTTTTAGATTCATTTGGCACATTATAGCATCTTTACTTTCCATCTTGTGGATCCATCACAATAGTTTACATCCATTTAAAGTTCCAGCTATCACACAGATCTCTGATTTTGCACAGGGGTAACCTTATCTACCTACTGAGTTACTGAATGCTGTCAAGTCAGAATCTGACTGTCAGACTACATGTGACCCCAACTAGCTGTACCTGTCCTTGTCCCCATGGACTCCGGAGCTCTGTCCCACTGGGTCCGCCCAACTCTCACCCTTGGTAAGGCATGGCTGCAATACAGAGGAAGAGGTGGGATTGAGCAGCAGAGACTTCTAAAGATTCCTGGACTGTCCAGAGGAGTCATGGAAAGGTGGCAACCCTGCAGCTATTGTTTTTCAACATTGCAAAGTTGTGATGGCTGGCTCCTATCAAAATGTTTTTTTATATTGTGATCATATACTGTATTCTTTTATTTGTATACAGTTTAGAGCATGCACATACAGTAACTAGGCTGCAAATCAGATGTCCTGAATCAGTTTAGTCTTATCTGAATCAATCAGACTTTGTTTTTTTCACTCTTATATTTTTTATATTCTTAACTGTGTTTATTACTTACAGAGTCTTATTCTTGCTGAAAACAGCCCTGGAAAGGACAGCACAGAGTATCAGATTATGTTCACTCTGTTATCCCAAACTTTGGAACCAATGAATATAGAGTCGTATTGTCTTCCGTTTATGTTTTACAATGGTAATGTCAAATGTACATGGATGTTGACAAATTGTGCTTTTCTTTTGTAATTGTGTTAAATACGTTTCTTTGTCTTTAATACATAATTCACAAGTAAGATGGGGACCGCTTTGTTTAACCAACTTCCTGCTGCCTGTTTTCTCAGTCCAGCCCTGAGCCCATTTTACAGCTTTACAGTAGTTGTTATGGGGTTGCTTCATTTGAAAGAGAAGCTGTTCTCTTACGATCAGTGTATCAACTACTGGTGCCATTCCCCATACATGGAACACTTACAGTATGTTTTCCATAGTGTCCTGTGATCACCAGACAATAAGTACTCGGGATCCCCATAATCTGAAAGAGCGATTACATCACATTTCGATCACCCATGGTTGCTTCTCGCAGCCCCACCATTTTTTAATTTTTGTTTTATTCTGTTTTCACACTTCTTTTTTATATTGTATTGAAGAGTTTATATTCCGTAGTGCTGTACAACACATACACACTTAAACCTAAACAAAGTAATGATGAACTATTTACTAACCAAGATATATTTTTTGTTTTGTTTTTTATCCAGATTTCAAAAAGAAGGAGCAGATGGCAAAACTTACACAGGAGAAAGACCAGTTATCTGCATCTGTTAAGGCTTATAGATGCTTATTTGATGCAACAAATCAGCTTATCAATGAAATGAAATGCAAGTTTTACACAGTTTTGTTTTCAGTCTGATTTTATTTTCAATGCATTTTGTTACAAATTACACCAATTCATTAACAGATCATCTTTCATGTATGCATGAAAAAATTATATAATATTTTTTATCCTTCTACTGGGGCAAACGCAGGATTTAGCGAGTGGGGTTTCCGTGGGTGTGTATGTATATATGAATGTGTTCTCTCTATTTGTTTATTATATATATATATATATATACATACACAAACACAGATATACTGTACACAAACAAACATACATACTGTACATACACCAGCACGCAAACACACATGCATACATACATGCAAATACACACACAAACTCAAAGTTCAAACTTACATGATCTAGCAGGCGGTGGGAGCAGAAGCCAGGGCAGCAGTGTGAGAGGACAGAGGGAGCTGCTGTGGCTGAGTATGCGCAGCCAGCAGCTCCCCCAGACGTTCTGTAAGCAGAGAGCTCCATAAGCGACGAGTGATGGGGGAGTGGCAGGGGCTATGCTGCATTTTTTATGTCGCTGGCAAAGCATGGGAGCGTGCATCGTCGGCGACATATTGCATATACAGTGGACGATATTGTGAGCGATGTGTCCAAATAAGGCACATCGTACCGATCTTGTCCTAATGTGTACACACCTTAAAGTTTAATAATAAAAAATTAAAAAAGAGCAGCAATAGAATCTACAGATAAGAAACATGTATCACCTACTGACTCACTTGGTAACATTTATAACATTAAGATTGCATTCCCATTAAGCAACAAACTCGTCAGGCAAATGATATGTAATTGCATTCCTCTACTTCAGCAAAATGTTCTTATCAGAAAAACAAACACAGTTGGTAGTCAGCAGTAAACACTAATTTTACCTTTGCTGGAAAAAAGGTATGTTCCTGAATAGATGGAATGTTCCCAAATAACAGCAATAAAATCTCAGAAATTTAAACACAGTTGGTAGTCAGCAGGAAACCCATAATTTAACCTTGATGGAAAAAGGCATGTTCCTGAATAGATGGAATGTTCCTGAATAGATTAAATAACTGTGTGCTCCACTGTGCCTCCTGCAATTGTGAGACACAGAAGCACAGAAGTCCACCCTCAGTCGTTATGAATGATATAAGTCACACACTAGAATGCTCTCCCTGCAGATAAATGGCTTCTCTGTGAGAGAAGCCACCAATGTATCCATCAGTGGTTGGTGTAACCACTTGTTTCTCCAGGAGTCAGCAGTGTGGTTTAGCCACAAATAGAGCAGTCCAGAAATGACATTGCAAAACAGCCGACTTCTCCTGCTCCGCCCAGCTGTGGAGTAGCAGAAGCTACAGAGATGCCGCCTAGTTTTTCAGTAACTGGCTGGTCACTATCTTGCTGCCCCATTTGAAGGTATTAAGGTATAGTACAGGCAATTTACCGAAACTTTGTAAGCACCCCAAATGGGTCAGGATAATTGAAGAAATCAGATCTTTGACTTACTTTATTTTAATGCCGCTGTTCTCACTGTACTGCCATGACAAAAAGAACACAGTTTTAAAACTCGCACCTATGCATTTCAATGCCCTCCTTTTCAACGTGTAGTTTTTTTTGATGTGGTGTTCACCAGTAATGCCGTTTAATAAATTGTTATACCTTTTACCAAGTGAGTGAGTGATACATTTCTCTGACGTCCTAGTGGATGCTGGGAACTCCGAAAGGACCATGGGGAATAGCGGCTCCGCAGGAGACTAGGCACAATTAAAGAAAGCTTTTAGGTCACCTGGTGTGCACTGGCTCCTCCCACCATGACCCTCCTCCAAGCCTCAGTTAGTTAGATTTTGTGCCCGGCCGAGGTTGGATGCACACTAGGGGCTCTCCTGAGCTTCTAGAAAGAAAGTATATATTTAGGTTTTTTATTTTACAGTGAGACCTGCTGGCAACAGGCTCACTGCAGCGAGGGACTAAGGGGAGAAGAAGCGAACCTACCTGCTTGCAGCTAGCTTGGGCTTCTTAGGCTACTGGACACCATTAGCTCCAGAGGGACCGACCGCATGGAACTGGCCTTGGTGTTTGGTCCCGGAGCCGCGCCGCCGTCCCCCTTACAGAGCCAGAAGTAAGAAGAGGTCCGGAAAATCGGCAGCAGAAGACATCAGTCTTCACCAAGGTAGCGCACAGCACTGCAGCTGTGCGCCATTGCTCCTCATACACACTTCACACTCCGGTCACTGAGGGTGCAGGGCGCTAGGGGGGGGCGCCCTGAGCAGCAATAAAAACACCTTGGCTGGCAAAAATACCACAATATATAGCCCCAGAGGCTATATATGTGATAATTACCCCTGCCAGAATCCATAAAAAAGCGGGAGAATAGTCCGCGAAAAAGGGGCGGAGCTATCTCCTTCAGCACACTGGCGCCATTTTCTCCCTCACAGCTCCGCTGGAAGGAAGCTCCCTGGCTCTCCCCTGCAGTCTACACTACAGAAAAGGGTAAAAAAAAGAGGGGGGGGCACTAAATTTAGGCGCAGTATATATAACAGCAGCTATAGGGGACATAATTCAGTTAGTCCCTGCATTATATAGCGCTCTGGTGTGTGCTGGCATACTCTCACTCTGTCTCCCCAAAGGGCTTTTGTGGGTCCTGTCCTCTGTTAGAGCATTCCCTGTGTGTGTGCGGTGTGTCGGTACGGCTGTGTCGATATGTTTGATGAGGATAATGAGGTGGAGGCGGAGCAGATGCATATAGAAGGGATGTCACCCCCTGCGGGGCAGACACCTGAGTGGATGGACTTATGGAAGGAATTGCGTGCACGCGTCGACTCCTTACACAAAAAATTTGACGACATGCCAAATGCGGGACAGCCGGCTTCTCAGCTCGTGCCTGTCCAGGCGTCTCAAAGGCCTTCGGGGGCTCTAAAACGCCCGCTACCTCAGATGGCAGACGCGGATGTCGACACGGATACTGACACCAGTGTCGACGACGATGAGTCTAGTCTAATGTCCACTAAGGCCATTCGTTGCATGATTGAAGCAATGAAAGAGGTGTTCCAAATTTCTGATGTAAACCCAGGTACCACTAAAAAGGGTATTATGTTTGGGGAGAAAAAACTACCCGTAGTCTTTCCCCCATCAGAAGAATTAAATGAAGTGTGTGAAGAAGCGTGGGCTTTCCCTGATAAAAGATTGGTAATCTCTAAGAAGTTACTAATGGCGTTCCCTTTCCCGCCAGAGGATAGGTCACGTTGGGAGACACCACCTAGGGTGGATAAAGCGCTCACACGTTTGTCTAAAAAGGTGGCACTACCGTCTCCGGATACGGCCGCCCTCAAGGAACCTGCTGATAGAAAGCAGGAGGCTATCCTGAAGTCTGTATATACACACTCAGGCATTATACTTAGACCTGCTATTGCGTCAGCATGGATGTGCAGTGCTGCCGCTGCGTGGTCAGATTCCCTGTCAGAAAATATTGACACCCTAGACAGGGACACTATTCTGCTAACCATAGAGCATATAAAAGACTCAGTCTTATACATGAGAGATGCACAGAGGGAGATCTGCCGGCTGGCATCTAAAATAAGTGCACTGTCCATTTCTGCTAGGAGAGGCTTATGGACTCGCCAGTGGACAGGGGATGCAGATTCAAAAAGGCACATGGAAGTTTTGCCTTATAAGGGTGAGGAGTTATTCGGGCATGGTCTCTCGGACCTAGTTTCCACAGCAACTGCTGGGAAGTCAGCATTTTTACCCCATGTTCCCTCACAGCCTAAAAAGGCGCCGTTTTATCAGGTACAGTCCTTTCGGACTCAGAAAAACAGGCGTGGAAAAGGCGGGTCCTTTCTGTCCAGAGGCAGAGGTAGGGGAAAAAGGCTGCAACAAACAGCAGGTTCCCAGGAGCAAAAGTCCTCCCCCGCTTCTTCCAAGTCCGCCGCATGACGGTGGGGCTCCACAGGCGGAGCCAGGTACGGTGGGGGGCCGCCTCAAAAATTTCAGCGATCAGTGGGCTCGCTCACAGGTGGATCCCTGGATCCTGCAAATAGTATCTCAAGGGTACAAACTGGAATTCGAGGCGTCTCCACCCCACCGGTTCCTAAAATCTGCCTTGCCGACAACTCCCTCAGGCAGGGAGGCTGTGCTAGAGGCAATTCACAAGCTGTATTCCCAGCAGGTGATAGTCAAGGTGCCCCTACTTCAACAAGGACGGGGTTACTATTCCACACTGTTTGTGGTACCGAAACCGGACGGTTCGGTGAGACCCATTTTAAATTTGAAATCCTTGAACACATACATAAAAAAATTCAAGTTCAAGATGGAATCGCTCAGGGCGGTTATTGCAAGCCTGGACGAGGGGGATTACATGGTATCCCTGGACATCAAGGATGCTTACCTGCATGTCCCCATTTACTATCCTCACCAGGAGTACCTCAGATTTGTGGTACAGGATTGCCATTACCAGTTCCAGACGCTGCCGTTTGGACTCTCCACGGCACCGAGGGTGTTTACCAAAGTAATGGCGGAAATGATGACACTCCTTCGAAGAAAGGGAGTTTTAATTATCCCGTACTTGGACGATCTCCTAATAAAGGCGAGGTCCAAGGAGCAGTTGTTGGTGGGAGTAGCACTATCTCAGGAGGTGCTACACCAGCACGGTTGGATTCTGAATATTCCAAAATCACAGCTGGTTCCGACGACACGTCTACTGTTCCTGGGTATGATCCTGGACACAGTCCAGAAAAAAATGTTTCTCCCGGAGGAGAAAGCCAAGGAGCTGTCATCTCTAGTCAGAGACCTCCTGAAACCGAAACAGGTATCGGTGCATCACTGCACGCGGGTCCTGGGAAAGATGGTGGCTTCTTACGAAGCAATTCCTTTCGGCAGGTTCCATGCCAGACGACCTCCACCCGGGAGAGTGGTGACTTCATCCAGAAGTCTTCACGCTGATTGTAAATCGATGGGAACGTCCACAAGTGGACATGATGGCGTCCCGCCTAAACAAAAAACTAGAGAGATATTGCGCCAGGTCAAGGGACCCTCAGGCGATAGCTGTGGACGCTCTGGTGACATCGTGGGTGTACCAGTCAGTTTATGTGTTCCCTCCTCTGCCTCTAATACCAAGGGTACTGAGAATAATAAGAAAACGAGGAGTAAGAACAATACTTGTGGTTCCGGATTGGCCAAGACGAGCGTGGTACCCGGAACTTCAAGAGATGATCTCAGAGGACCCATGGCCTCTGCCGCTCAGACAGGACCTGCTGCAGCAGGGGCCCTGTCTGTTCCAAGACTTACCGCGGCTGCGTTTGACGGCATGGCGGTTGAACGCCGGATCCTGAAGGAAAAGGGCATTCCGGAGGAAGTCATTCCTACGCTGATTAAAGCCAGGAAAGATGTAACTGCAAAGCATTATCACCGCATATGGCGGAAATATGTTGCTTGGTGTGAGGCCAAAAAGGCCCCAACAGAGGAATTTCAACTAGGTCGATTTCTGCATTTCCTACAAGCAGGAGTGACTATGGGCCTGAAATTAGGCTCCATTAAGGTACAGATCTCGGCTCTGTCGATTTTCTTCCAGAAAGAACTGGCTTCATTGCCTGAAGTTCAGACGTTTGTGAAGGGAGTGTTGCATATTCAGCCCCCGTTTGTGCCTCCAGTGGCACCTTGGGATCTCAACGTGGTGTTGTTTCTTAAAATCACATTGGTTTGAGCCACTTAAAACCGTGGATCTAAAATATCTCACGTGGAAAGTGGTCATGTTATTGGCCTTGGCTTCGGCCAGGCGTGTGTCAGAATTGGCGGCTTTGTCATGTAAAAGCCCTTATCTGATTTTCCATATGGATAGGGTAGAATTGAGGATTCGTCCTCAGTTTCTCCCTAAGGTGGTATCAGCTTTTCACTTGAACCAACCTATTGTGGTGCCTGCGGCTACTAGGGACTTGGAGGATTCCAAGTTGCTGGACGTAGTCAGGGCCTTGAAAATTTATGTTTCCAGGACAGCTGGAGTCAGGAAAACTGACTCGCTATTTATCCTGTATGCACCCAACAAGCTGGGTGCTCCTGCTTCTAAGCAGACTATTGCTCGCTGGATTTGTAGCACAATTCAGCAGGCGCATTCTGCGGCTGGACTGCCGCATCCTAAATCAGTAAAAGCCCATTCCACAAGGAAGGTGGGCTCATCTTGGGCGGCTGTCCGAGGGGTCTCGGCTTTACAACTTTGCCGAGCTGCTACTTGGTCAGGGGCAAACACGTTTGCAAAATTCTACAGATTTGATACCCTGGCTGAGGAGGACCTTGAGTTCTCTCATTCGGTGCTGCAGAGTCATCCGCACTCTCCCGCCCGTTTGGGAGCTTTGGTATAATCCCCATGGTCCTTTCGGAGTTCCCAGCATCCACTAGGACGTCAGAGAAAATAAGATTTTACTCACCGGTAAATCTATTTCTCGTAGTCCGTAGTGGATGCTGGGCGCCCGTCCCAAGTGTGGATTGTCTGCAATACTTGTACATAGTTACTGTTAACTAAAGGGTTATTGTTGAGCCATCTGTTGAGAGGCTCAGTTGTTTTTTCATACTGTTAAACTGGGTATAGTATCACGAGTTATACAGTGTGATTGGTGTGGCTGGTAAGAGTCTTACCCGGGATTCAAAATCCTTCCTTATTATGTCAGCTCGTCCGGGCACAGTGTCCTAACTGAGGCTTGGAGGAGGGTCATGGTGGGAGGAGCCAGTGCACACCAGGTGACCTAAAAGCTTTCTTTAGTTGTGCCCAGTTTCCTGCGGAGCCGCTATTCCCCATGGTCCTTTGGGAGTTCCCAGCATCCACTACAGACTACGAGAAATAGATTTACCGGTGAGTAAAATCTTATTTTTATTCTCTCCAGATTCTATTGCTGCTATTATTTCCTGTACACTTTACATTGACCATCTTCCTCAGCTGTATAGGTTCTGAGAGAAATACTCATTAGCGTCGGGGTTCTCTGTAAAAGTTTAAATACAAATATGGATTTATAGAAAGAATTCAGAGATTTGAAGCCTCAGGGTGAGTATGATCAAGAGTAGTAGGAAATTCTATTAGTGAATAGCAGCATTTGAGAAATTTGTAGGCTGGAGAGAAAGGCAGTTACCAGATATCAGTCAAGACACAGGTCATTGGAAGATCTAAGATGATGTTCGTGCAAGTAATTTAAGATGTATGAGTGGGTGTTGGTGAGTTAATTGAATTTGTTCCTGGAAAACCCTGGGAGTCAGTGTAAGAATTTTCAGAGTAGCACAACAGATATGGATCAGCAGTTCGGAAAGATTAATCTGTTGTGGCATTTCAGATAGATTGAAGCACAGAAAGATTTGGGAGGGGAATTTCAGATAGGAGGTTGTAGTAGTTAACGTGGGAGATGATGAGAGAATAAATAAACAGATTTCTTGCATCTTGCTCTCAGGCAAGTTTACATAAGTTGAGTCAACAGGACTGGTGGAGAGATTGGGTGTGCAAAATAAAGAAGATGGCAGTCAAGTGTGACACAACAGAAGCAATTTGTACAGGAAATTGTGTTATTTATTGACATTGAGTGCGATTTGAGTGAAGCTGGAGAACTTCATAAGGAAAGAAAAAATGATGCAGTCTTGAACATGTTGACCTTTAGGATGGACACCCATTTGGAGGCAGCAGCTAAACAGTTGGTTTCATAAACTGAAGGTGAGATGTCAGGGAAGAGAGGTAGATTTTGGGTGTCTTTAGTGTAGTTGTACTGGAGGCCAAATGAGCAAAATTAGTTCACCCAGAAAAGAGGTAAGATGAGAAAAAGAGGACTAAGTGAAAAGTCCTGTGTGACTGCAGCAGATGGTGGAAATGAAGAGTAGGATCTTATAGAGACAAAAGTTGTAAAGGTGCTTTAGGTAGGTAGGAAGTGAACCAGGAAAACATTTTTAAACAATGGACAATAAATCAATCAACCACTTTGAAGTATGAGGATGAGTATGGGGAATTAACCCTTAGACTTTGCAGTTAATATATTGTTGGTAACTTTTGTGATACCAGTCTCAGTGGAATGTTGGGGACAGAAGCCTTATTGCAGAGAGTTGAGAAAGAAGTGAAATTGTAAACTTAAGGGGAAGTGACAATAGGGTGATAACTAGAGAGCGAGACAGGATCGAGAGATGCCTTCTTTTGGATTGGTAAGATGAGTGCATATTTAGGTTGACAATGTGCCAATAGATAAAGCGTGGTAGAAGGGGTAATCAAGAAATGGGAATGAAAAAGGAGTAATAAAATTGGAATGGAGCAGGGTCACAGGCAAAATTACAGGGTGGCAAAGAAAATTAATGCAGTTATTCGAGGGAATGAAGAGGGTGGAGTTGGGAGTGAAGCATTAGAAAATATCTTCTGGAATGGCTTGGCTAGGATTTTAAAGGAAGTGCCGCCCCTCTTCTCCCTCCATCCTAGGGACTTCTAGCATTGTGCTGATGGCACTAGGGCTATTCCCCATAACCTGCGTTGTGAGTGTACTGTAGGTTTAATAATATTGTATACTGGACAATAAAGAATAAAAATTATTTTTTACTAGTGTACAGTAGCCCTGTTGTGGTCAGTGTTAAAGACTGTCAGGGCATGTTGGCACATGTAGAAGCACAATAACAGCCTAGGCAGAAGCGCTAGTGTGAGTTCTGTTTTCTGAGGGTGTGGGGACGCTTTGATTTTTCTTTTATATACAGATCTACATATGTATCCTGTTACATCTAGCCTTAATACCTCATGCGGTGCAAGATGGCTGGCTTGAGTGAGCTGTCAAGTCTCATGCAACTCTGCTAACGTCGGATGTCTTTTTTTGCCGAAAATGCATCTTAGTTGCAACGCAGTGTGACTAGAATGCAAAAGGAGACTGTGCTGGTTCATTTGTTATATGACATTTGTATATTGTATGTGACTTAGTCTGTATATGGAACAGAACTTATATTGGAAAAAAGCTGTGGATGCTACATTGTAGCACTTTCTATACTTTGTATACTGATTCGCACAAAATATACAAGTGTCAAATATCACATTAATCAGTTAAGTTTCCTTGTGAATCCTAGTCACATTGCGTTGCGACTAAGATGCATGTTCAGGAGAAAAGATGCCCGACGCTAGAAGATTCTCACGGGACATGGTGTGCCAAGAGTGGCTGTTTGGCGTGACTGCAGCAAAGATATATGTGGACATATCTGTATTATTTTCAACTAATTATATCTGCAGTGCCAGATGAGATAACTGCATTAGCAGCTGTTTTATAGTCCAGGGCCCCATCTATTGTTTTGGAAGTTATCCAGGTGAATTTTCAGCAACTACATAAATTGCTGGCTATTACATTTGTTGAAAAAATAGTGACAGCAACATGCATCTAGATTAATTCTGTTGCCTTTCTTGTGACCGTGTGTATTCACATTGTAATAAATATGGCAACTTGCAGCTTGCCCAAAATTTTACAAAATCGAAGCGATTACTTTCCACCACTTTGTCTTTGAATTTGGAAGAAAATGATGGGGGAGGGAGACGAAAGATTGAGGTGGTGCAGTTGGGCAAAGATGTAAGTTGAAGTTGGCAAAGCCTCGTCAGTGGTTGGAAGACCACTGAAGTTGTTTACTTGCCAAGTGAAATGAGCAGTGTTGTAAAATTAAATAATAGATTCTAGTAAAGGCAGTCTGCTTTGTAACAAGATCTCCCCAGTGGAGCGCCAGAGCATTTGTTTGATGGGTGTGCCATGGCAAAGGTTTTAGCAGCCATGCAAATGCATAGTCGCCGCCCACGGGGGAGTGTATTTTCGCTTTGCGGGAGTGTAGCCTGTGCAGCATAGCACCTGCAAACACATTTTGTGCAATACAAGACCAGCCCTGTAGTTACTTATCCTGTGCGATGATTGCTGCAACGAGTGACACAGTAATGACGTCCGATACCCGCCCGGCCACGCCTGCGTTTTTTCCAAACACTCCCAGAAAACGGTCAGTTGACACCCAGAAACTCCCTCTTCCTGTCAATCTCCTTGCGATCGGCTGTGTGACTGAAAGCGTCGCTAGAACCTGTGCAAAACCACGATGACCCTTGTACCTGTACGACACGCGTGCGCATTGTGGTGCATGCGCAGATTAGCCATTTTTTTCACTGATCGCTATGCAGCGAACAACGGCAGTTAGCGATCAACTCGGAATGACCCTCTGTGTGCGATGACTGGAGCTGCAATGTCTAAAACTGAAGTGATTATGTTGTAGAAAGAGACAGCCAGTTTAGGTCAGTAGATTCTAGTTATAGGAGAGAGTAATTTTAGCAAAGATGAGTGGATTATATTTGTGTTGCTGTGTGTCTGTTGATTATGGTGCAGAGTGGCATAAAGTAAGGTGAGGCTGAAGGAAAGGAGATTGGAGGGACTACAAACATTGCAGTAGTGGGAAAAGCAGAGGCATGGCAGTGTCCATTGGAATTCTCCATTAAGAAGTGCAAGCAGAGATAGTGGAGTTGTCTGTGGTAATGTTGAAATAGCCTTATATGAGAGTAGGCACTTCAAATAGTAGGAAATAGGTGAGCTATGCAGCATAGTTGTCGAATAGGAAAACTGTACCTAGGTTAATAAATGGCGGGATCAGTATGAATTACCGACAGTCGGGAAACTGGCTGTCAGTATATAGACAATGGCATTCCGGTCGTCAGTATGCCGGCAGCGGGGCAAGTGCCATTGTGGGCTCGCCACACTGCGCTCGCCACAGGTTCTGTTCCTGCTCTATGGGTGTCGCGGACACCCTCGAGTGGGAATAGCCACTGTTAGCAGGGATTCCGGCTGGCGGCATTGTTAGCAGTCGGGTTTCCGGCTTTGGGGTTCTGACCCCTGGAATCCCCACTGCTGGCAATTCAACTGCATCCCTAAATGGCACCAAATAATAGATACACACTCTGTACTTCAAGAGAATAAAAGGATGGGTGAGGCTCAGAAAATGCACCATAGAGAAATTAGGATGATTACTCTGTCACCTTATGTGTTTTGGTGTTTGAGAATGTGAATGAAAGGTTTGGGAATGTGACTGAAAGGGAGAGTCCTCATAGGGGAGAGTTACAGGGGATGTACAGTCAGATGAGGTAAGACAAGTTTCTTTAATAGCAGACAGGTTCGGAGATTCTGAAATTAGTTCGATCATATGATTGCGGAAAAACAGATGATATGGTTTTATATTATATCCCTCCTGTCTGTGCCAGCTTTGTCAACCATTTGTTTTGTTGTGTTTTTTTGTTGTTTTTTTGAACAACTTAATTTAAAATTATCTGTGTATGCGTTGTCATTGAATAGGCCAATCGGAAGAAGCCAAGGCTAAAGAAGCACTCTTGAGGAAGGAACTAAATAAAATGAAGCTTACAGTGTCGACAAAATACCAAGTACTGAGACTTTGTACTTATATAAAACTATCTTTGAGCCTATCTATGAATTAATTGTTTACAGTATATACAATTAGGGCATACCAATATTGTTTTGTTTTATAGATACAACACATTAATAGTTTATTAAAACAGAAAAGGGCACAAGCAGATGTTCTGCTGAATCAGCCCAGGAGGAAGTGCTCTATTACCCCTTTTCCAAAAGAAAATGATGATGTCCTAGGAAAGGTGAGTTTCTGCCTAGAATTTGTAATTAGACCTATTTTTTTATATACTCTTATTGACCACTCATTTAATGTATATGCTAATTGATTTTGTGTTAATTTTAAGTATGTTTTAAGCATTTATTTTATCAATGTAATTTTTATGTTCTAAGCATATTTGTTTCTGTGTGATTGCATTATGTCTGTTATTTTTATTATCCTTTATATTTCGCGATAAGGGTTCCGCAGCGCCTATCAAAGTACATAAATAAATGAGCCAAACAGGAAAACATTGACTTACAGTACAAGTTAATGTAGCTCAAGTACATGGTATATAAACATTTCTGCATCAGGGGACAGGAAACTGAAATACAGATGTAGCCAAACTCATCGTGGCTACATCTCAGTAAAGTCGCACCTTGTTTGATGCAATTGCATACACTTCTAAGGTGCGCATGAGCCTTAGATGTGCACATTACCCATTCGCAATGAATGGGCCGGCTAAATATGCAGCTAGGCACGGGCGCGCCTAGCCATGCCAAACGTGCCTGTCCGCCACAGATGGAGACACAATGAGCATGGCTACATCTGTGATCACCATGTTTGCAGAAACTGAGGGTTGGGTGCCATTGTAGGAAGTATGGAGTAGAAAATAGGGAAAAGCACATGAGGGGAGAGGGCCCTGCTCGTGAGAGCTTACATTCTAAAGGGGAGGACAGACATACAGGGGTGACACAGATGAGGTAGGAGTGAGCATGTAACAGAGGGTTAGGATGAGAGATGGCTGGGTCTGTTGAAGAAGTAACTCTGATTTAATGTTTTTGCCTAATTAAAATCATGTTTGGTGCTTGAAACAGGATTGACATCTGATCAAATCTCAAAACGTATAATTTGAATAAATGGCTGTGAACACCTTACCTGTTTCTGGTGACACAATCATTGTGTCCCAGTTTGTTTTAAAGGATATTATTTTTTCTAAGGAAAGTTGTATACAACTTTACCTGTTTTGATACAAGTATAGTATTAGAGGCAGATTATTTTATAGATCATGTGATATCAGACAGCATTTCTATTTTCAGGTATCAGGTGTTATTTAGTAATGTTGAATCGCACAGCGCTGGCAGGCGGCTACCCGTCGCATCGGCTGCGTGTGACAGCGATCCAGTCTGAATTACTGCCCATGTCTTTAAATAGTCTCTGGTTTACTATTCCCTATGGTGACTCTGCATCGACAGCACTATCAATAAAAAGAACATATCCAAATTGAAGCAGAGTGTTCTAAAACAATACTCTGTCCCTCTTCTACCACTTAACATGACCCTTTATTGTCCAGTGGTCTGTTCATTAATTTTTATTTAAACGGCTATAAACTTGATAACGTCAATAATTAATGATGGATGGATAGTGCCCATCCGTTTTTCCATTTACCCGGTTTACTGGAAGTGAAGATCAGACCGTTTGAGTAATTAGAAGTCTAGTAGTTACTGATGAACATCACCAGTATTTAGACCATAAACAAATGTGTTTTTTATGTGTATATCATGGCTCAATGTGTAGTTACAACATGAGCAGGTGTATGTTATGCCATGTTATACCATGTATGGTTGCTATATGTAGAGAGACCAAACCATTAGTTTCTAACTGTATAATTTACTAGTTAAGAAAGATGCAGATGCTCATACTAACCAGTGTAAATATACACCAGTACAAGGGCATAATGCAGAATGTTATTTGTTTTAGATTGCTCACTTAGCATATATTGAAGATGATGAAGCAGCAGTTGTCATCTCCTGGCACTTGGCTAGTGACATAGACTGCGTGGTGACATTGACCACAGATGCTGCCCGACGCATTTACGATGAGACACGAGGCCACCAACAGGTCTTGCCAATGGATTCTGTTTATCGGAAGAATCTTCCAAGCTGGGGAAGGTATATTTCAACAATTCCTATTCTTTATCTTCCAATGTGAAACAATAATCATATATCTTATGTATGAAGAGTATTAATGCTCATTCTACTCAAAGGTGACTGTCACAAAACAACTCCATGATTCTTAGGGGCTCTGTTCATAAAGAAAAACTTAATTAAAACGTAAAGTATCAAATACTATCACATCATATAGAGTAGATGCAATATATACTTGTTTTAAGGAGGGATTCGGGAATACTTAACTTTCCTGTGATGACCTTCGATAAGCGTCCCCACCATGAGACATCTAATCAGTGTGGAGATTAGATTACCACAAATCTCAGCACAAGCTGCGAGCACCTGAGAGCAGCGGTGGATTTAGGTATCATACCGCCCCTAGGCACAAAATTATTGCGCCCCCCCTTTATTAAAAAAAGTCTGTTACCTCCTTTCATACTGTATGTTACCTATTTTAACTCTTTACTTCTCTTCAGTTCTCTCCATATCCCTGTTCCCTCACCCCTTCCAGAGCTCACACTGCTCTCCCCACTGGTTGGGGGGGCCAGCTCACTACCCCGCCACATACTTAACTCACAAGCAGCACAGTAGTTCACTTATTCTGGCTGGCCAGGGATCTGCAGCAAGTGATTAGTGGGAAATCCGATAACTGCCAGAGAGGGTATGAGGCATCTGTTGAACTCTCCCAGACCAGTGCGGGAGGTAGGGGCGGGGGTTGAATTCTGCTATGGAGTGGTAGTGAGGGATGTATAGAGAGTGCTGGCCATATGTTTGTGGTAGCGAAGGGTTCAGGATAGTGCCCACCGTGGAGGGGAAGGGAGGGAGTGATAGACGGAGCTAGCCATGTGGAGGAGTGGGGGGCTCATCAGGCAGTTGGCAGCTTGAGGGACTCTACTAATATGTACTCTATAATGTACAATCTGGATATACAGTATATAAAATTATTAAACAGGATATATCCTTGCTGCTATGGGCGCTGATTGGCCGAGCCACATAAGAGAGTGGAGGGGCCAGGAAGGTGGCAGGTCTTCACTGCTCCACAAGAGACTCATTACACTATCCTTAGATGGTGATTTGTTTTTGAGAAGCAAAACTAAAAGCTGAGCTTTCCGTACTTCTATGAATCGCTCTTCCTATACAACTGTATGGGGAAGCGATCCTGACATGGATCTGGGGCACCACTGGAAAATCTTGGACTTCTCCAAGGTATACCCCTTCCTGAATACAGCAAAGTAGTGAAAAGTCCTGCTTTCAGTGAAGCAAGGCATCTTGCTACTACATCAATAGACGCCGAAATCCAGACACTGGTCAGAAGACTGACACTGGGATCCTGACATGGATCACATTGCCGGTGCCAGAATCCCGACTGCTGGCATACTGATCATAAGTATGCCAGCAGGTTAGTGTCAGGCTACAAAATGGGGGGGGGGGAGGGGTGTTAGGGTTAGGCTTTTAGGTGTAGGCATTAAGGCAGGAGTGTTTAGGGTTAGGCTGCTGGGAGGGAGGGTTAGGGATAGGCACCGCCATTCGAGGTTATGGTTAGGCTGTGGGGGGGGAGGCTTAGGGGTCGACTATTTACCTACTAGGTGTTGGGATGCCGCTGTCTGTATTCTGACCACTGGCATCCCAAGTACCGGGATCCCGTTACCATCCCCTTTCTCGAACGTCCTAAGTGGATGCTGGGACTCCGTAAGGACCATGGGGAATAGCGGCTCCGCAGGAGACTGGGCACAACTAAAAGAAAGCTTTAGACTACTGGTGTGCACTGGCTCCTCCCACTATGACCCTCCTCCAGACTTAAGTTAGATTCTTGTGCCCGGCTGAGCTGGATGCACACTAGGGGCTCTCCTGAGCTCCTAGAAAGAAAGTATATTTAGGTTTTTTATTTTACAGTGAGATCTGCTGGCAACAGACTCACTGCAGCGAGGGACTAAGGGGAGAAGAAGCGAACCTACCTAACAGGTGGTAGTTTGGGCTTCTTAGGCTACTGGACACCATTAGCTCCAGAGGGATCGACCGCAGGACCCGACCTTGGTGTTCGTTCCCGGAGCCGCGCCGCCGGCCCCCTTACAGAGCCAGAAGCAAGAAGTGTTCCGGAAAATCGGCGGCAGAAGACTTCAGTCTTCAACAAGGTAGCGCACAGCACTGCAGCTGTGCGCCATTGCTTCTCATGCACACCTCACTCTCCGGTCACTGATGGGTGCAGGGCGCTGGGGGGGGGGGCGCCCTGAGGGCAATATTACACACCTTGGCTGGCAAATCATCACAATATATAGTCCCAGGGCTATATATGTGATAAATTACCCCTGCCAGAATCCATGAAAAAGCGGGAGAAAAGTCAGCCGAAAAAGGGGCGGGGCTATCTCCCTCAGCACACTGGCGCCATTTTCTCTTCACAGTGCAGCTGGAAGATAGCTCCCCAGGCTCTCCCCTGTAGTTTTCAGGCTCAAAGGGTTAAAAAGAGAGGGGGGGCACTAAATTTAGGTGCAATATATGTATACAAGCAGCTATTGGGGGAAAAATCACTCAGTTATAGTGTTAATCCCTGCATTATATAGCGCTCTGGTGTGTGCTGGCATACTCTCTCTCTGTCTCCCCAAAGGACTTTGTGGGGTCCTGTCCTCAGTCAGAGCATTCCCTGTGTTTGTGCGGTGTGTCGGTACGGCTGTGTTGACATGTTGGATGAGGAAGGTTACGTGGAGGCGGAGCAGAGGCCGATAAATGGGATGTCGCCCCCTGTGGGGCCGACACCGGAGTGGATGGATAGGTGGAAGGTATTAACCGACAATGTCAACTCCTTACATAAAAGGCTGGATGACGTAACAGCTGTGGGACAGCCGGCTTCTCAGCCCGCGCCTGCCCAGGCGTCTCAAAGGCCATCAGGGGCTCAAAAAACGCCCGTTACCTCAGATGGCAGACACAGATGTCGACACGGAGTCTGACTCCAGCGTCGACGAGGTTGAGATATATATACACAATCCACTAGGAACATCCGTTGCATGATCTCGGCAATAAAAAATGTGTTACACATTTCTGACATGAACCCAAATACCACATAAAAGGGGTTTTATTTTTGGGGAGAAAAAGCAGCCAGTGTTTTGTTCCCCCATCAGATGAGTGAATGAAGTGTGCAAAGAAGCGTGGGTTCCCCCGATAAGAAACTGGTAATTTCTAAAAAGTTACTGATGGCGTACCCTTTCCCGCCAGAACATAGGTCACGTTGGGAGATATCCCCTAGGGTGGATAAGGCGCTCACACGTTTGTCAAAAAAGGTGGCACTGCCGTCTTAGGATACGGCCACCTTGAAGGAGCCTGCTGATAAAAAGCAGGAGGCTATCCTGAAGTCTGTATATACACACTCAGGTACTATACTGAGACCTGCAATTGCCTCAGCATAAATAGTGCTGCTGCAGCGTGGTCTGATACCCTGTCGGATAATATTAAACCCCTAGACAGGGATAATATTTTGCTAACATAGAGCATATTAAAGACGTCGTCTTATATGAAGGATGCACAGAGGGATATTTGCCGGCTGGCATCCAGAATTAATGCAATGTCCATTCTGCCAGGAGGGTATTGGAGACCCGGCAGTGGACAGGTGATGCTGCCTTTAAAAGGCACATGGAGATTATGCCTTATAAGGGTGAGGAATTGTTTGGGGATGGTCTCTGGGACCTCGTATCCACAGCAACAGCTGGGAAGAAAAATTTTTACCTCAGGTTTCCTCACAGCCTAAGAAAGCACCGTATTTTCAGGTACAGTCCTTTCGGCTTCAGAAAAGCAAGCGGGTCAAAGGCGCTTCCTTTCTGCACAGAGACAAGGGAAGAAGGAAAAAGCTGCACCAGACAGCCAGTTCCCAGGATCAAAAATCTTCCCCCGCTTCCTCTGAGTCCACCGCATGACGCTGGGGCTCCACAGGTGAAGACAGGTGCGGTGGGGGCGCGTCTCAGGAACTTCAGGGACCAGTGGGCTTGCCCATAGGTGGATCCCTAGGTTCTGCAAGTAGTATCACAGGGATACAGACTGGAGTTCGAGGCGACTCCCCCTCGCCATTACCTCACATCAGCCTTGCCTGCTGCCCTCGGAGAAAGGTAGTACTGGCGGCAATTCACAAGCTGTACTTCCAGCAGGTGAAATTAAGGTACCCCTCCTTCAACAAGGCCGGGGTTACTATTCCAAAATGTTGTGGTACCGAAACCAGACGGTTCGGTGAGACCCATTCTAAAATTGAAATCCTTGAACACTTATATACGAAGGTTCAAGTTCAAAATGGAATCGCTCAGGGCGATTATTGCAAGCCTGGAGAATTTCAGGGTATCACTGGACATCAAGGATGCTTACCTGCATGTCCCTATTTACCCTCTTCACCAGGAGTACCTCAAAATTGTGGTACAGGATTGTCATTACCAATTCCAGACGTTGCCGTTGGTCTGTCCCCGGCACCGAGGGTATTTACCAAGGTAATGGCCGAAGTACTTATCCCGTACTTGGACGATCTCCTTATAAAGGCGAGGTCCAGGGAGCAGTTGTTCGTTGGAGTAGCACTATCTCGGGAAGTGCTACAACAGCACGGCTGGATTCTGAATATTCCAAAGTCGCAGCTGGTTCCTATGACGCGTCTACTGTTCCTGGGTATGGTTCTGGACACAGAACAGGATAAAAAGGGTTTCTCCCGGAGGAGAAGTCCAAGGAGTTGGCGTCTCTAGACAGAGACCTCCTAATACAAATACAGGTGTCGGTGCATCAATGCACGCGAGCCCTAGAAAAGATGGTAGCTTCTTACGAAGAAATTCCATTCGCCAGGTCCCATGCAAGGATCTTCCAGTGGGATCTGTTGGACAAGTGGTCCGGGTCGCATCTTCAGATGCATTGGCGGATAACCCTGTCTCCAAGGGCCAGGGTGTCACTGTGGTGGTGGCTGCTGAGTGCTCATCTTCTAGGGGGGCGCAGATTCGGCATACAGGACTGGGTCCTGGTGACCACGGATGCCAGCCTTCGAGGCTGGGGGGCAGTCACACAGGGAAGAAACTTCCAAGGCCTATGGAAAAGTCAGGAGACTTCCCTACACATAAATGTTCTGGAACTAAGGGCCATTTACAATGCCCTAAGTCAGGCTAGACCCCTGCTTCAACACCGGCACAAGAAGCAGGATGGCGATGGCAGAAGCCACAAGGATTCTCCGATGGGCGGAAAATCATGTGTTAGCACTGTCAGCAGTGTTCATTCCCGGAGTGGACAACTGAGAAGCAGACTTTCTCAGCAGACACGACCTCCACCCGGGAGAGTGGGGACTTCATCCAGAAGTCTTCCAAATGATTGTACACCAGTGGGAAAGGCCACAGGTGTACATGATGGCATCCCGCCTCAACAAAAAGCTATAAAGATATTGCGCCAGGTCAAGGGACCCTCAGGCGATAGCTGTGGACGCTCTGGTAACACCGTGAGTGTACCAGTCGGTGTATGTGTTCCCTTCTCTGCCTCTCTTACCCAGGGTAATGAGAATAATAAGAAGGAGAGGAGTAAGAACTATACTCATTGTTCCGGATTGGCCAAGAAGAGCTTGGTACCCAGAACTCCAAGAGATGATCTCAGAGGACCCATGGCCTCTGCCGTTCAGACAGGACCTGCTGCAGCAGGGGGCCTGTCTGTTCCAAGACGTACTGCGGCTGCGTTTGACGGCATGGCGGTTGAACGCCGGATCCTGAAGGAAAAGGGCATTCCGGAGGAAGTTATCCCTACGCTAATTAAAGCTAGGAAAGAAGTGAACGCAAACCATTATCACCGCATATGGCGGAAATATGTTGCGTGCTGTGAGGCCAGGAAGGCCCCAAAGGAGGAATTTCAGTTAGGTCGATTTCTGCACTTCCTACAGTCAGAGGTGACTATGGGCCTAAAATTGGGTTCCATTAAGGTCCAGATTTCGGCTTTATCGATTTTTTTCCAAAATAGAACTGGCTTCACTGCCTGAAGTTCGGACTTTTGTTAAGGGAGTGCTGCATAGTCAGCCCCCGTTTGTGCCTCCAATGGCACCGTTGGATCTCAACGTGGTGTTGGATTTCCTGAAGTAGCATTGGGTTGAGCCACTTAAATCCGTGGAGCTACAATACCTCACGTGGAAAGTGGTCATGCTGTGGGCCTTGGCGTCGGCCAGGCGTGTATCAGAATTGGCGGCTTTGTCATGCAAAAGCCCTTATCTGTATTTTATATGGATAAGGCGGAATTGAGGACTCGTTCCCAATTCCTTCCTAAGGTGGTATCAGTTTTTCATGTGAACCAACCTATTGTGGTGCCTGCGGCTACTTGGGACTTGGAGGATTCCAAGTTACTGGACGTAGTCAGGGCCCTGAAAAGTATATGTTTCCAGGACGGCTGGAGTCAGAAAGACTGACTCGCTATTTATCCTGTATGCGCCCAACAAGTTGGGTGCACCTGCTTCAAAGCAGACTATTGCTCGCTGGATCTGTAGTACGATTCATCTTGCACATTCTGCGGCTGGACTGCCGCATCCTAAATCAGTAAAAGCCCATTCCTGCCCGAGGGGTCTCTGCTCTACAACTTTGCCGAGCAGCTACTTGGTCGAGGTCAAACACGTTTGCTAAATTCTACAAGTTTGACACCCTGGCTGAGGAGGACCTAGAGTTTGCCCATTCGGTGCTGCAGAGTCATCCGCACTCTCCGCCCTTTTGGGAGCTTTGGTATAATCCCCATGGTCCTTACGGAGTCCCAGCATCCACTTAGGACGTTAGAGAAAATAAGAATTTACTCACCGGTAAATCTATTTCTCGTAGTCCGTAGTGGATGCTGGGCGCCCATCCCAAGTGCGGATTGTCTGCAATACTTGTATATAGTTATTGCCTAACTAAAGGGTTATTGTTGAGCCATCTGTTGAGAGGCTCAGTTGTTGTCATACTGTTAACTGGGTATTGTATCACGAGTTGTACGGTGTGATTGGTGTGGCTGGTATGAGTCTTACCCGGGATTCAAAATCCTTCCTTATTGTGTCAGCTCTTCCGGGCACAGTATCCTAACTGAAGTCTGGAGGAGGGTCATAGTGGGAGGAGCCAGTGCACACCAGTAGTCTAAAGCTTTCTTTTAGTTGTGCCCAGTCTCCTGCGGAGCCGCTATTCCCCATGGTCCTTACGGAGTCCCAGCATCCACTACGGACTACGAGAAATAGAATTACCGGTGAGTAAATTCTTATTTTTTTCATGTACCTCCAGAGCAAGTCTAATTTTTCCTAAAATCGTTATTTTAAGGAAAAATCATCGGGGCATGCTTTTTCACCCTTGCAGCACCACCCTAAGGATTAATTAAGCAAGTGGAAGTTTCCAATTACAGATGTGTCCTGCTATATATTTGCCCCATGCGCCATGTAGCGGGCCTTGCTATTCGCACCTTGGCCCTCATTCCGAGTTGTTCGCTCGGTAATTTTCTTCGCATCGCAGCGATTTTCCGCTAATTGCGCATGCGCAATGTTCGCACTGCTACTGCGCCAAGTAAATTTGCTATGCAGTTTGGTATTTTACTCACGGTATTACAAGGTTTTTTCTTCGTTCTGGTGATCATAATGTGATTGACAGGAAGTGGGTGTTTCTGGGCGGAAACTGGACGTTTTATGGGTGTGTGTGAAAAAACGCTGGCGTTTCTGGAAAAAACGCTGAAGTGTCTGAAGAAACGGGGGAGTGTCTGGGCGAACGCTGGGTGTGTTTGTGACGTCAAACCAGGAACGAAACTGACTGAACTGATCGCAGTTGCCGAGTAAGTGTGGAGCTACTCAGAAACTGCTAAGAAGTGTCTATTCGCAATTCTGCTAATCTTTTGTTCGCAATTTTACTATGCTAAGATTCACTCCCAGTAGGCGGCGGCTTAGCGTGTGCAAAGCTGCTACAAGCAGCTTGCGAGCGAACAACTCGGAATGACCACCCTTGCCGTGTAACAGAATGTTGTAACATAACTTACTGAGGCACTGGAAAAGACGGAGACTGTAATGCAACTTTCTGTCCACCAGATGTCACTTTTCTTATGCTGCACAGTGAATGCGTCAAATATCCAACAAAGCCTCTGTAGCGCTGATTGGGTGATGGAACCTGTTATTCATTACACTATACAGTAATACTATACAGTGTATTGTTATGAATGCAGAGTTGCTTTTGACTGTGTAATAAAGAATTCAATCATTTGGTGCGTGCTTCCTTTGTTTGCTAACAATACGCTAAACTGCTCTGGACGTTGTGTTATCTGATGTAAAGAATCCTGCTGTAAAAATATGCCGGGTCGGGTTGCCATCCGGGGCGGGGACAGAGGTGGCATCAGGGGTGGGTGCGGAGGCAGCGCTGGACATCAGATCATCTCCGCACCGCCTCTCCCTATGCTGTGAAGGGGAGCCGGGTCGCATCGACCCGGGTAGCCCATTAACACTGCGCCTGACCCAGTAATAACCCGGGAATAACCATTCTTTATTCCCGGGTTGAATTACTGGGTCAGGCAACCTGGGAATTCGGCAGTGACCTGTTCACACTGCACCGCGACCCGTGTCGACCCGGCAAGATACTAAGTCGATACCGGGTTATTTATGCAGTGTGAACGGGGTATTAGCCTGTAATTACTTTCTAAAGCACTGTCTTCTTACTCCAGTGTCAGAACCTGGTCTCCTGCAGCAGGGGTGAGTGTAATATGTGTGTTAGTATGTCAGTGTCTGTGTAGCTCCCCCATGTGTGTCTGACCACTGGTCATTTCTTTTTCTTTTTTTTTTATTGAATACTGCAGGTTTCTCCGGCAGGGCCCACAGGTTATCCACAGGATAACATTGGGATATGATGACGCAACATCGGATTTGCACCAAACGGTCAAAGCTTTCGGCCTTCCAGCATGCAACGGGCCCATCCATATAACCCCGCCTCCTGGCTCAGGCACTCCATTTTTTGTTTGGTGTGGCAGGTGCCGGAGGGCTGCTGGTTTTTTAGCAACCATAAGCTTTTTATATTTTATTTTTATAGTCTTACTTTTTTTTTGAGCGATCTTTCTAAACAGCGTCTTATACGTACCTTGGAAAGAGTCGCTCCAACAACTCCCCGCTAGGTCGCGACAATGCTTACACTCGAGTACAGTGCTGTTTTGGCGGGTGTCTGTGTTGGATGTGCTAGCAAGTCCAGCAGATGTTACCAGGCTGCGGCTGGAGCACAAGGAGAAGGTAAGGCATCTGTTCCGCACTGTTTTGAGAGGAGACTGCCAAACAGTAGCTGACGCGCCGCCACCACGGTTGCTCCAGCGCTAGGCCTTACGGATCTTAGGCACCAGGAATAGCATGAGGCCGCGATCTCTAGGGTTGATGTCAGCAGTGGGGAGTCATACGCTCTCCTAGTCAACCCTCCCCCCGGTTCACGACCAGTTTCCACTGAGCCTCCCGCATGAACGGATTCCTCGCTTCCGTCTCAGACGCTACCAGAGGGGACTCGGTCGCAGCATAGGCCGCTGCGTCAGTGTTCACTAAGCTCTACCACGAGAGATCCGGTCGCAGCATAGGCGGCTGTGTGACCACTGCGTCTGTGTTCACTGAACGTTACCGTGAGGAGACTCGGTCACAGCATAGGAGGCTGTGCGACCAGTGCGTCTGTGTTCACTGAGCGTCTGTGTCCACTATAGGTTCCTGGAGCGGCAGTGTACGCTAGTATCGTCTGGATCCACTCCGTATTTGCTAACGTATTGATCAATCACTGGAAGCGAGGTGAGTCTCCCTGTATCCCACTCTGAGTACGGGCTATACAGCACTAAATTTCTATCTACTTTTTCAGTATGAATAGTTAAGTTCCTATTGCATATGAGTCTGTGTACATTTACTGTGGTTTTCTTCGCATTGCGTCTGAATACGTTAGATCTGTTTATACAAAATTCAGTAAATGTTCGCCTACATACTTTAAAAAGTGTTTGTAGTTGATGATATGCTCATATGACTAATATATAACATGTGACTGACTGCTAGTGTGATTGCTGACTTTAATATATGTTTGTCAGTTGTTTCTTCTGATCCTCAATACTGGTGCATGAGTAGGGTCAGATTTATATCACTTTAGAGGGTTAAAGTTATAACAGTCACAAATTGTGTAGTACACTGTGAAAGTGCTGATTATTTATCATGTCGAAGAGCGGCAAAGGTGACGAAAGTACACTTACAGCAACACTCATATCATGTTTGCCTTGCAAAACTGTATTTTCCTCTCAGGATCTGGTTCAGGATAGTTTGTGTAAATTGTTTTGCTTTTCAGCAGAACACAAGGCAGATCCCTGTACAACATCAGGTACAGATGGATCCACCTTGGGCTGTGTTTGCACAGACTTTGTTCAGTATAGCGGAACGGATAATTCCTACAGCTTCAGTACCAGGTATAGGGTACCCATACATGCAGCTCCCTACCTACGGTATATAATTTCCCCCAGCAGCTTCTCAACTGAAACAAGCTGATAAACCGATGGTAAGTATATCTTCACCTTCACAGGCTACGCATGACGATTCATCAGGAGATGAAAGCTCAGTTTACTCTACTTCGACATACGAAGAGGAGGAAGAAGATCTCGGCTCATTAGATATAGCTGAATTAATTAGAGCAATGAAGACCATTCTATCCTTAGAAGATTCAGCAGAGCCTGTGTTAAAAACCAAGGCACCTGTGTTTAAACATCCCAAAACAGTTAAGACTGAGTTTCCAGGGTCAGACCAGCTGACGGAAATCATGGAAGAGGCTTGGGTAGCACCCAACAAAAAATATAGAATTCCCAAAAAATGAGATTGCAATTATCCTTTTCCAGCCGGGGACTGTTCAAAAAGGGAGGTGGCTCCTAAAGTAGATACACATGTGATTCGATTAGTGCGAAAATCTATATTGCCTTTGCTGTCAACATCTTTAAATGATGTCACGGAAGAGTGGATGGTTTTCTAAAAACCATATTTTCCCTGTCTGGAGCAGTCATAACGCTGGCCATGGCTTCAGCTTGGAAAGCAAGGGCAGTGGCTGCCTGGGCTGATGCATTGGAAGGTGATTTTTCATCAGCTTCTAGAGCAGGGGTGGGCAATTATTTCAGCTGGGGGGCCACTTAACACATTCCATCGAATATTCGAGGGCCGCACACAAAATATCCCCTCCCTCCCTGAGCACGCACAGGTACAAGGTATAACAAAAACACACACAGGTGTAGGTGGGTACAGGGGCCCTCATTCCGAGTTGGTCGTTCGCTAGCTAGTTTTAGCAGCCGTGCAAATGCATACACTGTAGTCGACGCCCACGGGCGAGTGTATTAAAGTAGCATCCTGTGCAGCAGAGCGCCTGCAAACACATTTTGTGCAGAACAAGACCAGCCCTGTAGTGACTTATTCTGTGCGATGTTTGCTGCGACGAGTGACACAGTAATGACGTCAGACACCCGCCCTGCAAACGCCTGGCCACGCCTGCGTTTTCCCAAACACTCCCAGAAAACGGTCAGTTGCCACCCAGAAACTCCCACTTCCTGTCAATCTTCTTGCGTCTGCCAGTGCCACTGAAAGCGTCGCTAGATCCTGTGCAAAAGCACGCCGGCCATTGTACCCGTACGGTACAACGCGAATGCACATTGCGGTGCATGCACAGTTTAGCCCCGTTTTGCCTTGATCGCTGCGCTGCGAAAATCCATAACTCGGACCCCCAGGGGTGTGTCACAAAGCATCAGGGGGTGTTCACTGTCGGAAAGGTAGGGGTACAGGGTGCCATATACACTGAGGTAGGGGTACAGGGTGTCATATATATAGAGGCAGGGGGTACTGGGTATCAAACACGGGAGGGGGGGTACAAGGTGTGGAACACATACACAGGGGTAGGGGGGTACTGGGACACACACCAGGGGTGAGGGTGGTAGTGGGGGTCACTCACACAGAGGTATTAGGTACAGTGAGTCACACACACGGGGGGGGGGGGGAGGTTAGGTGGGTACAGGGCTCCCAGGGTGCTCACCTCTCTCTGCACCAATCCACTGAGTTGCAGGACGTCACATGCGGTAACCAGGTACAGGCCAGAAGATCAAGTGCTGTGTAGTCCATGGAGCCGCACCGCCAGTAATTTTGGGTGTGATCCGGAACAGTGACTGGGAGGCCAAGGTCTGCTTCCTCCTCCCTGGAGGACGGAGGGTATGGGGGATGCTGACGCTGTTCCTCCATGATGCTCCATGATGCAGAGCCAGCCGAGGTGGTTAGCCAGGGAGCAGGAGACAGCCGGCGTCCAGCTGCCCAGATGATCCGCTGGCCGCATCCGCTTCTACCCCTGCTTTGGCTCTGCCCCCGCACCGCCCAGCGCCTGACGTCGGAAAGGAAATCCCGGTCAGCAGCCCCTGTGACGTGACCGGGATTTCCTCAGCGGCGCCGCGTCTTTGAGCTGCTGTAGCGCAATGACCAGCGGCTCAGCTAGTCGGGCCGCTTGTCATTGCGCACTGCTGGGGGACAGCAGGCCAGGCAGGATCGGTTTGGCCCGCGGGCCGCATGTTGCCCACCCCTATTCTAGAGGGCAAAAATCCTATATAGCCCATATTAAACTGGCTGCAGTATTCTTGGAAGAAGCGGCATTAGATATGGGTACTATTGCTTCTAGGGCATCAGCCTCAAAAATAGTTGCGTATGTGGAAAGCTGATTCAGAATCTAAGAAGGTTTTGGAATCTTTGCCTTTTTCTGGAAATATTCTGTTTGGTAAAGAATTGACAGATATTCTGGAGTCAGAAGCAGACTCCAAGAAGGTCAAGTTTCCTTCCACATATAACCCAAAACCTAGGGGTCCGGTTTTCCGGCCATTTTAGTCTCAAGGAAAACCAAAGGGAAAAAAGTGATCATAAGCAGCCCCAATACAATAAGTTTGGCAAGTCAAAAAAGCATTGGGCTACTAGAGGGCCAGCTTCCAAACCAAAAGATAAGCCATCAACCTGATGGTGCGGGCCTCCTCCTGGGGGACTCCTGGGTAAGGGTCCGACTTCAGATCCGACAGATCTGGCGGCAGTCTACAACAGATGCCTGGGTGCAAGAAGCGGTATCTCTAGGTTATGTGTTTCCCTTTAAGAAGCATCCTCCTTGAAGGTTTTTCTGCACCAACCCATCTCGGGTAGAGACACAGGCCAGGGCTTTGCAAGAAGCAGTTCAGAAATTGCTTCAGTCAGGAGTAGTCATTCCAGTATCCCCTGCACAACGGGGACAGGGGTTTTACCCCAACCTATTTTTGGTTCAGAAGCCAAATGGGTCTTTTCCGCCCATTCTCAATCTCAAAATGCTAAACAAATATATTTGGGTATCAAGGTTTCACATGGAGACATTCCGCTCCATAGTTTTGGCCATGGAGCCAGGGGATTATATGGTATTCCTGGATATTCAGGATGCTTACCTACATGTTCATATAGCACTGTCCCATCAGTGTTCTCTCAGGTTCGTTATCCTCCAGCAGCATTTCCAGTTCCAGGCCCTACCTTTTGGGTTAGCCACAGCCCCCAGAGTATTCACCAAGATTATGGTGGTTATGGCAGTTTATCTCCGCAAGCAGGGGGTAAGAATTTTTCCATACCTCGATGACCTTTTAATCCTGGCACAATCACAAGAATTGCTCCTGTACCATCTCCAACTGACAATAACATGTCTGCAGAGGCTCATAAATTGGGCAAAAAAATTTCTGGTGCCGTCACAACGGATGATTCACTTGGGGGCTGTACTGGATTCAGGTCTGCAGAAAGTATTTTTACCTCGGAACAAGATATCCAAGGTACAGTCAAAGATTCAGGACTTGTTACATTGTCAGAGGGTATCCATTCACGCAGCTATGTGAGTGATGGGGTTGATGGTGTCAACATTCGACATGGTGGAGTATGCACAGTTCCACACGAGGCCTCTGCAGCGTCTGATTCTGGCCAGATGGAATGGAGTACATCAGACAATAAAGAAACAGACAATGGTACTTTCAGTAAAGGTAAGAAAGTAATTAGCCTGGTGGCTACAGACATCCCATCTAGACAAAGAGAGACCCTATTGGATATCATATTGGGAGATCCTTAAAACAGATGCCAGTCTTCAGGGCTGGGGAGCAGTGTCCAGAAAATTATGGTTCCAGGGACAATGGACCAAAGAAGAAAGTTGCCTGCCAATAAACCCGTTGGAACTTCAGGCCATATACATGGCACTGATTCAGGCAAAGGACAATCTTCAGGGAAAACCAGTCCAGATCTGCTTGCACAATGTGATGGCAGTAGCGTTACATCAACCATCAGGGAGAAACTCGCAGCCAGAAAGCAATGAAGGAGGTAAGTCACATACTAAAGTGGGCAGAACTCCATCTTCCAGCCTTGTCCGCAGTGTTTGTTCCGGGAGTCCTAAACTGGGAAGCGGACTTTCTCAGTCGACACACCATTCAAGCGAATGGGCTTTACACCCGGAGGTCTTCAGGACTCTATTAGACAAATGGGGGTTGCCAGAGATAGATCTCATGGCATCCCGTCTAAACAACAAATTGCCCGCATATGGGTCAAGAACAAAGGATCCCGGAGCGATCTTTGTGGAACGCCTTGGCGATGAAATGGGACTTTCATCTGGCTTATCTGTTTCCTCCGATCACCCTGTTACCCAGGGTGGTGAGGAAAATAAAGCAAGCAAAGGGTGCTGTGATTCTAATAGCTCCGGCTTGGCCCAGAAGGCATTGTTACACATATTTGCAGAAAATGTCGATGGATGCTCCACTTCTGCTTCCTCAGCGTCCAGATCTACTGATGCAGGGTCCCTGTTATCACAGACATCTGGATCGACTGTCTTTGACGGCGTGGCTCTTGAAACCTCTATCCTAAAGTTAAGAGGATTCTCTAAACAGGTAATTCAAACAATGCTCAGAGCAAGGAAACCTTTCTCGGCGCATATTTATCACCAAATATGGCAGGCCTATATTCGTTGGTGCAGTGAAGGATGTATGGACCCGAAATCATTTAGAGTTTCCAGCGTCCTCGCATTCCTTCAGGCAGGAATGGATAAGGGTTTGAAGGTGGGTTCCTTGAGAGTGCAGGTATCGGCATTGACTGTATGGTTCCAAAAGAAAATTGCCAATATACAGGATTTGTGTACTTTTTTCCAGGGAATGCTGCGCATTCGACCTCCCTTTGTTCCACCTACAGTACTGTGGGAGTTATGTTTAGTCCTAAAGGCCCTTCAAGTTGCCCCATTTGAACCACTTAACAAGGTGGATCTTAAATGGTTGACAGCAAAAGTACTCTTTCTACTGACTATGGCATCAGCTAGAAGAGTATCAGATTTAGAAGCGCTGTCATGTCGTTCCCCATTTCTGATTTTTTATCCAGATAAAGCAGTTCTCAGAACTAGGTCTGGGTATCTTCCGAAGATGGTGTCTAAATTCCACCTTAATGAAGAAATTGTAGTCCCGGCTTTTCAGGTATCGGGATTTTCTGCGGAGGATTCGTCACTGGACATAGTCCGGGCATTAAGGATCTACGTGGATTGTACCAGTGCCATCAGAAAGACAGCTTCTCTCTTCATTCTCTACGGATTTCACAAGAGAGGATGGCCTGCTACTAAACAGACGCTGGCAAGATGGCTTCCAATGACGATTTCAGAAGCATATTCTCAAGCTGATCTCCCTGTTCCGGCTAATGTCTCGGCTCACTCTACTTGTAAGATAGGTCCTTCATGGGCAGCACAACATGGTGCTTCAGCAGAACAGATATGTAAGGCAGCCACGTGGTCTTCCATTAACACATTCATTAGACATTATGCCTTGGAAACCTTTTCCTCTCATGACGCTGAATTCGGGCGTAAGGTTCTCCTGTCCAATAAGGAGCGTCCCCACCACTAAATTGCTTTGGGAAATCCCATTGTTATCCTGTGGATAACCTGTGGACCCTGCCAGAGATATACGTTATGGTAAGAACTTACCGTTGATAACGGTATTTCTCCTAAGTCCACAGGTTTCACAGGGATCCCATCCTGATGCACCTGATTTGAGGATCCTTTTACTCACTAACCTCTTCCTTCTTGTATGGAAGGGTGTGCATGTGTGTTCTTCTCGCCTGATTAGGGCTCTACATGATGCTCCTGCCTTGTGCTTTGGAATACAACTGATTTGCCTGAGCCAGTGGGCGGGATATATGGATGGGCCCGTTGCATCCTGGGAGACCACAAAGCTTTTGATCGTTTGCTGCCAATCCTCTGTCGCTCCATCATATCCCATTGTTATCCTGTGGAACCTGTGGACTTAGGAGAAATACCGTTATCAACTGTAAGTTCTTACCATAACGTATATTTCACTCAAAGCCTCTGCAACGTCTGATCCTTGCCAAGTGGAATGGTTTTTATCAGATAATAAAAATACAGACTATGGTCCTTCCTCTGGAAGTAAGGAGATCATTAGCCTGGTGGTTACAGACATCCCATTTGGACAAAGGGAGACCCTTTTGGTTATCAGATTGGGAAATTCTGACAATGGATGCCAGCTTTCAGGGCTGGGGAGCGGTGTCGGGAAAGAGATGTTTCCAGGGTCAGTGGACCAAGGAAGAAAGTTGGTTGCCAATAAATATATTGGAACTTCAGGCCATATATATGGCACTGATTCAGGCAAAGGACATCCTTCAGGGGAAATCAATTCAGATCCGCTCGGACAATGCACGCCAGTAGTGTACCTCAACCATCTGGGAGGAACTCGCAGCCAGAAAGCAATGAAGGAGGTAAGTCACACATTAAAGTGGGCAGAACTTCATTATCCAGCCTTGTCTGCAGTGTTCGTTCCAGGAGTCCTAATTGGGAAGCGTATTTTTTCTCAGTCAACACGCCATTCATGCAATCGAATGGGCTTTACACTTTGAGGTCTTCAAAACCCTGGTAGACAAGTGGGGGTTGCCAGAGATAGATCTCTTGGCGTCCTGTCAAGACAACAAAGTTCCTGCATACGGGTCAAGAACAAAGGATCCCGAAGCAATCTTTGTGGATGCCCGGTCAGTGAGATGCGACTTTCGTTTGGCCTATGTGTTACCACCAATCGCCTTATTACCTAGGGTGATGCGAAAGGCAAAACAAGGAAGGGGTGTCGTGATTCTAATAGCTCCGGCTTGGCCCAGGAGACATTGGTACACAGATCTGCAGATGATCTCAATGGATGTTCCATTCCTACTCCCTCAACGTCCAGATCTACTGTCTCAAGGTCCTTGTTATCACAAACACCTGGATCGACTTTGACGGCGTGGCTCTTGAGACTTCCATCCTGAAGGCAAGAGGTTTCTCACAACAGGTAATTCAAACTATGCTCAGAGCATGGAAACATTCCTCAGCTCGCATTTATCGCCGAATATGGCAATCCTATATTCAGTGGTGCAGTGATCGTAAATTTGACCCTAGGTCTTTCAGAATTTCCAGAGTCTTAGCATTCCTTAGGGCAGGAATGGATAAAGGTTTACGGGTGGCTTCCTTGAATTGCAAGTGTCAGCATTGACTGTATGGTTCCAAAAGAAAATTGCTAACCTACAGGATGTGCGAACTATTTTCCAGGGAATACTGCACGTTCAGCCTCTTTTTGTTCCTCCTACAGTGCCTTGGGACTTATGTTTAGTCCTAAAGGCCCTTCAGGTTGCCCAATTTGAACCACTTAAAAGAGTGAATCTTAAATGGTTGACAGCTAAAGTTCTCTTTCTACTGGCCATTGCTTCAGCTAGAAGAGTTTCAGATTTAGGGGCATTATTATGTCGTCCTCCATTTCTGATTTTTTTTTATACAGATAGAGCGGTTCTTAGAACCAAATCTGGGTATCTTCCCAAGGTGGTGTCTTAATACCACCTTAATGAAGAAATTGTAGTCCCGGCCTTCCAAGGGCCGGACCTTTCTGCGGGAGATGCATTGTTGGGCGTAGTCTGTGCCTTAAGGATCTACATGGATCATACCAGTGCCATCAGAAAGACTCTCTTCATTCTCTACGGATTTCACAAGAGAGGGTGGCCTGCTGATAAACAGACACTGGCAAGGTGGCTTCAGATGGCAATTTCAGAAGCATATTCTCAAGCTGATCTCCCTGTTCCGACTAATATCTCGGCTCACTCTACTCATACGGTAGGTCCTTCATGGGCAGCACAACGTGGTGCTTCAGCAGAACAGATATGTAAGGCAGCCACATGGTCTTCCATTAACACATTCATTAGACATTATACCTTTGATACCTTTGCCTCTCATGACGCTGAATTCGGGCGAAGGATTCTTCTGTCCAATCAGGAGCGTCCCCACCACTAAATTGCTTTGGGACATCCCAGTGTTATCCTGTGGGTAACCTGTGGACCCTGCCGGAGAAATATTTGTTATGGTAAGAACTTACCATTGATAATGTTATTTCTCCTAAGTCCACAGGACTCCCACCCTGACGCACCTGATTTGAGGATCCTTTCACTCGCTAACCTCTTCCTTCTTGTATGGAAGGGTGTGCATATGTGTTCATCTCGCCTGATTAGGGCTCTCTATGATGCTCCTGCCTTGAGCTTTGGTAAGACAACTGATTTGCTTGAGCAAGGAGGCGGGGATATATAGATGGGCCCGTTGCATGCTGGGAGTCCAAAAGCTTTGACATTTGGGGCAAACCCACTGTCGCGTCATCATTTCCCAATGTTATCCTGTGGCTCCTGTGGACTTAGGAGAACTATTGTTATCAACGTTAAGTTCTTACCATAACGAATATAGTGGGAGCGTGCATACTCATGGTAATCCAAAATTGGGCACAAGGTCAGTAAGTTTTTTTGTGGTTAAAACCAAAAACGCCCAATAAGTGTTCCTTATTTCTAACAGCATTTTTTCTCAAGTGTGATAACCACATTTTTTTCTTTAATTATCAACAAACCATGTTTGTTCTCTATACAGTACATCTGAACTATCTTCAGTTTATAAGTATCTCCCCTCTTTTCACTATTAAGTTGATAGCCCTACAAAGTAGAAAACATTTAGTGAAAAGTTCTGCAAGGCATAACAGTCCTGTATATGAAAAATACTGTATTTTGTAGTGCTAGTAATTCAGTGCTGCACTTTTTATTATACAGTATGTCTTATTGTAAATGTCTTCTATTTATATAGTCTGGCCTCATTTTTGGAAGTAAATAAAATTGAGTGAGCTGGATGTTTTAAAAATATATTAAAAATACCAGGCAAATTGCTCAATTAATTTACAAGTATCAAAATCTGCTTGCAAGGGCAGGCTTTAATACAGAACTGGAGCAAGTACCGTTTCTAACATTCAATCTTTAGCTAAAATACATTTTAAAATACCTGCTTGTAAATTAATAATTAAATGACAGAAGTCTCCGTTGCATGTACAGTAAATGAAAATATATAGTAAGCCATCCACCACTACTTGTAAAGTGAATTTGCTTAGAGCACTGATTTTCAACCTTTTTTTTTTTAAATTGCCAAGGCACACCATCAGCTCTCCACAGAAAAAAAAGCAAAACACACACATTGGCCCTCACAGTGGAAAAAAAAAAATCCACACATACATTGGCCTACACCGAAAAAACAATCACATTGCTCCCCACATAAATCCTATTGCTCCCCACATGAATTATCTTCATTGTTCTGCCCATAAATCCATAAATTCTTATTCTCCCCACATAAATTCTATTGAAATCCTATTGTTCCCCAGAGGAGAAATAAAGTAACAAACATTATCAGCTGTCCTCCTCCCTGTCACTCAGTGGCGGGGGTTGTTCATATTGAAGTTCTGCGAATACTGAGCAGCGGGCGGTCGGGCAGGTGTGGATGTGGGTGGGCAAGGAAAGCTGTGTTTGCAGGCAGGAACTGGAAGATGTGTATGCAGGCGGGTGGGTTGGCTGGGTGGTGAGACATGGCCGGAGCACGTTTTCAAGGCATAGGTCATGGCCGGAGCACGACTGATCCTCTAAGAAGAGCCCGGGCCAACAGTTCACTCTGAAGGTGCAGGAAGCTGCTCTGGCTCCGCGGCACACCTTGCAACTGGTCGCGGCACACTGGTTGTAAAAGCCTGGCTTAGAGGATAGTCATAATTCCAAACAGTGGGAGAACCAAAATAATAAAGTATTTGGAGATCAAAACTCAGAATGTATCACAGAACCTCTTACTTGCACCATAGAAGAAATGCACCAAGCATTAGCTGCAGACTGCTTATGAAAACCTATTCTCACAATTATATAGATACAAAGTAAGTTACTCAGGCATTCTCTTATTCAAATGCCTTTTTTGTTTTTGAGCTGTTTCCACTTACCTTTCCTTGCACCAACATCGACTAACACATAAGGACTATATGAGTCTGCATTAGTATATTCCAACAGGATGTAGATAGGAAACGTCCTCTTACAAATCCATGACAATTGCTACAGGTTTATATGTGATTCCTCTTCTTTACACATCAATGTCTTAAGGTGCATACACAGGAATAGATTTGACAAACGATGTCGGCATTCCTGATCGATGGGAATGAGCAATCGTTCAAATCGTTCAGTGTGTATGAACGATGACAATGACGTTGCGGTCACCCGCAGATCGCTAGCGACAGCCCCATGTCTTTTGAAGATGCAAGAAGATCTGGGGCTGTCATTAGCGATGCCCTGCTGCCAAATGCAGCATGCCCCCGCTCCAGACCCCCCCCCGCGCGCGACACCGTTCATCGTTGCCGGTATCAGTAAGTGTGTATGCACTTGCCGATGCCGCCCCCTCCCGCGCCGGGCACGATGTGTCGACCAGTGACACATCATGCCGTGTGTACCCACCTTTACGATTTTCAATGAGTAAAACTAAAGATACGGTCTAGTCACTACACTACTTAGAAAGTGCTTTCTTACCCTAAAATCTGTGTTTCTGTATCACCAAAGCTTTGACTTTTACTATCCTTCCATCTTACTACTATATTTATTTATAGTATTCGAGATTTTGTGCTTATGATGCTTTTCAAACTCCAGCGTCCTGTACTTAAGGCTGTCATTTTTACATGCAAAAGTTTTCCATGCATTAGACCTCATGATCAACACATAATTTGTGTAGACTAGTTGCTGTGTCTTCTTTCTTTTTGATCAGTCTTTATCCTTAGCTCAGTTAAGGGGGGTACTCACGATGCGATAATCTAAGCAATCTGACTAGATTGCTTAGATTTTCAGCAAGCTCTCTCCATGTGTACCCCCCGCAGCGATAGCGATGCGCAGACCCGTGCGTCGCTGTCGCTGGTGCTAGATTGGCCTGCATGCAGGCTCAATCTAGCAAGTCGCTCATTTCACCCGCTGGGTGAAATGAGCGTCTCCCCCGCACGCTCAGCACACATCTCTCCCACATCTGCCCGTGAATACGGCCCTTCAGAGGTACAGGGCTGCTTGTGGCCTAGTATCGTGCTAGGGCAGCAGTTATCACAGGTTTCAAACAAAAGAGTTTTACAATGATTAGTTTAGGTTTTGGTTTGATTTTGCAGTATCTTCATTGCATACAGTATATACATTTCCAGTGATCAGTGTTTCCATGTGTGATAACTGAAAAGCAATCTTGAATGTCTTTTCAGGCCTTTACCACACATACGTAATGGAAAGAGCTGCTTTGATGCTACTGGTAATCCAGTATTTGCCAGAGATCTCCTTGAATTCCCAGGGAACAAAGAACACTGTCAAACAGGTAAAAGATCAATTATTGAGCATGTTTGTGTAACGTAAATTTCATTTTGTCACCACTAGGTTAGTTAATCAGGGAATATGAAAACTACTGGAGTTCAAGACACTGGCATGTTGGTACTCTGCTCCTGAGTGAGTTTACAGTACAAGTGCCAGAAAGTAGTTGGGATAAGTGTGGAGAGCAACCATTTGATTTTAAATAGCAGTTAAAGTGAAGCAACAGATTGCAATAAAGTGACAGGATAGCATATTGGGCCTGATTCTGAGTTGGGAATAAAGCAAGAAAAAGCAAGTACTGTAACTGTGCACTTTGGTAAAAGCATTGTGCTTTCTTTCACAAGTTTCTGAAATTCAAATTGCCATGTGTATTACCCATCAGGTGTACACACACACACAAAACTCTGATAAGGTAGAAAGGAAAGCAGATTTTTTGACACTGACCTTTTTTAAAACGTAATATCTTATATTGTTCTCCAATTAAATGCACAATTAACCTGTTTTACCAGTATCTGTTCACTTGTGTTTTGAAAAATATACAGTATCATACCAAAACGTATCATAGTGGCTTGGCCAGTACACCGATGAAATATACTGGTGTGATGAAGTCCTTGCTGTCAATTCCCCTTACCTACATACAACAGTATCTGATCAGACAAAAACAATTACACATACGTTTGTATTACAATTATAAATTGTTTCCTAAATTTGCAATTTTATATTATAATTGAAGTTAGCTATCTACTATGTACGTATACATGTTAATGACATTCTCTGCTTACCACATTTTTATATTTTAAAATATCATTAGATAAAATAGAATTACAGAGGTTCTAATTATCTTTCAATTTGTTTTTTTGTTTATTTTCAGTTTTCGGGATGCTTTTAGGCGATACAGTTCTTCTGGATAACCTAGATGCAGCTAATGCATACAGAAAGGAGGTACGAACGTCAGTTGCAGCAGGTTACAATGAATAATTTCACAATATTACACCATACATAAAACAATCATATTATTATTATTAACAGATTCCTATATAGCGCAGCATATTCCGTTGCGCTTTACAATTAGAACAACAGTAATAGAACAAAACTGGGCAAAAACACACAGACAGATAGAGGTAGGAAAGCCCTGCTCACAAGCTTACAATCTATAAGGTAATAGGCATTGATACACAAGGATAGATGCTACCTATTGCATAATGGTCCACCAGATTGCTTGGTTCTTAATGGGTTGTATGATATGACCACCCAGCAATGTTGGCTAAGGGTCTGGAGGGTGAGAGAGTAAAGAAAGACAAAATATGTGAGGTTATGTGTACTGTACAGAGAGGATGTAATTAGATAGGGAAGCTTTGAAGGTTATGTGGGTGGGTCTGGAATTTGATAGTCTTATGACTGCTTAATTGTGCCACCAAGGTAAAACTGGCTGCAAAACTTTTCTGTTCACAATTTATATAATTGCAACTATAAACATATGACTTTTATATTAGTAAATAATTTACAGACCACTTTTTTTTTTTTAAGGTTATATACATTATCCGTTACAGTCCAAATAATGTTCAGACAAATTCCTTGTCTTTAATAATAATACAGCACAAAAGAAAAAAAAAAATGTTTAGCTGCCAAGGATATTTGAACGAATTTAGGGTATTTTGGGGTTGTTAAATTCAAAAGTAGTTTTTTCGAATTGTCTCTAATAGATAGCCTGTATTAATAGGTAACTTAGCCATAACGCGTGCATATGGGAATCTACAGGAACATTCTGGAAGGTGAGAGACACAAATATTCAGGTGATCTCTCTCAGATCATTCTAAGATATTCCTCTTCCACATAGAAGTGATCAGCCACAATCAATTGGCTGTTGAGTAGTTTGCATTGTCTATTGTGTTTTTCTTGTTTCTCGTCCATGTATCTCAAAAATTAGAGCCAATCTACAGTAGCAAAATTTATATATTCAGAATCCGTATCACAAAGTTACCACATGATTGCTCTAACGTGATTGGCAATAAAATGTGTGTTGATTAGTGTAATAGTCATACTTTTTGGTAATTTTTTCCACTTTAGGGGGAAGGTGGTGGTGGAGATAATGAGTGAAGGAGGAGCCTATGTACTTTCAAACTTGTCACTTAAAATAATCCTCTTTGGAGCTAATTCCCTTCAAAACCCTATATGACCATACTGGCATGAGATTTTTATTTTGACTGCCTAACCAGCCAAGTGGTCAGGTACCAGCTGCTACAGGATGATTTTTTGGTGTTACATTTCAAAAATCCTTTTCATTTTGGTAACTCATGGTGGCCACTGGAGACACTTGGAGCGGGCCAGTAAGCAGTCCGATGGTGACGCCAGCTTCCAACATTACATAGTATCTCCAGTGCCATTGGACGACCACGGCTTCCTGCTGTGTCCGGAAACACATCACACGGGGGTGGGGTGGGGGGAGTCAAGGATCAGCGTACAATGGGCTACCCTCACTAGGCAAAGGGGGCTGTGTAGAGCTTTCCTTATGCTGGATCCAGGTGAAGGAGTTTCCTATAGACTCCTCTTGATTTGGCTTGAAATTACAGTATATCTGACATAAGAAGATCTCCCTCCGAACACCGTTGCTTGCTTTTGTATCTGGCTGCTGGTGAATCATTTTCAAACCCTACGGGCTTAGTGGCAAAAAAAAATGTTTTCCTTGCTTTTCTGCAGTATCTTGAGGGAGCTGGTTGGTTATTGAATACTTGAGTTCCCTTGTACCCTACTTTTGTAATTAAATATAAAAGGGGAATGCTCTCCCAAGGCTAAACCAGAGTAGGTGGTAGCCAAATATTTTTCCTGCGTTAAATACCAGGCTAAGTTTTTAACCGTAAAGTCTGATCCAGGAGCTGTTTGTATGGCTTGTGTTACAGAAGACCAAGTTTCTACTTCCCCTCTTTTTGATTTCCTTCTGAACTAGTATCAAACATAGAATTTGATGGCCAATAAGAACCAATTGACATATGATTCCCCTTGGGGGCGATAGGTCTAAGGGGGCCATTAGAGCCTGTTTGGGCACAGGAGGTTACACCGCTCCATCCAGTGGTTGGTGCAGGTGTCCTTTGTAGAGAGATGTTTGGGCACCCCTCTATCTCCATGTTGCAAAAATAAATGTTTTCAGCACCTGTTCAGTCGGGATGCAGTTAATTTACCGGCAGTCGGGTTCCCGTCGGTCAGGATACAGATGCTGGAATCCCGACTGCTGACAATACTGACAGCCGGAATCCAAGCTCAGAAGGGCTATTCCTACTCGTGGGTGTCCATAAAATGGGAATAGAACCGGTGGCGAGCCACCGAGCCCGCAGCATGGAGAGCACAGCGAGCCCGCAGTGGGACTCTTTGCGCTTACCCCGCTGCTGGCATACTGACGGCCGGGATGCCGTTGTCAGTCTACTGACGGTCAGCATGCCGACCGTTGGTAAATCATACTGAACCCGTTCAGTCAGGCAAGGCCAAGACCAAGAGAATGTTTCTACCATTGTGGGACGTGTTTAGGATGTACAAACATAAAGGCTAGGAGCACGAAACAAACAACCCAGTTCATGTCCACAACCACGAACAAAGAATAAAAAGTAAGAAATAGAATAACATGCAACAGCAAAGGCATCATATATCTCGTAAAATGTGCTTGCTAGAAGCAATATGTAAGGATGAACTACAAGGTCGCTTAAAATCCGCATAGAGGAGCATGTAAGGAACATTAAGAGAGGATTAGAAGAACACAATCTGTCAAAACACTTTAAAGATTTCCACAACAGTAACCCAAGCTCAGTGAAATTCATGGGCATAAGAGAAGTAACACCAAACTGGAGAGGAGGTGATTTCACATACAAAATCAACAAAGCAGAGCTCAGATGGATGTATGAACTAAAGACATTTACCACACGGGGACTCAATCCATCATACTGTATGTAAACAAAAAAAATGTCATCCGCATATAGGGAGAAGTAATGTATAGTCATTGAACATATAACTTTAAGAACAACATAACATTATCACGACCATCCCAAATATTACATCATGTGTGCATATGTAACATAACATGACATCATATCAACAAACATGATAATCATATCACACATTAACTACTAGCATCACTAACACAATCAATCTTTGTAGTCTTCATACCACAGATTACGTGAACCACCAGACTCAACCCTAGACTGTACCAACAACAAGAACTGAGAACCATTATCAAACAATATGAAAAGCCCACTATACATCATGGCTACTGGTCCATTACCGAGGGTTCATCCCCCTCTACCCAGTTAATATATTTTATCCGGGCATTACAGACACTAATTAGGAGTAATCATGAAGACACCCAAACTAAATATTACCTCATAGACCTCTAGTAATAAAGTCATATGTAATTACCCAGTTACAATATCTGGTTGTTCCTAATACCAAACGCAAGTATTATATGCAATTACCACACATAAGTAATAGTTTATATTTATCAGTATACGCATCAGATGTTACAGATGCAGATCATCAATTTATGTTTATTTATTTTATCTTCACTTTATTTTATTCTATTGATTTTTTTTTTTAGTGTTCAGTGTGTCCATTGAAATCATTCCCTGTAGGTTCATACTGTTAGAACAACGATATGGAGCATACAGGTAGAGGGTTGGCCATGTATCACTTTGTTTCACCTCACACCCAATGGCAAATAGAGTTATCTCCCAACCAATGGAAACAGAGCATGGTGACCTATATAAACATCAAACATGGTCAGTGACCCTATACACCATTCCCAGAAGAAGGCCAGACAAGGCAGAAATGCGTTGGAACTTGATACTCACAGCAGACCACACATACAAGCACCAGCCGCTCCTCCGCAAATACACTCCAAGGGGTCTATTCATGAAGTCGTGAAAAGGGTGGAGAAGTGAGCCAGTGAAGAAGTTGCCCATGTCAACCAATCAGCATGGGCAACTTCTCCACAGGCTCACTTCATGAATAGACCCCCAAGTCGCCTCTCCAGGCGAGCAGAGTTGAGCGAACGGCTAGCGCTGTGAGACACTGGGGACCGTGCACTTTCGCGAGGCCGCCGGTATCCGGAAGTCCCGCGGCCGCTGGTGTTCCCGGTCAGTGCAGCCATTGGTGTGCGGGCCAGCACACACCAGCCCTCATCTCTATCAATGACCGGGACGGGAAGGAACGAGTACGCACCTGGCAGCATCCATTCGAGACATCACCGAAGAAGAAGAAGGGTAAGTTTAAGCAACTGGGGGTTACGGGGCGACACTCTTCTAGGACATAGAACCCCCACCGTTTAAGTACAGGAAAGCCATTTCAACTGACTGCATCACCTTCATTACAGAGGTAGTTGGAGCGCAGGGGATCATCCATTACTTAACGATCCCCCTGAATGTTGTACCATTTTTGGCATCTGACTAGGGAAGCAAAGCTGTTTAAAGCTGAAAAAGTCAGGTGAGGATGGCATCCAGTCCAGATTGCCAAGAGCAAAGTTAATATTCCTTGCTGATATGGTGATTGAGGCTTTCATCTATCTGGGTCAGGCAGCAGTTAATGCTGCTAGCTGGATGCTCATGTCCCAGGTGTGGCAGTGGTTGTTTGTAGAGCTTTGTGGTTCAGGAATTGGCAAGCAGATGGTGTTTCAAACAAATGCAATAAGCATCTTGCCTTGAATTCTGCTTTTGAAATATTGCTTGCAGCAGGCAATATTTTCACTATTTGCAGAGATCAAAGACAGATAGCATTTTATGCAAATCTTTTTTTTGATCCAGAGGACAGATAGATCCTTCAGGCCTATCTAAAATCTTTGACTCTGCACTATCTGGTAGCCTGATTCAAGATGGAATCTTTAAGGTCTTTCATTCATGGAATGCAGTAGAGGAAGTTTATGGTATCGTTAGACATAAAAGATGCTTACCTGCATGTGCCTATCTGGGATATGTATTATTTGCCGGCAGACAGGATCCCGGCTGTCATGATCCTGACAGCGGATTCTATCCGACAGAATGCCGTCAGTGGGGCTATAGGCAGGCTAGGCATTTGCCTAGGGCATTCAAGCATGTTTAGGGGCATCCAAGCATGTCCCTGCAGTATCTCATGCTGAGAGGGACAGTCCGCAAACTAACTGTTACTTTCCAAATGTATTCAATCAGTACTTGTATACACTGCTGTTTACATTTGTCAAAAAAAATGCACACTGTGCCTTAAACTTCCTCCGACATGCTTGAATGCCCCTGACTTGTGAGACCTCAGACAGACAGCAGAAGCCCCGTAAATGCAATTCCTGGACCTGTGACATTTTCAATGACTATATAAGGTTATTACTGGATGGCTTCTTATGATAACACGTGTATTTTGGAAGACTGCTTCACTGAAACCTGACATCACCTATACTGCTTGTGCACATGGGGGAGGGGGACCCTGCCATCCTGTGTGTGTCCCTTATTCCTGTACAATTCCCAGATGTCTGCAGGGACATAACATGGACAGTGTTCTCCCCACACTTTATTTCCTAGTCAGTCCATGCCGTAAAATTCCCCTGCCACCCAGCACTGTGGTCAGCAAGTTGCATTGTGCTATTTCTATATGAAACATCAGTGCAGCGTGACTTTCGGACACATCAGACAGGAGGGCAGAGCATATCACTCCCGCAGTATAAAGTAAAGGGCATGCAGTTAACGGGAGTAACAGACACCAGCAAACACACTGAATAGTGAAGAGAATGGACAGTTTCTACATGTTTGATACTGATCTTTTTGTATAACCAGCAAGTATGGCAGTATCTGTGGCAGTATACAGTATGTGTATTATGGGCATTACTAATGTGGGGCATATGTGTAAGGTGCATTACTGTGTGGCATTATGTGTATTATGGGCATTACTAATGTGGGGCATATGTGTAAGGTTCCTTTACTGTGTGGAATTATATGTATTATGGTCATTACTGTGTGGCATTGTGCAGAGTTGAACTGGCCCACAGGGTAACCCCCCGGTGGGCCCCACTACCTGAGTGTTGCAGGTACAGATGCAGAACTAGCTGCGGAGCTAGGGGGCACCAGACAAAATTTTGCCTAGGGCATCAAATTGGCTAGGGCCGGCTCTGGGCGAGCGCTAGAAAGCCCCTTATCGGCTCACTGCGCTCACAATGCTGCAAGGATGGTGGCTCGCTGCGCTTGCCACAGGTTATATTCTCCCTCTATAGTGTCGTGGACAGAGGGAGAATAGCCGGTGTTATTGGTATTCCGGAAGTGGCATTTCACCCCCTGTTGGGATTCCGGCATCTGTATTGTTGCCGCCAGGATCCCAACTGGCTGTATTTTAACTGCTTCCCACCTATCTGGATAGGCCATCAGTCTCTGTTATAATTTGCAGTCTAGTAGCGTCATTTCCCCCCAAATCATTTCGACTTTCCATTTTAATCCGGAAACTGTAGTTCCTTATTTGTTTCAAGAGTTTCAAGATGAAGGGGAGTCCAGTCATTCTTTAGCTATAGAAAGAGTTATAAAGATTTGTGATGAGCTAAATTGAAAGAAATTTTTGTGTTTGATTTTCAGTGAACAGGCTTGCCAGCCTCTAAGCATACTGTTGCTCAGTGGGTTACCAAAATTATCTACCAGGCCCATGTGGTTGCAAGTTTTCCAGTCCCACAAAGTTTAAAGGCTCCCCCCCAAGTGTCCATCTCTCATTGCAGAGAGGTTACAGAGTTTACTATATAGTAGATTTTTTGTTTTTCAACATACAGTACTTTACTGCTTCATTATGTGCTTGTCATTTTTTTCAAATATATAATTATCCTCCACAAATATTTTAGATAGGCTCTTCTTTGACACATTTATGTAATGTAAAGTATAATATGCTCTGTGTTCTTAATTTCTCTTTCAGCAAGGCTGGGGAACACCGGACCATGGGACTACAGGTTGGCTGGAGGAGTTAGCACGTAAACAATACTATAGCTTTAAATTATAAGATCCTCGCACCTGCAACCCCAGAATTCCAGTCTTCATTATGTCCATGATGGAGTAGTGGTGCACGTTGTAAGAGGCTGTGCAGCCGTTATTGTAGCTAAATGATTTCACTTTATTTGTCATTTTTTTGTTTACTTTTTAGTTAGGTACTGTGTGCTGCTTATAGAGTGCATGTGACTGGCGCCATCTTTCTGGGTTGCATATGGCGGCTCACTGCAGTAAATGCACAGACATGTGTGGCTGGCTACTTCATATACTACTCGTATACTCCAACACTACCCAACTAAAAAACGGTACAAAATTGGAAAAGGGGCGTGGTCATGGGTAAGGGGGCCGTGGCTAAGCGGCACGCCCCATATGCTACCATTGTAATGGGAAACACTAAAAACAGTACATGTACAAAAAGGTAAAGTTGGAGGGTATACGAGAGTATCATCTCTGCGAAGAGTGAATGCACTAAGGGAGGGGCGGAGCTTTGGGTGCTGGTCTCCCCTCCAAATTTCAGCAGTACAATCATAGTTACTGTGTATCATTTGACATGCAGCAATGGGCTCCTCTCATCTACAGCCTCTGGATTGGCAGATTAGTGTATTTTTTTGTGTCACTCTCCCTATGTGTCATGTTCTCCCCTGTGCTGTGCACAGCAGTTAGTACCGGCTACCTTGCTGCAGGGAAGAAGAGAAAGTTGTTCCTCCTCTCATTCCCCATGCTTGCTGATCAGTTTCGGTGTACTGATGCAAGTCTCAGCTTTGCTACTCTCTTCTACAACTGCCAGTGGATTGATGAGTATAATCTTTCTACTATTATTGCCTTTTCAGTTCTGTAATTGGTTGTGCAGTTGCTCTGTGTCCTGGGCTACATTGCTCACTTGTGTCCGCTATATTAGCGAGGACACGGTGGAATTATGATTTGTATCACTGATCACTGCTGTGCGTTTTCGCATAGCGGGCGATGAGATCTGAACTGCGCATGTGTATGCACCGCAATGCGACTGCGCGTAGGACGGGATGGTGCGAAAAAAGTGATCGCACGGGCGATCACAAGGTGATTGACAGTTCAGGCCGTTTGTGGGTGGCAACTGACCGTTTTACAGGTGTGTCCGGAAAACGCAGGTGGGACCAGCCTATTTAAGGGAGGGTGTCTGACGTCAGCTCTGTCCCCGATCAGCAGGATTACATCGCAGAGAAAGAGGAAGTCCTGGGCTGAGCAGAGATGTGCAGCTCTACTTCAAATGCGATCGCACACCTGCACAAACCTATCTACCTCCCCCTGTAGGCGCCAACTATCTGATTGCAATGCTGCTAAAAACGCACCCTAGCGATCAGGTCTGAATTACCCCCTATGTAGACTATATATTACTGTTTCTCACACTCATCTATGTGTGTTCATCAGTGTATATTGCCATGTCACTCTCACCTTTGCATATCTATGCTGTATATTACTGCATCTCACCCAGAGGCGGAACTACCACCAGTGCGTTGCACTGGGGCCCGCCTCTGTCCAGGGGCCCAAAGCATGTAATGAGTCAAACTGACTCATTGCATGCCGCTGTGCGCTGCAGCCGCCCAGAGAGGAGAGGAGCAGCGATACGGGGGAGAAGGAGGAGGAGGGAGCCGCAGCAGCGCTTTGTTACTGGTGGAGGCGCTGCTGCTGCTGCCCCTCTGCTTCACTATAGGCTGTCTTCCGAGAACAGCCTATAGTGAAGCAGAGGGGCAGCAGCAGCAGCGCCTCCACCAATAACACAGCGCTGCTGCGGCTCCCTCCTCCACCTCCTTCTCTCCTGCCCGGGAATCGTCTGACGCTGCACTGAGGAGCCTGAGCCAGCGGAGAGGGTAAGTATAATTCTTTCTTTCTTTATTTCTTTCTCTTTCTTTCTTTCTCTTTCTTTCTTTCTCTTTCTTTCTCTTTCTTTCTCTTTCTTTTTTTCTTTCTCTTTCTTTCTCTTTCTTTCTCTTTCTTTTTTTCTTTCTCTGACGTCCTAAGTGGATGCTGGGGACTCCGTCAGGACCATGGGGAATAGCGGCTCCGCAGGAGACAGGGCACAAAATTAAAAGTTTGACCACTAGGTGGTGTGCACTGGCTCCTCCCCCTATGACCCTCCTCCAAGCCTCAGTTAGGTTTTTGTGCCCGTCCGAGCAGGGTGCAATCTAGGTGGCTCTCATAAAGAGCTGCTTAGAGTAAAAGTTTTGATAGTTTTATCATTTTCAGTGAGTCCTGCTGGCAACAGGCTCACTGCAACGAGTGACCTAGGGGAGAAGAAGTGAACTCGCCTGCGTGCAGGATGGATTTGCTTCTTAGGCTACTGGACACTAGCTCCAGAGGGACGATCACAGGTACAGCCTGGATGGGTCACCGGCGCCGCGCCGCCGACCCCCTTGCAGATGCCGAAGTAAGAAGAGGTCCAGAAACCGGCGGCTGAAGGCTTTTCAGTCTTCATGAGGTAGCGCACAGCACTGCAGCTGTGCGCCATTGCGCTCAGGCACACTTCACACCGGCGGTCACTGAGGGTGCAGGGCGCTGGGGGGGGCGCCCTGGGCAGCAATGTTAATACCTTTCTGGCTAAAAAGAATACATCACATATAGTCCATGAGGCTATATGGATGTATTTCACCCCTGCCAGGTCTCAGAAAAACCGGGAGAAGAGCCCGCCGGAATAGGGGGCGGGGCCTATCTCCTCCGCACACAGCGCCATTTTCCTACACAGCTCCGCTGCTAGGAAGGCTCCCAGGCTCTCCCCTGCACTGCACTACAGAAACAGGGTAAAAAACAGAGAGGGGGGGCATTTTTTGGCGATATTATATATATTTAAGCAGCTATTAGGAAACAACACTTATATAAGGTTGTTCCTATATAATTATAGCGCTTTGGTGTGTGCTGGCAAACTCTCCCTCTGTCTCCCCAAAGGGCTAGTGGGGTCCTGTCTTCTATCAGAGCATTCCCTGTGTGTCTGCTGTGTGTCGGTACGTGTGTGTCGACATGTATGAGGACGATGTTGGTGTGGAGGCGGAGCAAATTGCCGGTAATGGTGATGTCACCCCCTAGGGAGTCGACACCGGAATGGATGGCTTTGTTTATGGAATTACGTGATAATGTCAGCACGCTGCAAAAGTCGGTTGACGACATGAGACGACCGGCAAACCAGTTAGTACCTGTACAGGCGTCTCAAACACCGTCAGGGGCTGTAAAACGCCCTTTGCCTCAGTCGGTCGACACAGACCCAGACACGGACACCGAATCTAGTGTCGACGGTGAAGAAACGAACGTATTTTCCAGTAGGGCCACACGTTATATGATCACGGCAATGAAGGAGGCTTTGCATATCTCTGATACTGCAAGTACCACAAAAAGGGGTATTATGTGGGGTCTGAAAAAACTACCTGTAGTTTTTCCTGAATCAGAGGAATTGAATGACGTGTGTGATGAAGCGTGGGTTACCCCTGATAAAAAACTGCTAATTTCAAAGAAGTTATTGGCGTTATACCCTTTCCCGCCAGAGGTTAGGGCGCGCTGGGAAACACCCCCTAGGGTGGACAAGGCGCTCACACGTTTATCCAAACAAGTGGCGTTACCGTCTCCTGATACGGCCGCCCTCAAGGATCCAGCTGATAGGAGGCTGGAAAATACTCTAAAAAAGTATATACACACACATACTGGTGTTATACTGCGACCAGCAATCGCCTCAGCCTGGATGTGCAGTGCTGGGGTGGCTTGGTCGGATTCCCTGACTGAAAATATTGATACCCTGAATAGGGACAGTATTTTATTGACTATAGAGCAATTAAAGGATGCATTCTTTTATATGCGAGATGCACAGAGGGATATCTGCACTCTGGCATCAAGAGTAAGTGCGATGTCCATATCTGCCAGAAGAAGTCTATGGGCACGACAGTGGTCAGGCGATGCGGATTCCAATATTTGCCCCGAGGCAAAGGAAAGGGTAAGAGACTGCAGCAGGCAGCCCCTTCCCAGGAGCAGAAGTCCTCCCCGGCTTCTGCAAAGGCCTCAGCATGACGCTGGGACCTTACAAGCGGACTCAGGGGCGGTGGGGGGTCGCCTCAAGAATTTCAGCGCACAGTGGGCTCACTCGCAGGTGGACCCCTGGATCCTGCAGGTAGTATCTCAGGGTTACAGGTTGGAATTCGAGAAGTCTCCCCCTTGCCGGTTCCTAAAATCTGCTTTGCCAACGTCTCCCTCAGACAGGGCGACGGTATTGGAAGCCATTCACAAGCTGTATTCTCAGCAGGTGATAATCAAGGTACCCCGTCTACAACAGGGAAAGGGGTATTACTCCACGCTATTTGTGGTACCGAAGCCGGACGGCTCGGTAAGACCTATTCTAAATCTGAAATCTCTGAACCTGTACATACAAAAATTCAAGTTCAAGATGGAGTCACTCAGAGCAGTGATAGCGAATCTGGAAGAAGGGGATTTTATGGTGTCCTTGGACATCAAGGATGCTTACCTTCATGTCCCAATTTGCCCTTCACACCAAGGGTACCTCAGGTTCGTGGTACAAAACTGTCATTATCAGTTTCAGACGCTGCCGTTTGGATTGTCCACGGCACCCAGGGTCTTTACCAAGGTAATGGCCGAAATGATGATCCTTCTTCGAAGAGAAGGCGTATTAATTATCCCTTACTTGGACGATCTCCTGATAAGGGCAAGATCCAGAGAACAGCTGGAGGTCGGAGTAGCACTAACTCAAGTAGTGCTCCAACAGCACGGGTGGATTCTGAATTTTCCAAAATCCCAACTGATCCCGACGACACGTCTGCTGTTCCTAGGGATGATTCTGGACACTGTTCAGAAAAAGGTATTTCTTCCGAAAGGAAAAAGCCAGGGAGTTATCCGAACTCGTCAGGAACCTCCTAAAACCAGGAACAGTGTCTGTGCATCAATGCACAAGAGTCCTGGGAAAAATGGTGGCTTCTTACGAAGCGATTCCATTCGGCAGATTCCATGCACGAATTTTTCAGTGGGATCTGCTAGACAAATGGTCCGGATCGCATCTGCAGATGCATCAGCGGATAAAATTGTCGACAAGGACAAGGGTCTCTCTGCTTTGGTGGTTGCAGAGTGCTCATCTGTTAGAGGGCCGCAGATTCGGCATACAGAACTGGGTCCTAGTGACCACGGATGCCAGCCTGAGAGGCTGGGGAGCGGTCACACAAGGAAGAAACTTCCAGGGCGTGTGGTCAAGCCTGGAAACGTCTCTCACATAAATATACTGGAACTAAGAGCAATCTACAATGCTCTAAGCCTCTGCTTCAGGGTCAGCCGGTGTTGATCCAGTCGGACAACATCACGGCAGTCGCCCACGTAAACAGACAGGGCGGCACAAGAAGCAGGAGGGCAATGGCAGAAGCTGCGAGGATTCTTCGCTGGGCGGAAAATCATGTGATAGCACTGTCAGCAGTGTTCATCCCCGGGAGTGGACAACTGGGAAGCAGACTTCCTCAGCAGACACGATCTTCACATGGGAGAGTGGGGACTTCATCCAGAAGTCTTCCACATGATTGTAGTCCATTGGGAAAGACCAATGGTGGACATGATGGCGTCCCGCCTCAACAAAAAACTGGACAGGTATTGCGCCAGGTCAAGAGACCCTCAGGCAATAGCTGTGGACGCTCTGGTAACACCATGGGTGTACCAGTCAGTGTATGTGTTCCCTCCTCTGCCTCTCATACCCAAGGTACTGAGAATTATACGGCAAAGGGGAGTAAGAACGATACTCGTGGCTCCGGATTGGCCAAGAAGGACTTGGTACCCGGAACTTCAGGAGATGCTCACGGAAGATCCGTGGCCCCTACCTCTAAGAAGGGACCTGCTTCAGCAGGGTCCTTGTCTATTCCAAGACTTACCGCGGCTGCGTTTGACGGCATGGCGGTTGAACGCCGGATCCTGAAGGAAAAAGGCATTCCGAAAGAAGTCATTCCTACCCTGATTAAAGCCAGGAAGGAAGTGACCGCACAGCATTATCACCGCATTTGGAGAAAATATGTTGCGTGGTGTGAGGCCAGGAGGGCCCCGACGGAGGAATTTCAACTCGGTCGATTCCTACATTTCCTGCAAACAGGATTGTCTATGGGCCTCAAATTGGGGCCCATTAAGGTTCAAATATCGGACCTGTCGATTTTCTTCCAGAAAGAATTGGCTTCAGTTCCTGAAGTCCAAACTTTTGTCAAAGGAGTACTACATATACAGCCCCCGGTTGTGCCTCCAGTGGCACCGTGGGATCTCAATGTAGTTTTGGAATTCCTCAAATCCCATTGGTTTGAGCCACTTAAATCGGTGGATTTGAAATATCTTACATGGAAAGTGACCATGCTACTGGCCCTGGCTTCGGCCAGGAGAGTGTCAGAGTTGGCGGCTTTATCGTACAAAAGCCCATATCTGATTTTCCATTCGGACAGGGCAGAACTGCGGACGCGTCCTCAGTTTCTCCTTAAGGTGGTATCAGCGTTTCACCTGAACCAACCTATTGTGGTGCCTGCGGCTTCTAGCGGCTTGGAGGACTCCAAGTTGTTGGACGTTGTCAGAGCCTTAAAAATATATATTTCAAGGACGGCTGGAGTCAGAAAGTCTGACTCGCTGTTTATACTGTATGCACCCAACAAGCTGGGTGCTCCTGCGTCTAAGCAGACGATTGCTCGTTGGATTTGTAGCACAATTCAACTTGCGCATTCTGTGGCAGGCCTGCCACAGCCAAAATCTGTAAATGCCCACTCCACAAGGAAGGTGGGCTCATCTTGGGCGGCTGCCCGAGGGGTCTCGGCATTACAACTCTGCCGAGCAGCTACGTGGTCAGGGGAGAACACGTTTGTAAAATTCTACAAATTTGATACCCTGGCTAAGGAGGACCTGGAGTTCTCTCATTCGGTGCTGCAGAGTCATCCGCACTCTCCCGCCCGTTTGGGAGCTTTGGTATAATCCCCATGGTCCTGACGGAGTCCCCAGCATCCACTTAGGACGTCAGAGAAAATAAGAATTTACTTACCGATAATTCTATTTCTCGTAGTCCGTAGTGGATGCTGGGCGCCCATCCCAAGTGCGGATTGTCTGCAATACTTGTACATAGTTATTGTTACAAAAATCGGGTTATTATTGTTGGAAGCCATCGTTTCAGAGGCTCCTCTGTTATCATGCTGTTAACTGGGTTCAGATCACAAGTTGTACAGGGTGATTGGTGTGGCTGGTATGAGTCTTACCCGGGATTCAAAATCCTTCCTTATTGTGTACGCTCGTCCGGGCACAGTATCCTAACTGAGGCTTGGAGGAGGGTCATAGGGGGAGGAGCCAGTGCACACCACCTAGTGGTCAAACTTTTAATTTTGTGCCCTGTCTCCTGCGGAGCCGCTATTCCCCATGGTCCTGACGGAGTCCCCAGCATCCACTACGGACTACGAGAAATAGAATTATCGGTAAGTAAATTCTTATTTTCTCTTTCTTTCTGTCTTTCTCTTTCTTTCTTTCTTTCTTTCTTTCTTTCTTTCTTTCTTTCTTTCTTTCTTTCTCTTTCTCTTTCTTTCTTTCTTTCTCTTTCTTTCTTTCTTTCTTTCTTTCTCTTTCTTTCTCTTTCTTTCTTTCTCTCTTTCTTTCTTTCTCTCTTTCTTTCTTTCTCTCTTTCTTTCTTTCTTTCTCTCTTTCTTTCTTTCTTTCTCTCTCTTTCTTTCTTTTTCTTTCTTTCTTTCTCTCTCTTTCTTTCTTTCTTTCTCTCTCTTTCTTTCTTTCTCTCTCTTTCTTTCTTTCTCTTTCTTTCTTTCTTTCTTTCTTTCTTTCTTTCTCTTTCTTTCTTTCTTTCTTTCTCTCTTTCTTTCTTTCTCTTTCTTTCTCTTTCTTTCTCTTTCTTTCTCTTTCTTTCTCTTTCTTTCTTTCTTTCTCTTTCTTTCTTTCTTTCTTTCTTTTTCTTTCTTTCCTACAAAAAAGGGGGACTGTCTGCCACAAAGTGTAAAAAGGGAGAATCTGCTTGCCGCAATGTGTAAAAAGGGGGAATCTGCCTGCCGCAATGTTTAAACAGGGGGAATCTGCTTGCCGCAATGTGTAAAAAGGGGGAATCTGCCTGCCGTAGTGTGTAGAAAGGGGGAATCTGCTTGCCGCAATGTGTAAAAACGGGGAATCTGCCTGCCCTAATGTGTAAAAACGGGGAATCTGCTTGCCACAATGTGTAAAAACGGGGAATCTGCCTGCCCCAATGTGTAAAAACGGGGAATCTGCTTGCCACAATGTGTAAAAAGGGGGAATCTGCCTGCCGCAGTGTGTAAAAACGGGGAATCTGCCTGCCGTAGTGTGTAAAAAGGGGGAATCTGCCTACCGCAATGTATAAAAACGGAGAATCTGCCTGCCGCAATGTGCAAAAAGGGGGAATCTGCCTGCCGCAATGTGTAAAAAGGGGGAATCTGCCTGCCGCAATGTGTAAAAAGGGGGAATCTGCCTTCCGCAATGTGTAAAAACGGGGAATCTGCTTGCCGCAATGTGTAAAAAGGGGGACTGTCTGCCGCAATGTGTAAAAAGGGGGAATCTGCTTTCCGCAATGTGTAAAAAGGGGGAATCTGCTTGCCGCAATGTGTAAAAAGGGGGAATCTGCCTGCCGCAATGTGTAAAAACGGGGAGCCTGCCGTAGTGTGTAAAAAGGGGGAATCTGCCTGCCGCAATGTATAAAAACGGAGAATCTGCCTGCCGCAATGTGTAAAAGGGGAGAATCTGCCTGCCGCAATGTGTAAAAACGGGGAATCTGTCTGCCGCAATGTGTAAAAACGGGGAATCTGCCTGCCGCAATGTGTAAAAACGGGGAATCTGCCTGCCGCAATGTGTAAAAACGGGGAATCTGCCTGCCGCAATGTGTAAAAAGGGGGAATCTGCCTGCCGCAATGTGTAAAAACGGGGAATCTGCTTGCCGCAATGTGTAAAAAGGGGGACTGTCTGCCGCAATGTGTAAAAAGGGGGAATCTGCTTTCCGCAATGTGTAAAAAGGGGGAATCTGCCTGCCGTAATGTGTAAAAAGGGGGAATCTGCCTGCCGCAATGTGTAAAAAGGGGGAATCTGCTTTCCGCAATGTGTAAAAAGGGGGAATCTGCCTGCCGCAATGTGTAAAAACGGGGAATCTGCTTGCCGCAATGTGTAAAAAGGGGGACTGTCTGCCGCAATGTGTAAAAAGGGGGAATCTGCTTTCCGCAATGTGTAAAAAGGGGGATTCTGCTTGCCGCAATGTGTAAAAAGGGGGAATCTGCCTGCCGCAATGTGTAAAAACGGGGAGCCTGCCGTAGTGTGTAAAAAGGGGGAATCTGCCTACCGCAATGTATAAAAACGGAGAATCTGCCTGCCGCAATGTGTAAAAGGGGAGAATCTGCCTGCCGCAATGTGTAAAAACGGGGAATCTGTCTGCCGCAATGTGTAAAAACGGGGAATCTGCCTGCCGCAATGTGTAAAAACGGGGAATCTGCCTGCCGCAATGTGTAAAAAGGGGGAATCTGCCTGCCGCAATGTGTAAAAACGGGGAATCTGCTTGCCGCAATGTGTAAAAAGGGGGACTGTCTGCCGCAATGTGTAAAAAGGGGGAATCTGCTTTCCGCAATGTGTAAAAAGGGGGAATCTGCCTGCCGTAATGTGTAAAAAGGGGGAATCTGCCTGCCGCAATGTGTAAAAAGGGGGAATCTGCTTTCCGCAATGTGTAAAAAGGGGGAATCTGCCTGCCGCAATGTGTAAAAACGGGGAATCTGCTTGCCGCAATGTGTAAAAAGGGGGACTGTCTGCCGCAATGTGTAAAAAGGGGGAATCTGCTTTCCGCAATGTGTAAAAAGGGGGAATCTGCCTGCCGTAATGTGTAAAAAGGGGGAATCTGCCTGCCGTAATGTGTAAAAAGGGGGAATCTGCCTGCCGTAATGTGTAACAAGGGCACGCTGTCTGCCGTAATGTGTAACAAGGGCACGCTGTCTGCCGTAATGTGTAACAAGGGCACGCTGTCTGCCGTAATGTGTAACAAGGGCACGCTGTCTGCCGTAATGTGTAAAAAGGGCACGTCGTCTGCCGTTATGTGTAAAAAGTGTACTCTGTCTGCCGCTATGTTTAACAAGGGCACGCTGTCTGCCGTTATGTGAAAAAAGTGTACGCTGTCTGCCGCTATGTGTAACAAGGGCACGCTGTCTGCCGTTATGTGTAAAAAGTGTACGCTGTCTGCCGTTATTTGTAAAAAGTGTACGCTGTCTGGCGCTATGTGTAACAAGGGCACGCTGTCTGCCGTTATGTGTAAAAAGGGGACGCTGTCTGCCGTTATGTTAAAAAGTGCACGCTGTCTGCCGTTATGTGTAAAAAGGGCACGCTGTCTGCCGTTATGTGTAAAAAAGGGGGACGCTGTCTGCCGTTATGTGTAAAAAAGGGGGACGCTGTCTGCCGTAATGTGTAAAAAGGGGACGCTGTCTGCTGTAATGTGTAAAAAGAGGAATCTGTCCGCCGTAAGGTGTAAAAGGGTCTCTACCTGGTGTAGTGGTGCTACTGTGCAGCGTAATTTGAATAATGGAGACTACTGTGCACCGTTTTATGAATTGGTATTATTTTGTGGCCACACCCCTTCCCCACGAAGCCACTCCACTATGTATTTTTGCGCGCGCCTACGGCGCGCACTGCCCCTGTTTTGCATGCAGGGGTTGGGCTCCGGTGCCGTTTCTTGCACAAAATGTCTAGTTACGGCACTGTTGCTAGGTATCCACTTCCCTGAGCAGGTCCCCCTCACCAGATCCTCTCCAGGGGTGAGGGGGTGGACTTGGATGGGATGGGGGGGTAGCCCAAGCCATTTTGTCGCACATGGGCCCACCGCTCGTTAGTTCCGCCACTGATCTCACCTATGTTTGTTCATCACTATATATTGCTGTGGCACTTTCACCTATGTGTAACTACTGTATGTGTCCTCACACATGTTTATTAGAAAATGTGGCATGGTGCGGAATTTTGGTAATGCACACGCACCGTGGAAATGCGCACTGCCACCAACCCTTTGATGTGCTATTAATTGCAGGTGCGTGCGTATGCCGCCAAGCAAAGTCACAAACAACTACGGTTAGCAGGAGCATGACAGCCCGCTACCCATGCCCACACACTGACACTTAGTCCCCATACCTGTGGCAGGCAGCTGGAGCATCCTAATCCCGCTGCCTGCGAACACACAGCACTTGTTAGAAAGCGCGAATGCCACGCTGTGCCGGGAATCTTTGCAACAGTAGTCACAATGACCACAAGTGAAGTTGGCCCAAACTATAAAACCAAAAGGAGACGCAGGTCGGCACGATTAGTTTGGAGATTTATTTTTTTTCCTGCGATGCGAACATCTGTATTGCTGTGTCACTCTCACCTATGCGCATCTTTGTACGATATATATTGCTGTGTCTCACACTCATCTTTGTTTTCATAAGTATATATTGCTGTGTCACTCTCACATATTCATATGTATGTATGCTATGTATTACTGTATCTCACACTTGCCTATGGGTGTAAATCACTATATATTGCTGTGTCACTCTCACCTATGCGCTTCTGTGTAATCTATATATTATCGTGAGTGTGGGGCATGGGGGGAGGTTTAACAGTGTTTCCACTTGTAACTTAGGCGAATTCAGTTATTCGTTGTAGATAACCTGCTCCACAGGGCCACACAGCTTCAGAGTGCAGCTGATAATAGGACAGTGGCCATGCACTTTGGCCTTCACACTCATATACAGAATACAGTGTTTTAACATGGTATTGGACAGACTGTCCTGTCTAACTGCCATTGCTATCATTCAACCACTCCAACAAAAACACTCCACCTTGTTGAGGCAACATGGCTTCTTCCAGCTGATATGGTACTTTTGCTGTTTGAACATTGAGTTGGGCTGGGATTCTTTTTTGGCCTTACTGCTGTGGCTCATTCTCTTAAAATAGTTGGCAGTAATTATGTCTTTCCATTCTGTCTAGTGGTGCAGCGGGGTACACTGTGTTCCACAGGGAATACATTGCAGTATAGAGTTGGATCTTGATCCAGAGGCACCAACAGGCTAAAGCTTTGACTGTTCCCAGGATGCATTGCATGGCCTCCTCTATAACCCCGCCTCCGGACACTGGAGCTCAGTTCGTAAGTTGGTGCCAGCTGAGCAGGTCACTTAACGGGGGGCTGCGCTAGGCAGCCCTGAAAAGAGCTTTTATTAGAAGATTCTTCAAGGGCTGCAGCACTTTTATGCCCTAGTGACATACTGTGCTGTGGCTCCAACACCTCCCCAGCAGCGCCGCAGAATCCCGCTGGCCGGGTTCCCGGGTACTTGCGGCGGAGGCACTCCGGTTTCCAGGCACACGCTGCTGGTACTCTCCAGGATCGCGTGGCTGCTCATTTGGGAGGAGGTAAGAGGTTCCCTCTGAAATCGTGTTTCGGTCGCGTTCTTAGGAGACGGACCGCGGCGCTGGCATGGACAACTGTGGCCGTGCAGGGACCCCACTATATCCACCAGGGCAGGGAGCACAGGTCGGATTTCACAAAAATCCTTTCTCTATCGTCCTAGTGGATGCTGGGGTTCCTGAAAGGACCATGGGGAATAGCGGCTCCGCAGGAGACAGGGCACAAAAAGTAAAGCTTTAGGATCAGGTGGTGTGCACTGGCTCCTCCCCCTATGACCCTCCTCCAAGCCTCAGTTAGATTTTTGTGCCCGGCCGAGAAGGGTGCAATCTAGGTGGCTCTCCTAAAGAGCTGCTTAGAAAAGTTTAGCTTAGGTTTTTTATTTTACAGTGAGTCCTGCTGGCAACAGGATCACTGCAACGAGGGACTTAGGGGAGAAGTAGTGAACTCACCTGCGTGCAGGATGGATTGGCTTCTTGGCTACTGGACATTAGCTCCAGAGGGACGATCACAGGTACAGCCTGGATGGTCACCGGAGCCTCGCCGCCGGCCCCCTTGCAGATGCTGAAACGAGAAGAGGTCCAGAATCGGCGGCAGAAGACTCCTCAGTCTTCTTAAGGTAGCGCACAGCACTGCAGCTGTGCGCCATTTTCCTCTCAGCACACTTCACACGGCAGTCACTGAGGGTGCAGGGCGCTGGGAGGGGGGCGCCCTGGGAGGCAAATGAAAACCTTTTTTGGCTAAAAATACCTCACATATAGCCTCCGGGGGCTATATGGAGATATTTAACCCCTGCCAGAATCCGTTAAGAGCGGGAGACGAGGCCGCCGAAAAGGGGCGGGGCCTATCTCCTCAGCACACAGCGCCATTTTCCCTCACAGAAAGGCTGGAGGGAAGGCTCCCAGGCTCTCCCCTGCACTGCACTACAGAAACAGGGTTAAAACAGAGAGGGGGGGCACTAATTTGGCGTTAGAAATATATAAAAAAGATGCTATAAGGGAAAACACTTATATAAGGTTGTCCCTATATAATTATAGCGTTTTTGGTGTGTGCTGGCAAACTCTCCCTCTGTCTCCCCAAAGGGCTAGTGGGTCCTGTCCTCTATCAGAGCATTCCCTGTGTGTGTGCTGTGTGTCGGTACGTGTGTGTCGACATGTATGAGGACGATGTTGGTGAGGAGGCGGAGCAATTGCCTGTAATGGTGATGTCACTCTCTAGGGAGTCGACACCGGAATGGATGGCTTATTTAGGGAATTACGTGATAATGTCAACACGCGCCAAGGTCGGTTGACGAAATGAGACGGCCGACAAACAATTAGTACCGGTCCAGACGTCTCAAAAACACCGTCAGGGGTTGTAAAACGCCCGTTTACTTTAGTCGGTCGACACAGACACAGACAGGGACACTGAATCCAGTGTCGACGGTGAATAAACAAACGTATTCCTTATTAGGGCCACACGTTAAGGGCAATGAAGGAGGTGTTACATATTTCTGATACTACAAGTACCACAAAAGAGGGTATTATGTGGGATGTGAAAAAACTACCGTAGTTTTTCCTGAATCAGATAAATTAAATGAAGTGTGTGATGATGCGTGGGTTCCCCCCGATAGAAAATATGGGCGGTATACCCTTTCCCGCCAGAAGTTAGGGCGCGTTGGGAAACACCCCTTAGGGTGGATAAGGCGCTCACACGCTTATCAGAACAAGTGGCGGTACCGTCTATAGATAGGGCCGTCCTCAAGGAGCCAGCTGACAGGAGGCTGGAAAAATATCATAAAAAGTATATACACACATACTGGTGTTATACTGCGACCAGCGATCGCCTCAGCCTGGATGTGCAGAGCTGGGGTGGCTTGGTCGGATTCCCTGACTAAAAATATTGATACCCTTGACAGGGACAGTATTTTATTGACTATAGAGCATTTAAAGGATGTATTTCTATATATGCGAGATGCACAGAGGGATATTTGCACTCTGGCATCAAGAGTAAGTGCGATGTCCATATCTACCAGAAGATGTTTATGGACACGACAGTGGTCAGGTGATGCAGATTCCAAACGGCACAAAGGTGTATTGCCGTATAAAGGAAGAGGAGTTATTTGGGGTCGGTCCATCGGACCTGGTGGCCACGGCAACTGCTGGAAAATCCACCGTTTTTACCCTAAGTCACATCTCTGCAGAAAAAGACACCGTCTTTTCAGCTTCAGTCCTTTCGTCCCTATAAGAGTCATATCTGCCCAGGGATAGAGGAAAGGGAAGAAGACTGCAGCAGGCAGCCCATTCCCAGGAACAGAAGCGTTTCCACCGTTTCTGACAAGCTCTCAGCATGACGCTGAGACCGTACAGGACCCCTGGATCCTACAAGTAGTATCCCAGGGGTACAGTTTGGAATGTCGAGACGTTTCCCCTGCGCAGGCTCCTGAAGTCTGCTTTACCAAGGTCTCCCTCCGACAAGGAGGCAGTATGGAAAAAAATTCACGAGCTGTATTCCCAGCAGGTGATAATTAAATTACCCCTCCTACAACAAGAAAAGGGGTATTATTCCACACTATATTGTGGTACTGAAGCCAGAAGGCTAGGTGAGACTTATTCTAAATCTAAAAAAATTTGAACACTTACAAAGGTTCAAATCAAGATGGAGTCACTCAGAGCAGTGATAACGAACCGGGATCCATGTCCCAAATTTGCCCTTATCACTAAGGGTACCTCAGGTTCGTGGTACAGAACTGTCACTATCGGTTTCAGACGCTGCCGTTTGGATTGTCTACGGCACCCCGGGTCTTTACCAAGGTAATGGCCGAAATGATGGTTCTTCTTCGAAGAAAAGGCGTCTTAATTATCCCTTACTTGGACGATCTCCTGATAAGGGCAAAGTCCAGGGAACAGTTGGAGGTCGGAGTAGCACTATCTCGGATACTGTTACAACAGCAGGGGTGGATTCTAAATATTCCAAAATCGCAGCTGATCCCGACAACAAGTCTCCTGTGCTTAGGGATGATTCTGGACACAGTCCAGAAAAAGGTGTTTCTCCCGGAAGAGAAAGCCAGGGAGTTATCCGAGCTAGTCAGGAACCTCCTAAAATCAGTGCATCATTGCCCAAGGGCCATGGTAAAAAAAAAATGGTGACTTCCTTCGAAGCAATTCCAGTCGGCAGATTTCATGCAAGAACTTTTCAGTGGGATCTGCTGGACAAATGGTCCGGATCGCATCTTCAGATGCATCAGCGGATAACCCTATATCCAAGGACAAGGGTGTCTCTCCTGTGGTGGTTACAGAGTGCTCATCTTCTAGAGGGCCGCAGATTCGGCATTCAGTTTTGGATGTTGGTGACCACGGAGGCCAGCCCGAGAGGCTGGGGAGCAGTCACACAAGGAAAAAATTTCCAGGGAGTGTGATCAAGTCTGGAGATTTTTCTCCACATAAATATAGCTAAGGGTAAATTTATAATGCTCTAAGCTTAGCAAGACCTCTGCTTCAAGGTCAGCCGGTATTGATCCAGTGGGATAAAACATCACGGCAGTCGCCCACGTAAATAGACAGGGCGGCACAAGAAGCAGGAGGGCAGTGGCAAAAACTGCAAGGACTTTTCGCTGGGCGGAAAATCATGTGATAGCACTGTCAGCAGTGTTTCATTCCGGGAATGGAAACTGGGAAGCAGACTTCCTCAGTAGGCACGACCTCCACCCGGCAGAGTGGGAACTTCATGGGGAAGTTTTCCACATAATTGTAAACCGTTGGGAATTACCAAAGGTGGACATGATGGCGTCCCGTCTGAACAAAAAACGGGACAGGTATTGCGCCAGGTTAAGAGACCCTCAGGCAATAGCTGTGGACGGTCTGGTAACACCGTGGGTGTACCAGTCGGTGTATGTGTTCCATCCTCTGCTTTTCATACCTAAGGTACTGAGAATTATAAGACGTAGAGGAGTAAGAACTATACTCATGGCTCCGGATTGGCCAAGAAGGACTTGGTACCCGGAACTTCAAGAGATGCTCACAGAGGACTTATGGTCTCTGCCGCTAAGAAGGGACTTGTTTCAGCAAGTACCATGTCTGTTCCAAGACTTACCGCAGCTGCGTTTGACGGCATGGCGGTGGAACGCCGGATCCTAAGGGAAAAGGCATTCAGGAAGAGGTCATTCCTACCCTGGTCAAAGCCAGAAAGGAGGTGACCGCACAACATTATCACCACATGTGGCGAAAATATGTTGCGTGGTGTGAGGCCAGGAAGGCCCCACGAAGAAATTTCAACTCGGTCGATTCCTGCATTTCTTGCAAACAGGAGTGTCTATGGGCCTCAAATTGGGGTCCATTAAGGTTCAAATTTCGGCCCTGTCGATTTTTCTTCCAGAAAGAATTGGCTTCAGTTCCTGAAGTCCAGAAGTTTGTCAAGGGAGTATTGCATATACAACCCCCTTTTGTGCCTCCAGTGGCACTGTGGGATCTCAACGTAGTTCTGGGATTCCTCAAAACACATTGGTTTAAAACCAGTCAAATCTGTGGATTTGAAGCATCTCACATGAAAAGTGAACATGCTCTTGGACCTGGCCTGGACCAGGCGAGTGTCAAATTGGTGGTTTTTTTCTCAAAAAAGCCCATATCTGTTTGTCCTTTCGGACAGGGCAGAGCTGCGGACTCGTCCCCAGTTCTCTCCCTAAGGTGGTGTCAGTGTTTCACCTGAACCAGCTTATTGTGGTGTCTTGCGCCTACTAGGGACTTGGAGGACTCCAAGTTGCTAGATGTGGTCAGGGCCCTGAAAATATAGGTTCCAGGACGGCTGGAGTCAGGAAAACTGACTTGCTGTTATCCTGTATGCACCCAACAAACTGGGTGCTCTTGCTTTTAAGCAGACTTTTGCTAGTTGGATGTGTAATACAATTCAGCTTGCACATTCTGTGGCAGGCCTGCCACAGCCAAAATATGTAAATGCCCATTCCACAAGGAAGGTGGGCTCATCTTGGGCGGCTGCCCGAGGGGTCTCGGCTTTACAACTTTGCCGAGCGGCTATGTAGTCAGGGGCAAACACGTTTGTAAAATCCTACAAATTTGATACCCTGGCTAAGGAGGACCTGGAGTTCTCTCATTCGGTGCTGCAGAGTCATCCGCACTCTCCCGCCCGTTAGAGAGCTTTGGTATAATCCCCATGGTCCTTTCAGGAACCCCAGCATCCACTAGGACGATAGAGAAAATAAGAATTTACTTACCGATAATTCTATTTCTCGGAGTCCGTAGTGGATGCTGGGCGCCCATCCCAAGTGCGGATTATCTGCATTACTTGTACATAGTTACAAAAATCGGGTTATTATTGTTGTGAGCCATCTTTTCAGAGGCTCCGCTGTTATCATACTGTTAACTGGGTTCAGATCACAGGTTGTACAGTGTGATTGGTGTGGCTGGTATGAGTCTTACCCGGGATTCATAAATCCTTCCTTATTGTGTACGCTCGTCCGGGCACAGTACCTAACTGAGGCTTGGAGGAGGGTCATAGGGGGAGGAGCCAGTGCACACCACCTGATCCTAAAGCTTTACTTTTTGTGCCCTGTCTCCTGCGGAGCCGCTATTCCCCATGGTCCTTTCAGGAACCCCAGCATCCACTACGGACTCAGAGAAATAGAATTATCGGTAAGTAAATTCTTATTTTTAACAAGGCTCCACAGTACCAGGTGGTGACGACCAGCATAGGGGATAAGGCGCTTGACCTGTATCCCCTCCCCCAGCTCCGGGCGCCATCTACTGCTGGTGTTTCCGCCCTGGAGCTGCTTCTCACTCTCCCTCACTCCCAGACAGAGATTTTGGCGCCATCTTTACACAAGTAGCTGCGGCTGATCTCCGGGACTGCAGGACAGTGTCTCCTCTGTAAATCTGCCTGCCTCATCAACACTGTGCATTTACAGTATTCTACATGTCATTTTAGACAGTGTTAAGGACAAGTGTACTTCTACCTGAATATTTAGTACAAGTATTCTGAGATATACATCCAGTATCTACTGTGCATTGTTTTATTTTATATATATATATATATATATGTGTGTGTATGTATGTAGTTTTACTAGTCCAGTGCAGTTCTCGTGTATCACACTTATTGCTATCACTATATTCTGCACCCTGGGGGACTAGGTGCGTCAGGGTCTCATATATATATATATATATATATATATATATATATATATATATATATATATATATAAAAGGCAAAAGTGGAAACATGCAGCGGCACTCAGAGACTGATCCCAGTAGTTAAAGTGCAAAAATAGATTTTTTTATTCCATGAAAAGCAGCAACACAAAATAAGGTCACCTTATTTTGTGTTGCTGCTTTTCATGGAATAAAAAAATCTATTTTTGCACTTTAACTACTGGGATCAGTCTCTGAGTGCCGCTGCATGTTTCCACTTTTGCCTTATACTTACCATTCCAGAAGGCACCGGAGCTACATATTTGGGGTGAGTGCCAGCTCTTTTTGAGTCTTATATATATATATATACATACATACCTGTATATATGTGTATATATATATATATATATATATATATATACATACCTGTGTATACATATATATATATATATATATATATATATATATATATATGTATGTATATATATATATATATATATATATAGTGCTACACAGTATATACGGTTTTGTATTTTTTACTGTGTATTTCAGTCACCTCACACCACTTTAATTCTCTGTTTGTGTCCTGTATTTACTGTCACATAAATCAGGGGGTTATTTGCAGGTATTGTGTTTGGCTATATTGTACTATTATGCTCTAAGGCTACATTCCCTATAATGTCTGCCACACAGGGTGGGAAATCCGCGGCCACTTCTGCATCATGCAGTGCTTGCACCAAAGATTTACATGAGGGGAAGTTTTAGCTGTTGATTCAGGTACTGGGTGCCATACATCTCCCAGTCAGCCCGCAGCACCTGTGGACAATCAGGAACCACCTTGGGCAGCGTTCTCAAGTATGCTAAATACGCTTGTGACACATCTTACGCCCCCTGTGGGTCCTCCTGTGCCATTGCAACCACATATTGTCCCTGTGGTTATTCCGAACTGGGCGGACACTCTGTCTACCCAGATACAACAATTAAATCAATCTTTGGTTAGACAAAAGTCTACCCCATGCCCCTCTGGGGTTAATGGGTCATCTAAGCGGGCCGCTTCCTTCTCACAATCCACTAATATTTCAGATAATTCTTCTGATGAGGATGGGGATTATACTGATCTGTCAGACACTGATACAGTCGCTTCTGACGAGGAACCTACAACTCAGGTGGATGTTCCTGACCTAGTGGATTAAGCTGATTCTACAAATCGATGATGAGGTAGATCCCACTACTGCATCTAAGAAACCTTAGAAGTTCAAACGTCAGAAGGTTACTAAAGTAGTCTTACCACATTCTGACCATTTAATTGACATACGTCAGGAATCCTGGTCGCCTCCAGGAAAGAAATTCTCCCTAAAAGTAACAAAAGAAAACCAAGTGGCGCTTAACAATCATAAAGTATAAAATATTTAATAGAAATGCACATTAAATACAATTCAACAACCTCCCGGGGGTGTGTAATAATTATTAAAACATCACAATAATGTTATGCAGCAATGTGATAGATCAAAGTACCTAGTATTTGGTTAGAATACAGGTTACAAACATGAAAAATAACCACTGTTAGCACTAGAGTCTCAGGATTGCTCAGAGAGCAATGTATAAACACTTAAAGGTGCAGCTGCAGAGTAGTTTCCAACTGGGAGACTCACAGTGGCATGTCCACAGGGTGGTACCCGTGACCCGGGTTGAAGTGGATATGTTCACCAGGTATTTAGCAATGTAGACAGATATTTAAAAAATATGTATATAAAAAATAGTGATAAATGAATGAAATAAAATAAATGCACCTGTTACCGCTGGGCAGGAGCTTTCGATTCCTGCTCCCTGGTGTTGTCCCGTTAGCCAGGGAGATGATGTACACCAGAGCCTCAGCGGGATGAAACAGAATTGTGTTGTATGGGAGACTTGATTCAGGCGTCCTCACCGAGACACTGCTGCCAGTGGGAGCTCCGTGTCCCCTTCCACATAGATCGTTTACCGTGTGGGAGACTTGGTTCAGGCGTCCTCACCGAGACACTGCTGCCAGTGGGAGCTCCGTGTCCTCTTCCACATAGATCGTTTGCCGATGGAGCCGGAATGACGGGGGCCCGGCCAGAAGCACCAATGAGTAGCCCGTCTAGCGCTCGTGTCACCCGTCAGTGTAGTAGCGGCTGTGACTGAGAGCCGCACGGGGTTGAGCCTGCGAGCCTGCGGGCTGTGGCGCTTGTGCTGTAGCCGTCGATCTAATTTCCCGTGCACGGCTCAGATGGCAATGAAAGTACACAGCGGTACCAGTCCTAGTGAATTTTCCTGTATTCCTTGTATTCTAAGGCTACATTCCCTATAATGTCTGCCACACAGGGTGGGAAATCCGCGGCCACTTAATTCTTCTGATGAGGATGGGGATTATACTGATCTGTCAGACACTGATACAGTCGCTTCTGACGAGGAACCTACAACTCAGGTGGATGTTCCTGACCTAGTGGATTAAGCTGATTCTACAAATCGATGATGAGGTAGATCCCACTACTGCATCTAAGAAACCTTAGAAGTTCAAACGTCAGAAGGTTACTAAAGTAGTCTTACCACATTCTGACCATTTAATTGACATACGTCAGGAATCCTGGTCGCCTCCAGGAAAGAAATTCTCCCTGTCTAAAAAGATGCTAGCTCATTATCCTATTCCTGCGGAGTTGAGTAACAAGTGGGAAACTCCACCGCCGGTGGACTCTCATATAGCCCGTCTTGTGGTGTCATCTACTCCGCCTGTCACCTCACTGAAGTAACCGACGGAAAAGCGTGTGGAGAGATGAATGAAGTCTATTTATTCCCTTACCGGTGCTGTACATAGACCCACTATAACAGCCTCATGGTTCACAAAAGGAATTGAAGCATGGGTTCAGGCATTGGAGGATGAGCTACCTCAGGATATTTCTGACACTGCCAGACAATATCTGTCTCATATTACCACTGCCTCCCACTATATTCAGGAGGCGTCTTCTGAGGCAAGTGTAATAGCGTCCAAGGCGTCTACTATGTCTGTACTGGCTCACCGAATTCTGTGGTTGAGGTCCTGGAAGGTGGACCTAGACTACAAAAAGACCTTGGAGGTGCTCCCTTTTAAGGAAGACATCCTATTCAGGGAGGATCTGAATAAGATTGTGACTGACTTGGCGACTGCTAAGACTGTGTTTCTCCCAAGTACTAATCCTTCTGCACCGAAGGCAAAGAGTACCACCTTTCGTTCCTTTCAACCTCCAGGGAAACCAAAGGGTCAGGTGTACCCGAGACAGGCTCGTACTTCCATAACCACCAAGCCCAAACCTAAACAATCCTGGGCTGCCCATCAGCCTGCTTCCAAACAAAACAAGCCTGCTACATGACAGGGCGGACCTCCCCCTGGGGGATCTCATGGTGGGAGGCTGACTTCTGCAGTTCACCCAGGCCTGGTTAAAGACCACTTCGGATGCCTGGGTGCTGGAAGTTGTCTCTCACGGGTATGCAGTCTCTTTCAAGAGACATCCTCGTCGCCAGTTCTGCTCGATGGTTACCACTTCAGAACCATTGAAAGCGTAAGCTCTACAATTGGTTGTGCGATCCCTCCTGGACACAGGAGTGGTAGTGCCGGTACCTCTGTCAGGGGATACTATTCGACCCTGTTACTAGTTCTGAAACCAATGGGTCCTTCCGGCCTATACTCAACCTCAAATCATTGAACAAATTCCGTATGGAAACTGTGCTCTATTGTACTGGCCATGGAACCCGAAGACTATATGGTATCCCTGGACATACAGGATGCTTACCTGCATATACTTATTGCCATATCGCATCAGCAATATCTGTAGTTTGCTATTGGCAACCTACATTATCAATTCCAGGTTCTGCCATTTGGACTGGCCACGGCCCCTCGCATCTTCACCAAGGTCATGGCCGTGATGACTGACCTTCTCCACCATCAGGGAATCAGGTTCCTGCCGTATCTGGACGACTTGTTGATCCTGGCGAACACCCAAGATGTTCTCCTCAGTCATCTGACGGTCCAATTCCTACAAGCCCACGGGTGGCTCATCAACTAAAAAAGTCCTTGCTGGTCCTTGCTCGGAACATGGTCACCTGGGGTCACTGCTAGACACACACAGCCAAAGACTGTTTCTGTCTCTGGAAAATGTCCTGAAATTTCAGGACAGGATCTGATGCTTCCTTTCTCGCCCAAGAGTTGTCTATACACTTGGCGATGCAAGTACTGGGCCTCATGGTGTCGGCTATCGACATGGTAGAGTACACTCAGTTTCATTCCCACCCTCTGCAGAGGTTAATCCTTTCCAAATGGGATGGCCTGCCTCATCGGATCAGGTCTCAAATGATCTCCTTGACTCTGGTGGTTCGTCTGTCACTGAGCTGGTGGATACAGCACCAATGGTTGAGCAGGGGACGACCCTTCTGGGTCCTACAAACTACAGACGCCAGTCTGCGGGGTTGGGGAGCGATGCTAGAGCAACACTCTCTCCAGGGTCGGTGGACCAAGGAGGAATCTCTCCTCCCGATAAACATTCTGGAATTGCGGGCAGTGTTCAATGCTTTGAATCTTGCCCTGCTTCTGGTACAGAACAGGTCTGTTCAAGTACAATCAGACAACACCACCAGGGTGGCATACATAACTCATCAAGGCGGCACTCGAAGCTGCATGGCAATGATGGAAGTGTCAAAAATCCTTGGTTGGGCGGAACACCATCTGCCAGCAATATTGGCAGTGTTCATTCCCAGAGTCCTCAACTGGGAAGCGGACTTCCTCAGTCGTCGGGACGTGCACGCCGGAGAGTGGAGTCTCATCCGGACGTCTTTCAACTCCTAGTTGACAAGTGGTGCCTACAAGATGTAGACCTGATGGCGTCTCGACACAATCACAAGGTTTCGGTCTTTGGATCAAGGACAAGGGATCCTCAAGCAGCGTTCGTGGATGCACTGGCAATTCCATGGAATTTTCAGCTGCCATACATGTTCCCTCCAGTGTCACTCCTGCCCAGGGTCCTACGGAAGTTCAAGCAAGAAGGAGGAATCCTACTTGTAGTCGCTCCAGCGTGGCCCAGATGGCATTGGTTCTCAGACCTGCAGGGTCTATCGATCGAGAGCCCGCTTCTACTTCCTCAACGCCCAGACATCCTCGTTCAGGGCCCTTGTGTCTATCTGGAACTGGCCAGACTGGCTTTGACAGTTTGGCTCTTGAAGCTTCACTCCTGAGGGCCAAAGGATTCTCCAAAGCAGTTATCCAAACTATGCTGAAGGACCGCAAACCGGCTTCTGCACGGATTTATTACAAGGTCTGGCATTCTTACTTCACCTGGTGCTAAGAATTACGATGCAAACAATTTCAGAACTTCCAGACTTTTGGCTGTTCTGCAACAAGGCCTGGACTAAGGCCTTCATTTGGCCTCCCTCAAGGTTCATATCTCTGCCTTGTCGGTGTGGTTTCAGAGAAAAAATGCATCTATTCCTGACGTTCATACTTTCACTCAAGGCATTTTACGGATCCAGCCTCCCTATGTCCCTCCTGTGGCTCCATGGGATCTGTCTGTTGTCTTGAATGCCTTATAAGAGTCTTCATTTGAACCTCTTGAGTCTGTGGACCTTAAATAGCTTACGCTTAAGGTTGTGTTTCTGCTGGCTATTGCCTCTGCTAGGAGGGTGTCGGACTTAGGAGCTATTTCCTGTCGTCTGCCCTTTCTGATCTTTTACCGTGACCGGGCAGTTCTCTGAACTCGCCCTGGTTATCTGCCTAAGGTGGTGTCATCTTTTCACCTTAACTAAGAGATCATGGTTCCGGCTTTTACCTCTTCTGGTTTGTCCTCCAAAGAGCAGTCTTTGGATGTGGTACGGGCTCTCCGTATTTATGTGGAGAGGACTGCCTCTCTCTGAAGGTCCGATACTCTTTTTGTCCTTTTTGGGTTTCACAAACGTGGCTGGCCTGCGAATGAGCAAACCTTGGCCAGATGGATTAGAGTGGTGATTACACAAGCGTATGCACAGGCTGGTCTTCCAGCTCCTGCTGCTATCAAAGCCCATTCTACTCGGTCTGTTGGACCTTCTTGGGCATCCCGCCGAGGCATGTCCGCTGAAAAGTTGTGCAAGGCGGCTACGTGGTCCTCAGTGAATACGTTCATTAGGTTTTATGCCTGCGATACTTCCGCCTCCCAGGATGCTTCCTTTGGACGCCGAGTTCTTGTGTCTGCTACGGTGCATCCCCTCCCGTGAGGAACTGCTTTAGGACATCCCCGGTGTATTCCCTGTGGAACACAATGTACCCGCTGCAGAAAAGGAGATTTATGGTAGACTTACCATAGTTAAATCTCTTTCTGCAAGGTACACTGGGTTCCACAGGGCGCCCACCCTGATGCACTTAGCTTCTTTGGGTTTGTATGGCATTAGCCGCTGGTCCCTTCTCCTGTCGTGATAATGTGGTTCTATGTGACTAACATCTGCCTTCTCTTTACCTGCTACTGCATTGGACTAGTTAACGAAACTGAGCTCCAGTGTCTGGAGGCGGGGTTATAGAGGAGGCCATGCAATGCATCCTGGGAACAATCAAAGCTTTAGCCTGTTGGTGCCTCTGGATCAAGATCCAACTCTCAACTCTACACCTGGTCTATTCCCTGTGAAACCCAGTGACCTTGCAAAAAGAGATTTAACTATGGTAAGTCTAACATAAATCTCCTTATTTATGCAGTATGTTTTTACTTCATGGTTTTAACTGCACCTGGCACAGTTCAGGTGCTGCAACATAGCATCTGTGTCCTAACTTACAGATGTCTCGCTTCTAGCCTACTGTCTCGGCTTCCTGAACATTATCACCAGCGGCCTGTTACTGACTAGTCAGTTTCTTTCCAGTGTGTTCCTCTTTTCATCTCTCCAACCTCACTTGTGGTCATTGTGACTACTGTTGCAAAGTTTTTAAACACTGAGTGCTGTGACATTGCATCTTTAGCACCAACACCTCTAGTCATCATCTTAGCCGGATCTGACACACACTGTACTTAAGCTCGCAACCATTTTTCTAACTCTCTTAAAAACCCAGTTTGACCTGGCCAGCCAGTTTGTATTTGGCCATTCAGTGCTACAGTGGTGGTGTAGGTACAGTCTCTGTAAACCGTCAACAGCGAGATTGTGCTAGTACAGGCCCAATTATTCCTGCTTAGAGAGTTTTCGGACGGTGCTCATACTAGCAGTAGAAGATTACAAGGCTAACTTCTGTATACTTACTTATAAAATTAGGGCTGTCTCCTTCCAGGAATCTTCCATCAATTGGTTTGGGCTTGAAGATATTCCACAGGGGATTCTCAAGGATTCTCGAAGCATCTTCAAAGTTTAACATTTCTGTGCTGAATATAGGAACCCATGGCTTTTTGCAGTGACTGCTATTACAGTTCTGTGAAATTCTCATCTAGATCATCCGTTCCACTGATCCTGAGGTTGCCTCCTAAAATCGACCACATCAGGGTTCAAGGTGTGATTATAATCCTAGTACATCTAGACTGGCAACTCATGTCGGGGTATGTCTACATTGTTAACTTGTTGACAAGTGTCGAGGGGCATCTCCCTTACATCCATATCTGCTGCAACAAGGTCTGTTACTACAGCTGGACCTCCCTCGGTTGGTTTTAACAGCCTGAGTCTTACCCTACAGCATTTGGCCCATCTTCTAGGGGTCTGTACCTGTTTAAGGGGTGTAGAGGTATTCCACTAACTTTTTTCTTCTGCCACTGCATGATGGGATCTTTATCTGGCCCTATCAACTTTCAAGCAGGCTTCGGTTGAGCCTTTACATTCAGCAGATCTTCAATTCATTATAGCAAAGCTACCCTCCTTATGGCGAATGCCACAGCCCAGTCTGTTACTAGATTGGAGACTTTGTCTTGCAAGCCGTCTTGTCTCCTCTTCCATGGCGGTAAAGCGGTTCTCCTTACTGTTCGTACATTCAAGCAGGTTGTTGGTTTTTTTTTACTTAAACCAGAAAAAAAATGTTTTTCCTCCTTCAGCGACTTCCCGTGAACGAGATAATCTGACATAGATGTCATTCGAGCTCTGCAGTTTTATTTGGACAAGACTTTTTCTGTCCATCGCACAGAGCTGCTTTTTATTTACAATGCACATACATGGTGCAAGGCTACCATCACCATAGAGGGTGTCTGCGTAGGGGCAGTAGCGGTCTTCAGGGCAGTACAACACAATGCTTTGGTGAAACAAGTCTATTGTGCAGACCCCTGGTCCTCTGTCCACACGTTTTTAGCGTTTTCCGGTTTTTGCTTCTGGAGACACCCACTTTAGGTACAGTTCTCAAGTCAGGCAGCCTGAGTTTGGATGTTGAGCGCCCCATGGTCCAGTGTTCCCCAGTCTTGCTGAAAGAGAATAGAGGATTTTTTGGTCACTTACCATTGAATCCTTTTCCCTGAAGTAGGTTGGGGAACACTGTTCTCCCTCCCTCACGCTCAGTCATGCAAGGTTTGGTTCTTGACCTTCTTTACCCTACTGGTTTGTTTGTTTGTTTGTTTGTTTGTTTGTTATATCAGTTTCATTGGGTTCCTGCTACTCCTTTCCAGATTCTTTTAAAGTAGTACTGGAATTCTGGGGTTGCGGGGGAGAGGAGCTTAGATTTAAAGCTACAGTATAGTTTGCGCCAACTCCTCCAGCCAACCTGCAATCCCATGGTCCAGTGTTCCCCAGCCCCAGGATTTAATGGTAAATGGTCAAAAAAAATCCTCTTTTTTTTAACTATTTTTATTTCCATTTAATTTTCTACATGCAGCTTGTTAAATTGTCATACTGCCCAACATTACTGACCAGAGATGGAGACAGAATCCGCAGCAATGGAAAGTTTGGTGGGTTGCAGAATAAAGCTCCCTCTATCGACAAACTTAGAGGAATGGTGTTTGGAGCTCCTCTACCCAGAGAATATGACATACTTTCTGCTGAAATCGGTGTGTGTAAAGCACTTTCATTATATTTTAATATGTAATGGGCAATATTCCTTTTTGGAACATTAAGACAAATTTTTGTCCAAGCCACAGGTTTTCTGAAAACACATTGCATTTCCAGGAAGCTTCATTCTTTTTGTGGTTGCCAAAATCTTAGATTGCCTTACAGAAATATGAACGATGGCAGATATTTTGATTTACAACTTATCTTACAAATCAATACTAATGTTTAGATTAAAAACTTTGTGTAGCAAATAGTGGATAAGATGATTAGTTCTTTGTGCATTCAGGAAGCAATCTCCTGATAACTGCTTTGTTTAACCATTATGGAACAATTTCAATTGGCTTTCCTCATACTGTACTGTATGTAACTTTTGTATACTGAAATTACAGTTACTAGTGCATATGTATATGCTGATGACATACTTTGCATACAGATCTCTTGCAGCAGTATTGTGCAGCAGTTACCAGATCGAAGTCCGTAGCTGAAGACCTTAACAAGCATACGGAGACCTTGAACTCTCCAGATATGAAGCAGAAGAAACAAGAGCTGGATGAGCAAGAGAGGTCTTTAAAAGTGATTGAGAAAAAACTGGGTATGAGCTGTCCTTTAACTTTCAAACATAGATGTATCTGGTTTTAATACTGTATGTCACAAATACAATGCCAGGAAACGTGTTCTTCCTGTTCAACATGTTTAGTAGTAATTATAAAACTTTTTTCTTCCCACGTTAATTAGGTCCGGTATACCCAAATTTATGCATAGGTGGGGGGTTTTTGAGGGAACTATTGAAAAATATTTTCCACATGGTTAAAATAAAGCTGAACCATAGATGATGTGGTGCGGATGAGAAATATGATTGACTGTTAGTGAGCATTCACAAACAAGCTTTTTATGGTTATGAACAGGTTGTGTTTTAAGACATGTGGAATAAAAAAAACAAACAGAGAAAATTGCAAAATTGGTTGTAGTTCCTACTGGCTTCATTTCAAACAATATTTGCATGTATACAGTGGTGTATGCATAGGAAGTGAGAATCAGGACTCGTGTGATCGCTTGCTGTCTTTATGTATTCAATCACTGGTAATTTTTGCACCTCCCCTATTATTGGTTATTAAATTCTAACTATTACCTCAATCTTTAAACTTAATTTCTATTTTAAATGTATATAGAGTACTGATGATGGTACATGTCTCAAAATAAGATTTTATGTTGCATCTTCAACATACCCCATCCTCTTAGATAAGAGAATTCCCTTAACAGTTTAATAAATGGATAATTCACCCTATAACATATATATATATATATATATATATATATATATCTATAGCATTGCTGGCATCTATCCTCTGCATCTATCTGTAGAAAGCATGCAGTATAAATGAAGTGTAAGTTTACAGAAGCATTTGATATTGGATTTTCCACATCCACATTCATTTTAACATGAAACATGTTTTGTTGAGCTGTAGTGGGCATCTTGACAGATGGAACCCCTGCGGTCAGAAGACCTGCGCCGTAATCCCACCACCTGTTGGAATGCAGATGCCAGAATCCCGGACCCAACTCATTTTGTTTGCCCTGAAAAGTTTCCAAGATTAACACACCAATCTGACTGACATTTGTGGCATGAGAGTATACCATTTGTTTCTGCAACGGGGTACACTGTGTTCCACAGGGAATACATCGGGGTGTAGAGATGGATCTTGATCCAGAGGCACCAACAGGCTAAAGCTTTAGACTGTCCCAGAATGCATTGCAGGGCCTCCTCTATAACCCCGCCTCCAGGCACTGTGCGGTCAGTTTTAGAGTTGGTGCCTGCACAAAGCAGGTCACTTAACAGGGAGGCTGTGCTAGGCAGCCCTGAAAAAGCTTTTTAGAAGACTTCAAGGGCTGCAGCACTTCATATGTCAGTGTGACATACTGTGCCGTGGCTCCATCACACCCCCAGCGGCGTTGCATACTCCCGCTGGCTCTGTTCCTGTGTACTTGCGGCGGAGATGCTCCGGTTTCTAGGCACACCACGACAGTTGCACTCTTGGATCGCGTGGCTGCTACTAAGGAAGGAGGTAAGAGGGTCCCCCAGGTGGGACCCGCCATTAAATTGCGTTTCGGTCACGTTTTAAGGAGACGAACCGCGACGCTGGCGTGGACACTGTGACAGAGCAGAGACCCCACTATATCCACTAGGGCATGGGAGCACAGGTCATATAGTAAAATATCCACTTTAATAAGGCTCCATAATATCCGGTGGTGAGGACGCTGGGTGCCATTTTCTAAAATAGATGCGACTGGTGTCCGGGACTGCAGGGCATGGTCTCCTGTGTAAACCCGCCTGTTCATCAACGCCGTGGTTCTACAAATACTTAAGTATTCTACATGTCGATGATAAGACAGCGTTAGTTAAGAACAAGTGTACCTGTGCAAGAATAAATTGTACGAGTATTCTGATATATACATCCGGTCTCAGACCGCGCATTGTTTTATATATATATATATATATATATATATATATATAAAAAACACAAAAAATTCCAATACCTTTCCTGCGCTTACAAATAAGCAGCACAACTGAAAGCCCCCCTGCTAATAGGGACTTAGCAATAGAAACACAGAAAAAACAGAGTGCGCTAGTAAACTAAGATGTTTGAGTGATAATCAATTCATCCACATATAGTAGGTTCTCTTGGGGTCTATTCCTCTCAGAGTCTTTCCCAGTTGGGGCCTACAGAGAAACCCACTCACCAGAAATATTCACCCAACAGAAAATAACAGATTAATAACAGAACTTTTTGTTAAAATAATTTTTAATACAAAATTACATACAATGTAATCACTTAATTTCATAAAACATTCCGACCAGTTGGACACATATCAAATTGCTATGATGTTAAACCAAGAATGGCCCCCTCACCTAACGGTGTGAGCTCTAGGAGGACACTTGAAGCAAAAAGGATAGTGTACAATGATCGATGAACATATATATATAAAAACGATGCAGACGGCACTTGGAATTCACTGCACAGCACAAGCAGGTAAGTAATAACGTTTTGAAGTTTATTCACATCTTCATCAGATTACAAATATGAAACACAGAAAGCATACCTTTATAGCATCTCCCCACCACCTGCACTGAGCTCAGTCGCAGGTCAGCCGGAAACGCCTGTTAATGACGTCACCAGGCCGAGCCGCATCACCTGGGCAATGTATACAAACAAACCCATACTACAACCCATAAATGGATAATCAAAAATTTAAAAATATACAGATACATAACATCAGTATATAAAAAAAGAATGACCAAGTGAAACAATACATAACAAGCATATACAGACAAATACAAAAAATTTATGTGAAGGACCCGTGGCTAAGTGCGGAGTCAAGGAGGGCACCGGAGCAGTATCGGACTGTGTGGGAGTGCTGCCACCAAGAACTGTATGTAATACACCTTTACTCGGCAGGGAGTAGGGGGTATGTGGCTTTAGCACCCATCTGTGATTGACACGTTTTTCCACCTTGCACCAGTGGATTTTTTAGTTCAGCTGATCATGGCTGATGTAAATGTGCCGCTGAGCACTATCAATGTGGACACTGTGAATCTAGCCCTCCTAACTCAGGGTACGACATTGACCTTTTCTGAAAGTGAAGCCGATGCTATATTGTTTGGACAGGCTATGCATGATGAGGAGGATGCACAGTCGGTAGATGTACTTTACAAGGAGTGGCTTAAGTTAAAGCAGAAAGAAATTGACTACCTCTATCATGGAATAACCCTCAGTGATTACCATAAAGAGAAACGTATTCCACGAGGGTCGACACAACACTGCTTTCTGCAAACGGTGGATTGCAGTCCTCAATAAATGTAGCTTTGATTTGTTGATTCTTGTCATTGAGGAATCTGCTCGCGAATTGGCTGTGGCTCGTGACAAGATACAGCTGTTTGAGACGAAATACAAAACCATCATTGCGAATGATACTAAGTGTAACTGGTTGGAGAGATTGGAGGGCCAAATTACTGCCTACCGTCGTGATTTGATACAGTTTAAACGTCAAAAACTGGCGAAAGTTAATGAAGACTATGTCCATAACCGTGTGTATCTGTGGGCCTGTGGCACACGGAATGAAAGACAGCGGTATTACAGGCATCGTAATTATAAACAACTCTGGCAGTCTGACTCCTCTGGTGAGGCAATTACACATATTGACTCTGATGGTGGACTTGATCCTACACTACCTGTATCACGATCCCCTTTAGGGGTACGTTACCGCCGGGTTGGCGGAGGCAGAGGAGGTTGACGCGCAGAGGTGGACAATGCAAGAGGCAGGGGCAGGGTGGGCAGACCACCACTACATCGGAGGAAATAGTATTTAACCTGTCATCGCATCAATTATCCACTTCTGAGATTAATGTTTTAAGTAAGGGATTGTCCTTTGTTCCCACTGTACGGTTTCAACCCATGCAGTGGGAAATTGAAAAATATAAAATTAACCGTCAATTAAAATTGCATGAGCATTTTAGGGGCTCTAAAGCCAACGCTGGGTCAGTGACACATGAGATATTACCTAGACAATTGGTGAAATTACAGGGTAAAAGTAAGTTTGAACCTGTTTCTAATAATGCCTCGATTAAAACGTTTGGTAGATTGCTTGATCATACTGTGTCAACTGAAATTGCATCTTGTGCTAACACTGTTTGTCATAACAACTTGAATAAAGCTGAGTTTCAGGCTTTGAAAGATCTTGCCAGTTATTCCGATATCACAATACGCCCCGCTGACAAAGGCGGGGGTATTGTGATACAGGATTTACATGAGTATAGAAATGAACTTCAGAGACAACTTTGTGATAGTAGTATATATAAATTACTTCCAGGTGACCCTACTGTGACATTTTCTAAATTACTAAAGGACCAGTTACAGCTGGCGGTTGATAATAAGGTTATTTCAAGTGCATTGATGAAGGCTCTCATTGCTGAACACCCGGTGGTGCCGATCCTTTACTCCCTACCCAAAATACACAAGAGCTTAGTCAATCCACCGGGGCGGCCCATTATCGCAGCCCGCAATGTTTATTCCAGAAAGTGGCGACTTACATTGATTCATTATTACAACCTTGCATTGTAGACAATGAGCGCTATTTGCTTGACACTACTGCTTTCATCAATTGTATTAGATCACTGCGGAATATTCCAGTCAGTAGTATATTGTGTAGTGTGGACATCTCCAGCCTTTACACAGTTATACCTAACAACATGGGACTGTCGGCGGTTCGTAAATTACTCACCGACAATAGGCTGTATTCCAGACCTGATGTAAACTTTGTGATGGACTTACTGGAATTGGTTTTGACACACAATTATTTTCTTTTCGATGGCAGGTTTTACTTGCAGGTTGCCAGGTGTGCGATGGGGTCCCCTGTGGCCCCATCGTACGCTAATGCGTATATGTTTTGCGCTGAGAAATCTTTTTTGATGGTTGTGAGCCGGAATCAATTCTTGTATATAAAAGATACATAGATGATCTTTTCATTATCTGGTTAAAATCTGAGGAGGATTTCGGTACATTTATCAATGAACATAATAGCTCTAACCATCCTATTAAGTTCACTTATAACATCAGTAAGGAATGTGTTAATTACCTTGATGTACTAGTCTCTTTACATAATGGAGTGTTACACACTGAACTTTACCATAAGCCCACAGACTGTAATACTTTATTACATTCAGAAAGCTTTCACCCTAGACCACTTAAATACGGACTCCCGTACTCTCAGTTCCTACGGGCAGTACGCATTTGTAGCGACAAGACAGCAGCATGTAAGCACATTGATGAGATGGTGATTACATTTAGACAGAGGGGATATCCCATGGATACTTTGTCAGCCAAATCTAGAGCTTTCAGCATGAATAGAGAGACATTACTAGCAGCTAGACGTAAGAAATGTGACAGTGAACGATTGCCGTGGGTAAACCATTTTAATACATGTAGCACTTCCATTTCCAGAACGGCTAAAACTTTGTGGCCTATTGTTGGGACAGACAAGGATCTAAATTTGGATACGGTGTCAATTATGCCTACATACACTAAGGGAAAAAACATCAGAGATTGGATTATGAGAACGGGTATTACTGGTTTGCCTACGGCACAGAGTGAACAAAATTTCATGGCACTTAGAAAAGGGTGCTTTCGGTGCCTTAATTGCACCACATGTAGGTCTATGACCACTGGCTCTTTTTTCTCCCATCCTCATAGTGGACGTAGATACTCGATAGATCATAGGGTTACCTGCACCACGAAATTCATCATCTACCTCATTACGTGCCCATGCGGGCTTTGCTATGTTGGCAAAACTGACCGCACTTTGCGTGAGCGTATGGCTAACCATAAATTGGCGATTGGGAATGCCCTTTTATCTGGCAACAGCGACCAACCGGTTGCCCGGCATTTTGCTCTGGCGCATCACAGTGTAGCTACACTTAAGTACATGATCATCGATCATGAGCCCGAGAGACTCCGGGGGGGGTGATAGGTCTGCTCGTTTGTTGAGAAAAGAATCCCGTTGAATTTTTGAACTTCAGACTCTGGCACCAAAGGGCCTTAATGAAATGTTAGGACTCCGCTGCTTTCTGTGAAATATAGGTCAATTTATAATGTTTTAAACTCAATATGAGTGGGTATACTTATTCTTTGTTTGTTATTTCATCTTTTGTGTGATTATAATGGTTGCTCTTTATATATATATATATATATATATATATATATATATATATAACTGTCCAACAATGAACGGCACTCAGAGTCAAAAATGATGCAAAAAATTGTATTCCACGGTCAACGTTTCGGGGGACGGACCCCCGTCGTCAGGACACAACAGACACATATATATACCTTGAGTTGGAGGGTTACTTCATTGTGCCATTTTTGTATTTGTCTGTATATGTTTGTTATGTATTGTTTCACTTGGTCATTCTTTTTTTATATACTGATGTTATGTATCTGTATATTTTTAAATTTTGGATTATCCATTTATGGGTTGTAGTATGGGTTTGTTTGTATACATTGCCCAGGTGACGCGGCTCGGCCTGGTGACGTCATTAACAGGCGTTTCCGGCTGACCTGCGACTGAGCTCAGTGCAGGTGGTGGGGAGATGCTATAAAGGTATGCTTTCTGTGTTTCATATTTATAATCTGATGAAGATGTGAATAAACTTCGAAACGTTATTACTTACCTTCTTGTGCTGTGCAGTGAATTCCGAGTGCCGCCTGCATCGTTTTTCTGTGAAGGACCCGTGGCTAAGTGCGGAGTCAAGGAGGGCACCGGAGCAGTATCGGACTGTGTGGGAGTGCTGCCACCGAGAACTGTGTATATATATATATATATATATATATATCTGCAGAGATGAAATCGGCACTCACAGGTTAAATGCTTCGTTGCCCTCCTCACAAGCATAAATGAAAAATCAAATTCTCCATGGAGCAGGCGGCACTCAGACTTTTGAATTAAGTTTTATTAGTCTCTACGTTTCAGGGGATAAACACAGCAGTGATACAAACAGGTTTAAAAAGATTACCTCGCAGGTGTCACACCTCCAACTGGCAAACAATCAGACACTTTAGAACATACAGAAAACACGACAAGGTACAAAAGAAAATCTGGTACACATATAGCAACAATATAAGCAAATGCAGATATGTAGACATAATGTAAGCATTTAGAAAACAAAATCTAAATCATAGAAAGCATTGCAGTCCTAAACGCTCATTAAGGAGAGATAGATAGATAGATAGATAGATAGATAGATAGATAGATAGATAGATAGATTGATTCATATAATAATCCAATGCAATTTTATTGTAAATGAAAATAATTATCTGCATTGCAAACATGACTATGTGTGTCTGTATCTGCGATGTGATTTCATGCATTCCAGATATATCTATCACTGTATACTGTACCCTAGGGGACTAGGTGCGTCTGGGTCCATATATAGTGCGTCACAGTATTTACCTATTACGTGTATTCTACTGTGTACTCAGTCACATAATACCGGATTTATTCGCAGGTGTTGTGAACTGGGTACTCAGTCACATGCTAACGGATTTATTCGCAGGTGTTGTACTCTGTCTGGCTTCATCGTACTAAACCGCTCTCTGTTGCATTTGTGTATAATGTTTAACATGTAGGGCAGTAAATCTGGGAACGCTCCTGCATCCTGCAGAGCAGGCGCAACGGATTTACCTGAGGGGGAAGTTTTGTGTGAAGGTCTGTGTACTATGTCTCATACATCCTCCAGTCAGTCTGCAGCTCCTGTAATCAATCAGGAGCCAACCTTAGCTGTGTTCTCAAACCTACTGGGTTCTCTAGTAGAAACGCTTTATGCCCCCTATGGGACCACCTGTAACATTACAGTCACTGATGTCCCCATGGTTACTCCGCTTTGGGTGGGATTGTAGCGTATGACTCATTCCTTGGTAAGGCAAAACCCTATTCCAGGTCACTCTCGTGTCTCTGGGTCATTTGAGCGGGCTGCTTCCTCCTCCCTATCTAATAATCTCTCTGATATTTTATCTGAAGAGAGGGGGATCATGCTGTCCTGTCAGTCCCTATATTAGGTGTTCCTGACAAGGATTTTCCATTGCCAAATGATACCACTGCCCTTGTGGTTACTGGATAACAAATCCTACAAATCACTGATGATAATAGGATTCCCCTACTGTGGTTAAGCAAACTGCTGTGATCACACGTCCAGGGCTGTCTTATCAGCAGTGTGGGCCCCTGGGCACAGCAATGCACTGGGGCCCCTACATATCCTCGGGGGGGGGGGGGGGGGTGCTATCAGCAGTAGCTTTGATGTCCCACGGGCGGTATGGGGTGTTCTATCTTCTGCTCAGCATATAAGACCTGGAGCAGTAATTTCTGCTAATTACTGCTTTACTGCACAGATGGGGAGGGAGAACACTAAACTGTAGAAGGTGGCATTGGGATGAATGAAGGGGCCTCGGTACATGACTTTCAGGGTGGTATGGGGTGTTTAATATGTACGGGAGGGGTCGATAGTGGAGTGAGCTTAATATTCATAATTTTCTGGTGTGGTGAGAGAGCAGCTTGCTTGACTGCAGATATCTTAAGTTCCTGGAAAAAGATTTCTTAGCTCTGAATGGGATAAAATATTAGAGTGCCTCACCTGTCAGGAGGTACTGGGGACTTGGGGATCAGAGTTCAGGAGCCAGAGCAATCCACCAATGAATATATAAAACTGCATATTAGGCGTGTGGAGCTTGAGCAGGGACCAGCTGCTTGAAGGCTGATATCTCTGGTTCTGGGCATAGTAGAGAAAATCTGCCAGTGTCCACCGAAAGTGGAGAGTCCCAGCTTTTGAACTGTATCCTCAGAAAAACTCTAAGTCATACAGAACCTGAGATATCTGGCTGGGAAGAGCAATTAACAGGCTTGGATGGGGACCACTGCTTTGAAGTTCGATATCTTTGGTTCCCTATGGCCGATTTAAAAAAATCTGGTACCTCTAGAAAGAGGGGACCCTCAGCTATCAGCCTAGGGCCCTTATACTCCTGGGGCCCTTGGGCAAGAGCCCATTGAGCCCATACGAAAAGACGGCCCTGCACACGTCAGAGGGTAAATAAAACTCTGTTACCACAATCTGACCATTAAGTGTACATCAGACAAGAGCCTGGTCTAATCCAGGGAAGACATTCCCCCTGTCTACAACGGGCGTTAGCTCAATATCTTCCCCCTGCAGAGTTATATAACGAGAAGGTACTTCACTGCTAGTGAACTCATGTGTCACCCATCGGGTGTCATCCACTCTGCCTCTCACCACGGTCCCCTCACTGTAGGAACCGACAGTTAAGCGTGTGGAGGGATGCCTGAAGTCTATTACTCCCTTACAAGTGTTGTACATAGACCACGATTGCGTCCTCTTGGGACTTCAAAGTAGATTGATGACTGGATCAGGCATTAGAGGAAGAGCTGTCCGAGGATATATCTGACAATGCCAGACATTCCCTGTCTCACAATACCACCACCACCTTTTTCTACAGCAGGAGGCGTCCCCTGAGGCGGGTGTGTTGGCAGCCAAGGTGTCGAATATGTCTGTCCTGGCTCGCCGTATTCTGTGGTTGAGGTCATGGATGGTGGACCTGGACTCCAAAAGTCCTTGGAGGTATTCCCCTTTTACTGGGGACATCTTATTTGGAGAAGACCTAAATAAAAATTGGGTCTCAATCAGCGGCTACTATGACTGCTTTTCTCCCAAATGCTACTCCTTCTGCACAGAAGGCAAAAGGTACCACTTTTCCCTGCTTTCGGCTTTAAGGGAAAGTGAAGGTCAGGCATACCCGAGATTATCTCGTGCTCCCAACAACCACTAAGCCCTAGGCCTAACGTTCCTGGGCTGCTCATTAGCCTGCTTCTCATGACAAGCCTACTGCATGACGGGACAGGCCTCCCCCTGGGGGATCCCGGAGTGGGGGGGACTACGAAGGTCTAATTAATGACCACTTCAGACACATGGGTGTGAGAAGTTCTCTCATGGGTACACAGCCTCTTCCCAGAGACGTCCCCCTCGCCTGTTCTGCACATCAGTTATCCCTTCAGATCCGTTAAAGGCGCAAGCTCTACTGATGGTTGTTCGTTCCCTCCTGGATACAGGAGTGGTAGTGCCGGTAACTCTGTCCGAGAGAGGCAGAGGATACTACTCGACCATGTTTCTAGTCCCGAAACTTGATGGGTCTTTCCGGCTTATTCTCAACCTCAAATCACTGAACAAGTTTGTGAGAGTATCGTATGGAAACACTGCGCTCAATTGTGCTGGCCATGGACCCAGAGACTATATGGTATCCCTGGTAATACAAGATGCTTACCTGCATATGCTTATTGCCATATTGCATCAGCAATGTCTGCTGTTTGCAATTGGTAACCTTCACTATCAATTCCAGGCTCTGCCGTTTGGACTGGCCACGGTCCCTCGGATCTTCACAAAGGTTATGGCCATGATGACGGCTCATCTCCATTGCTTGGGAGTCAGGTTCCTGCCGTATCTGGATGATTTGCCGATTCTGGCAAACTACCATGATGTTCTCCTCAGTCTTCTACAACTGACTGTAAACTTCCTACAAGCCCACGGGTGGTTCATCAACTGGAAGAAGTCCTCGCTGGTCCCTGCTCGGAGCATGGTGCACCTGGGCTGTTTCTGTCTCCAGAGAAGGTCCTTAAACTTCAGGACAGGATCAGATACTTCCTCTCTCGCCAAAGAGTGTCGGTACACTCGGCGATGCAAGTACTAGGCCTCATGGTGTCGGCTTTCAACATGGTAGTGTCGAAGTTGAAAATATTATACCCACACGCATCAAGTACAAACACCACACAGAGTGGCCTCCGTGCGTGTGCTTGTTCTGCCGTGCGTGCACATGCCCGCACGCTGCGTACATTGACTCACGAAGTCCTGCGTATTAGCGCGTGGTATGAGTAAATACGGTAGCATACGCATTCGCATGGAAAAGCCACAAAGACATAACTGACATTTCATCCACGTAGTGCATAATTTACACACAGCCCACACACACCACACCAGAAAGTTACATTTACTTTAGAAATTGAACAATAGAAATCATCAACTTTACAGGATATGAGGGGACAGAATTAGGTTAGGAGGTAGTGTTTGGTATCCAGTTGTACAGTATTTCAAGGGCAATATTCCGATGGCAGTTTGCAGAAAATAGCACGCTCCTGCGCATAGATATGTGCAGGAGTACAATATTAATATTACACTGTATTTAATGTACTCTTGATATTCGACAGGAACCCAGTGGAGGACATCTGCAAGTGCACCTGGACCAGGCATCGCCCACCTATTCAAACCGACCTATGACCCCTTATGTACTGTAAATGACCAGCCCTTTAACCTATGAATGAAGAGATTACAGTTTCCTTTGTTTCATGCTTTGGACCATTGCATAAAAACCAAGCCTCCTGGCCGGGCTCAGTCTATTCTCTGAAGGTCATCTATCCAAATTGACTGAGGACCGTAACCGGGTGGCGCAGGCGAACAAATATATGTATCCATTGGTTTTAGCCTTTTTCTCTTGTATTGTTGTATTTCTCTGTGAACCCCCTTTTAAGTAAATATTTGTTGCTGGGTTGGACCACAACATTACATATACAATTGGTGTCGCATTTCCTTTCCTGTTAGGGGTTAAAGTGTATAGGCCGCACGTGTAGCTATTTTGTGCTTACAGCGTGACGGTGTGCTTATGCAACATGTACGCATTTCATAGAGGTTTAACACACACACGATTAGAGGTTGCAGCAGCCTGAACATTTCTGTATTTAAGGTATTGCTGTTTCTTTCTGTAAGTTAATTGAATTTAACAGTAGAGTACGCTCAATTCCATTCCCGTCCTCTACAGAGGTTAATCCCTTCCAAATGGGATGGCCTGCCTCATCGGATCAGGTCCCACATGATCTCCTTGACTCCGGAGGTTCGCCTGTCGCTGACCTGGTAGCTACAGGACCAGCAGTTGAGCAGGGGCCGTCCCTTCTGGGTCCTACTGACTACGGATTACAGTCTGAAGGGTTGGGGCGCTGTGTTGGAGCAACACTCTTTCCAGGGTCAGTTGACCATGGAGGAATCACTCCTTCCGATAAACACTCTGGAATTGCGGGCAGTGTTCAATACTTTGTCTCTCGCCTTGTCTCTGATACAGAACAGGCCTATTCAAGTACGGTCAGACAACGCCATCACGGTGGCGTACATAAATCATCAAGGCGGCACTCGAAGCAGCATTGCAATGATGGAAGTGTCAAAAATCCTTCGTTGGGCGAAACGCCTTCTGCTGGCAATATCGGCAGTGTTCATTCCGGCAGTGTTCAACTGGGGAGGTGATTTCCTCAGTCGTCAGGACGTGCACACCGGAGAGTGGAGTCATCATCAGGAAGTCTTTGAACTCTCTAATGAACAAGTGGGCCCTACCAGATGTAGACCTGATGGCATCTCGACACTGTCACAAAGTTCCGGCCTTCAAATCAAGAACCGGGGATCCTCAAGCAGCGTTCGTGGACGCTATGGCAATTCCATGGAACTTTTGGCTGCCCTACGTGTTCCCTCCAGTGTCACTCCTGCCCAGGGTACTACGGAAGTTCAACCAAGAAGGAGGAATACTACTTCTAGTCGCTCCAGCATGTCCCAGATGGCATTGGTTCTCAGACCTGCAGGGTCTATCGATACAGGGTCCTCTTCTACTTCCTCAACGCCCAGACCTCTTCATTCAGGGCCCTTGTGTCTATCCAGACCTGGCCAGACTGGCTTTGACGGCGTGGCACTTGAAGCTTCACTCCTGAGGGCCAAATGATTCTCCGAGACAGTCATCCAAACTATGCTGAAGGCCCGCAAACCGGCATCTGCGCGGATTTCTTATAGGGTCTAGAATTCTTACTTCACCTGGTGTGCTGTTAAGAATTACAATGCTTACAAATTCAGTACTTCCAGACTTCTGGCTTTTTTTGCAACAAGTCCTGGACTTAGGCCTTCGTCTGGCCTCTCTCTAGGTTCATATCTCTGCCTTGTCTGTTTGGTTTCAGAGAGAAATTGAGTATATTCCTGACGTTCATACTTTCACTCAGGGTGTTTTATGGATTCAGCCTCCCTATGTCCCTCCTGTGGCTCCATGGGTTCGGTCTGTTGTTCTGAATGCCCTACAAGAGTCTCCATTTGAACCTCTGGAGTCAGTGGACCTTAAATGGCTCACAGTCAAGGTCCTGTTCCTACTGGCTATTGCCTCTGTTGGGAGGGTGTCAGACCTAGGCGTTTTGTCCTGTCCAACCTTTCTGATATTTCACCGTGACCAGTTAGTTCTCTGAACTAAACCTGGTTATTTGCCTATGGTGGTGTTATCTTTTTACTTTAACCAAGAGATTGTGGTTCTGGCCTTCATCTCTTCTGGTTTGTCCTCCAAAGAGCAGTCTTTGGATGTGGTATGGGCTCTCCGTATATACGTGGAAAGGACTGCCTCTATCAGGAGGTCAAATATCGGTTTTGTACTGTTTGGTTTTCACAACCGTACCTGGCCTGCGACTAAGCAAACCTTGGCCAGATGGATTAGAATGGTGATTGCGCAAGCGTATGCACAGGCTGGATCTCCAGCTCCTGCTGCCATTAAAGCCCTTTCTGCTCGGTCTGTTAGACCCTCTTGGGCGGCCCGCCGTGGCGCGTCCACACAACATTTGTGCAAGGCGGCTACATGGTCCTCAGTGAACACATTCATTGGGTTCTATGCCTGTGATACTTCCGCCTCCCAGGATGCTTCCTTTGGACGCCGGGTTCTCATACCCGCTAAGGCGCGTCCCGTCCCTTGAGTAACTGCTTTAGGATATCCCCAATGTATTCCCTGTGGAACACAGTGTACCCCGCTGCAGAAAAGGAGCTTTATGGTAGACTTACTATGGTTAAATCTCTTTCTGCGAGGTACACTGGGTTCCACAGGGCGCCCACCCTGTCGCACTTAGCTTCTTTGGGTTTGTATGGCATTAGCCGCTAGTCCCTTCTCCTGTCATGAGAACGTGGTTCTATGTGACTAACATATGCCTTCTCTTTTACCTGCTTCTGTATTGGACTGGTTAACAAAACTGAGCTCACCGTGCCTGGAAGCTGGGTTATAGAGGATGCTCCACAATGCATTCTGGGACAGTCTAAAACTTTAGCCTGTTGGTGCCTCTGGATCAAGATACATCTCTACACCCTGATTTATTCCCTGTGGAACCCAGTGTACCTCGTAGAAAGAGATTTAACCATGGTAAGTCTACAATAAATCTCCTTTTTACACTGTAATACAAAAGAATAATGAAAATCACTATCTCAGTTAATGGTATACTGCTGATTCTGATGGTAGTGATGATATAGGATAATTAAAAATGTTTTGGCTGTTTTAGCATTATTTTAAAAGGGCAAAATGCTAAAACAGCCGGTCTTCTGGCGTGCTGCCGCTACAGGAATATATGCCATGTGCATGGCATCTATTCACATTATAAGGGGAGCTTGGGGGAAGCCCAGTATTTCCGCATACCCCATCAGTGGCTCCATGGCTGGAGAATGCCTCCATTAGTGACATTGAGGGTGTCCGGACCACCCCCCAATAGAGACGCCGTCTGTGTGGCATCCCCTCCCTGGCCGTTTGTGCCCTCTTTTCGAGTGCGTGCACTGCCTGCTATGGCAGCTCTGCGCCATTTTTATTGTAAGTTGGAAAAATGGCACCAAGGAGCTTGTGTATATTTACACAAAACCCCTTAAAATTAAATGCTCATATACTGAACACAAAACCTCAGTTATCTGTATATATTATTATAGACTACATGGTCTATAAAATTGATGATAGTCTATTTTTAGAGACATAAATAAGTGTGTGTGTGTTTCCATCTGGAAATCTTAAAAAGGGTATCAATAGCTCATGAGCACACCGAGACACGATTATTTCCAATGACAGTATTTTTTTTCTGATGAAAAGTTAATATATATTATTATTATTAATATTATTATAAACTTTTATTTATGGAGCACCACTAGGAGTCCGCAGTACCATACAGTGATAACAGCACAATTACATAAATATTAAATACATAGGATATCGAAACACAATGAAGACACCAAAGACTGTGAAGTGGTAGGCGCTTAGAGGGTAGAATAGAAACACTTACCGGCATGTCTTGTTTTGCACAGGGATGAGTTATTTACCTTGTAAAACAATAGCTTATGCCAAAAAGGCACAATGAAAGTATTCTCTGTTGCTGTATCACCAAAGCTGAAGCTGAGTATTAAAATTAGTCTAGGAGAGGAGGATTCAATTAGCCATGGTGTTTTTAGTTGTCCGGAAAAAAACATCAGGAAAAAAATGAAACCTTATTTTTTTTTCTCTCAATAAAAAATTGAGGGCTAACTGAATTTCCCTTTAAATCGGTGTTTCTCATCCTCAACCCTCCAGTTTTTCCAACAGGACATGTATTGAGGTTTTCAGTCTGTGGAAACAGGTGGGATAATTACTCACCCAACAAAATAGATTGTTTTGTTTTTGTCCTCTGTCAGTTTTATTTTTTTGTCTTCTGTTTTCAGTTTTCATAGAACCAAAATATAGATTCTGTGGGGCTACTGGACTTAGAGGTTGGAAACTCTTTTTTTCAATGACCGTGTAGGTAAAGGGTGTATTGTTTCCTTAGTGAATTAATTCAGGCACGTAATCCATGTATTTCTGTTCTGAATTATGGAGTGTGTTTTCCAGGTATGACTCCAAAAAGCCGAGGTAATGGAGTGGAAGAGAAGTCAAATGGTCTTAGAATGGCTGACTGTCCCATTCCTCCTAAACGTGCAAAAAAGAGATAGCGACACAAACAGCTGAAATAAAGGTACTTTTTATTCTATTTCTCAAAAAAATATTCCGTTCTATAAACTTCTCTGTTGACACTCCCTGTGACCTTCACTGTGATCAATCATTAAGATCTTTGAGTATTGAAAGTACAACCCAAGACAGCAGAGACTTATAGGAGTGTACTAAATCTAATTTCTCTTAAGTCCTAGAGGATGCTGGGGACTCCGTAAGGACCATGGGGATAGACGGGCTCCGCAGGAGACATGGGCACTTTAAGAAAGACTTTAGGTATGGGTGTGCACTGGCTCCTCCCTCTATGCCCCTCCTCCAGACCTCAGTTTGATACTGTGCCCAGAGGAGACTGGATGCATTACAGGGAGCTCTCCTGAGCTTCCTGTCAGAAAGTATATTTGTTAGGTTTTTTTTATTTTCAGGGAGCCTGCTGGCAACAGACTCCCTGCATCGAGGGACTGAGGAGAGAGAAACAGACCTACTTCTGTGAGTTTCAAGGCTCTGTTTTTTAGGCTACTGGACACCATTAGCTCCAGAGGGATTGGTACGCAGGTCTCACCCTCGCCGTCCGTCCCAGAGCCGCGCCGCCGTCCTCCTCGCAGAGCCGGAAGATAGAAGCCGGGTGAGTATGAGAAGAAAAGAAGACTTCAGAGGCGGCAGAAGACTTCTTGATCTTCACTGAGGTAACGCACAGCAGTAAAGCTGTGCGCCATTGCTCCCATACACCTCACACACGGCAGTCACTGTAAGGGTGCAGGGCGCAGGGGGGGCGCCCTGGGCAGCATGAAAACCTCTCTTTGGTAAAAAATACATATATATATATATATATATATATATGCAGCCGGGCACTCTATATATATATATATATATATATATATATATATAAAGAGCCCCCGCCAGTTTTTCAATATATTTGAGCGGGACAGAAGCCCGCCGCCGCCGAGGGGCTTCTCCCTCAGCAATCACCAGCGCCATTTTCTCCACAGCACACTGAGAGGAAGCTCCCCGGACTCTCCCCCTGCTTATTCACGGTGAAAGTGGGTTTTAAAGGGGGGGGGGGGGGCACATAATTGGCGCATATACATATATATAAAGGCGCTACTGGGTAAACATTTTGTGTTTTTTCCTAGGTCATATAGCGCTGGCATACTCTCTCTCTGTCTCTCCAAAGGGCCTTGTGGGGGAACTGTCTCCAGATAAGAGGTTCCCTGAGTGTGTGGTGTGTCGGTACGCATGTGTCGACATGTCTGAGGTAGAAGGCTCGCCTAGGGACGAGGGGAAGCATATGAATGTGAGGTCTCCGTCGGCAGCGCCGACACCTGACTGGATGGATATGTGGAATGTTTTAAATGCTAATGTAAATTTATTACACAAACGGTTAGACAAAGCTGAAGCTAGGGAGCAGCCAGGGAGTCAACCCATGTCTGTTCCTATGTCGCAGGGGCCTTTGGGGTCTCAAAAGCGCCCACTATCCCAAATAGGAGACAGAGATACCGACACGGATTCTGACTCCAGTGTCGACTACGATGATGCAAAGTTACAGCCAAAAGTGGCAAAATGTATTAGATATATGATTATTGCAATTAAGGATATTTTGCATATCGAAGAGGAACCCCCTGTCCCTGACACGAGGGTACACATGTATACGGGAAAGAAACCTGAGGTAACCTTTCCCTCCTCACATGAGTTGAACGAATTATGTGAAAAAGCTTGGGAATCTCCAGACAGAAAACTGCAGATTCCCAAGAGGATTCTTATGGCGTATCCTTTCCCGCCAATGGACAGGATACGTTGGGAATTCTCCCCTAGGGTGGACAAAGCATTGACACGCTTATCAAAAAAGATAGCGCTGCCATCCCAGGACACGGCTACCCTCAAGGATCCTGCTGACCGCAAGCAGGAGGTTACCTTGAAGTCCATTTACACACATTCTGGTACATTGCTCAGACCGGCAATTGCGTCAGCCTGGGTTTGTAGCGCGGTAGCAGCATGGACAGATTCCTTATCAGCGGAAATTGAGACCCTAGATAAGGATACCATTTTTTTGACCCTAGGGCATATAAAAGATGCTGTCTTATATATGAGAGATGCTCAAAGAGACAGTCTACTGGGTTCCAGAATTAACGCTATGTCAATTTCTGCTAGACGAGTCCTATGGACCCGGCAGTGGACAGGTGATGCCGACTCAGAGGCATATGGAGGTTTTGCCTTACAAGGGTGAGGAATTGTTTGGGGAAGGTCTCTCGGACCTAGCCTCCACAGCTACGGCAGGTAAATCGAATTTTTTGCCTTATGTTCCATCGCAGCCTAAGAAAGCGCCACATTATCAAATGCAGTCCTTTCGTTCAAATAAAAGCAAAAGAGTACGAGGATCGTCCTTTCTTGCCAGAGGTAAGGGCAGAGGAAAAAAGCTGCACAACACAGCTAGTTCCCAGGAGCAGAAGTCTTCCCCGGCCTCTACAAAATCCACCGCATGACGCTGGGGCTCCACTGAGGGAGTCCGCCCCAGTGGGGGCACGTCTTCGACTTTTCAGCCACATCTGGGTTCATTCATAGGTGGATCCCTGGGCAATGAAAATTGTTTCTCAGGGATACAAGCTGGAATTCGAAGAGGTGCCTCCTAGCCGGTTTTTCAAATCGGCTCTGCCAGCCTCTCCCTCAGAAAGGGAGATAGTGTTAAATGCAATTCACAAATTGTGTCTTCAACAGGTGGTGGTCGAGGTTCCCTTGCTTCAACGAGGGAAGGGATATTACTCAACCCTGTTTGTAGTCCCGAAACCGGACGGTTCGGTCAGACCCATTTTAAATTTAAAATCCCTGAACCTATACTTGAAAAGGTTCAAGTTCAAGATGGAATCGCTCAGAGCGGTCATCGCCAGCCTGGAAGGGGGGGATTTTATGGTATCCCTGGACATAAAGGATGCATACCTTCATGTTCCCATTTATCCACCTCATCAGGCGTACCTGAGATTTGCTGTATAGGATTGTCATTACCAATTTCAGACGTTGCCGTTTGGGCTTTCCACGGCCCGAGGATTTTCACCAAGGTAATGGCGGAAATGATGGTGCTCCTGCGCAAGCAAGGTGTCACAATTATCCCGTACTTGGACGATCTCCTCATAAAAGCGAGATCGAGAGAGCAGTTGCTGAACAGCGTCTCACTAGCACTAAGGGTGTTACAGCAACACGGCTGGATTCTCAATATCCCGAAGTCACAGTTGGTTCCTACGACTCATCTGACCTTCTTGGGCATGATTCTGGATACAGACCAGAAAAGGGTTTTTCTTCCGATAGAAAAAGCTCAGGAACTCATGACTCTAGTCAAGAACCTATTGAAGCCAAAACAAGTGTCAGTACATCATTGCACTCAAGTCCTGGGAAAGATGGTGGCAGCATACGAAGCCATTCCCTTTGGCAGGTTCCATGCGAGGATTTTCCAATGGGACCTACTGGACAAGTGGTCCGGGTCACATCTACAAATTCATCAGTTGATCACCCTGTCCCCCAGAGCCAGGGTCTCTCTCCTGTGGTGGCTGCAGAGTGCTCACCTTCTAGAGGGCCGCAGGTTCAGCATTCAGGACTGGATCCTGGTGACCACGGACGCGAGCCTCCGAGGGTGGGGAGCAGTCACACAGGGAAGAAATTTTCAAGGTCTGTGGTCAAGTCAAGAGACTTGTCTTCACATCAACATCCTGGAACTGAGGGCCGTATACAACGCCCTACGTCAAGCGGAGACTTTACTTCGCAACCAACCAGTTCTGATCCAGTCAGACAACATCACCGCAGTGGCTCATGTAAACCGCCAAGGCGGCACAAGGAGCAGAGGAGCAATGGCGGAAGCAGCCAGGATTCTTCGCTGGGCGGAAAATCATGTAAGCGCACTGTCATCGGTTTTCATTCCGGGAGTGGACAACTGGGAAGCAGACTTCCTTAGCAGACACGACCTGCATCCAGGAGAGTGGGGACTTCATCGGGAAGTCTTCGCACAGATTGCAAGTCGATGGGGATTGCCCCAGATAGACATGATGGCGTCCCGCCTCAACAAAAAGCTACAGAGGTATTGCGCCAGATCAAAAGATCCTCAGGCGGTAGCTGTAGACGCCCTAGTGACACCATGGGTGTTTCAGTCGGTTTATGTGTTTCCTCCTCTTCCTCTCATACCCAAGGTGTTGAGAATAATAAGAAAAAGAGGAGTGAGAACAATTCTCATTGTTCCAGATTGGCCACGAAGGACCTGGTATCCGGATCTGCTGGAAATGCTCACAGAAGATCCGTGGCCTCTTCCTCTACGACAGGACCTGTTGCAACAGGGGCCCTGTCTGTTCCAAGACTTACCGCGGCTGCGTTTGACGGCATGGCGGTTGAACGCAGGATCCTAGCGGAAAAAGGCATTCCGGATGAGGTCATTCCTACGCTGATAAAGGCTGGGAAGGACGTGACAGCTAAACATTATCACCGTATATGGCGAAAATATGTTTCTTGGTGTGAGGCCAGGAATGCTCCTACGGAAGAATTCCATCTGGGCCGTTTCCTTCACTTCCTACAGACTGGAGTGAATTTGGGCCTAAAATTAGGCTCCATTAAGGTTCAGATTTCGGCCTTATCCATTTTCTTTCAAAAAGAATTGGCTTCTCTCCCGGAAGTACGGACTTTTGTGAAGGGAGTGCTGCATATTCAGCCTCCTTTTATACCTCCGGTGGCGCCTTGGGACCTTAACGTGGTGTTGAGTTTCCTTAAGTCGCGCTGGTTTGAACCACTTCAAACGGTGGAGTTAAAATATCTCACTTGGAAGGTGGTCATGTTATTAGCCTTGGCTTCGGCTAGGCGAGTGTCGGAATTGGCGGCTTTGTCTCATAAAACCCCCTATCTGGTTTTCCATATGGATAGAGCGGAATTGCGGACCCGTCCTCAATTCTTGCCTAAGGTGGTGTCATCGTTTCATATGAACCAACCTATTGTGGTGCCTGTGGCTACGCGAGACTTCGAGGATTCCGAGTCCCTTGATGTAGTCAGGGCTTTGAAAATTTACGTGGACAGAACGGCTAGAGTCAGAAAAACAGAAGCACTGTTTGTCCTATATGCAGCCAACAAGGTTGGCGCCCCTGCTTCAAAGCAGACTATTGCTCGCTGGATCTGTAACACGATTCAGCAGGCGCATTCTACGGCTGGATTGCCGTTACCAAAATCGGTCAAGGCCCATTCCACTAGGAAGGTGGGCTCGTCTTGGGCGGCTGCCAGAGGGGTCTCGGCACTACAACTATGCCGAGCTGCTACTTGGTCGGGTTCAAACACCTTTGCAAAGTTCTATAAGTTTGATACCCTGGCTGAGGAGGACCTCCTGTTTGCTCAATCGGTGCTGCAGAGTCATCCGCACTCTCCCGCCCGTTTGGGAGCTTTGGTATAATCCCCATAGTCCTTACGGAGTCCCCAGCATCTTCTAGGACGTAAGAGAAAATAAGATTTTAGACCTACCGGTAAATCTTTTTCTCCTAGTCCGTAGAGGATGCTGGGCGCCCGTCCCAAGTGCGGACTTCTACTACAAGACTTGTATATAGTTTTGCTTACATAAGGGTTATGTTATAGTTTTCATCGGTTTTGGACTGATGCTACGTTGTTTTCATACTGTTAACTGGTTAGTATATACACAAGTTATACGGTGTGATTGGTGTGGCTGGTATGAATCTTGCCCTTGGATTAACAAAAATCCTTTCCTCGTACTGTCCGTCTCCTCTGGGCACAGTTTCTCTAACTGAGGTCTGGAGGAGGGGTATAGAGGGAGGAGCCAGTGCACACCCATACCTAAAGTCTTTCTTAAAGTGCCCATGTCTCCTGCGGAGCCCGTCTATCCCCATGGTCCTTACGGAGTCCCCAGCATCCTCTACGGACTAGGAGAAAAAGATTTACCGGTAGGTCTAAAATCTTATTTTTTCATACGTCCTAGAGGATGCTGGGGTCCACTTCAGTACCATGGGGTATAGATGTTCCGCAGGAGCCATGGGCACTCTAAGACTTTTCAAAGGGTGTGAACTTGCTCCTCCCTCTATGCACCTCCTACAGACCACAGTTTTAGAAATGTGCCCAGGCAGACTGGATGCACTCCAGGGGAGCTCTACTGAGTTTCTCTGAAAAGACTTATGTTAGGTTTTTTATTTTCAGGGAGGTCTGCTGGTAACAGTCTCCCTGCTTCGTGGGACTGAGGGGGCAGAAGTAGTAACCAACTTCCTAAAGAGTTTCATGGGTCTGCTTCTGGCTGACAGGACACCATTAGCTCCTGAAGGGTACTGAACGCAAGCTGTGCCTAGATGCTCACTCCCACAGCATGCCGTCACCCCCCTTGCAGAGCCAGAAGTCAGAAGATAGGCGAGTGTTAGAAGAGAGATCTTCAATCAAGATGACTGCTAAAGTTACCGCGCGGCTGGCGGGAGCGCAGCGCGCCATACTGCCCACACAACACAGGCACTGCAGGGTGCAGGGCATGGGTGTGGGGGGCGCCCTGGGCAGCATAAAACCTTATAAAACTGGTAGAAAAGGGGCATAAGATGCCGAGGCACAGCCCTACCCCCGCCAGTATAAATAAAAATATCAGAATCTCTGAGGAGAAACGCGCCATTGAGGGGGCGGAGCTTCCTCCTCAGTCAGCCAGCACACTGCTCAGCGCCATTTTCTCTCTCTCCTCAGGCTGCAGAGATAACGCTGGTCCTCCTCCACTACTGAATACAAGTATCAGGGTGCAAAACAGGGGGGGGGGGGGGGGGGGGGGGGGTCACAGTGAAATTGGTGCTTTACATTGTGTATTTACATTATAAAAAAGCGTTGTATGTCAGTGGGCATTTTATGTTTCATAGTCATTGTGTTACTGGCGCTGGGTTTGTGAACTGGCTGTTACTATCTGTGTCCTTCTGACAGATTTTACTGTGGGTCTGTCCCCTATAAGTCCCGGAGTGTCTGTGGTGTGTTTGTGCACGTGTGTGACATGTCTGAGGCAGGGAGTTTTTCCCCTGAGGGATCCATTTTAGGGACACAGAGTTGTAATGTGGTGGCGCTGCTGGCACACCACGAGCCTGAATGGGTGAAAGAAATACATTATAGTGTGAATCGTATCAGTAGGAGATTAGATAACTCTGAGTCTCATGCAGAAAGAAGGAGAAAATCAGTTGAAGATGTGATTTTTCAGGGTTCTGCTGTCTCATCCGCAGGCGACCCTTCTGGGTCACATAAGAGACCGTTTGCAAACATTGTACATACTGATACCGACACGGACTCTGATTCTTGTGTCGACGATAGTGATTCCAGGGGGATAGATCCTAAATTGGCAAAAAAACATACAATATATGATTGTTGCTATAAAGGAGGTCTTAGAAGTTACGGAAGCCCCTACTGTACCTCAGGAGAAGGCTTATTTCTATAAGGAAAAGAAATGTATGGTAACTTTCCCTCCTTCCCACGAGCAAAATACTCTTTTGAGGGAGTTTGGGTGAATCCTCAAAAGAAATTTCATATTCCCAAAAGGATTCAGATTGCTTATCCTTTTCCTTTAGAGGACAGGAAAAGATGGGAGTCACCCCTGGTGTTAGACAGTGCACTGTCAAGGTTAACAAAAAAGGTGATACTTCCTGCACCTGGGACGGCTTCACTAAAGAAGCCGGCAGACCGCAAAATGGAGACTACGTTAAAATCTATTTATGTGGCCAATGGTATGCTGCTCAGACCCACCATTGCTTGCGCGTGGGTGAGTCGTGCTATTGAAAAATGGTCGGATAACTTGTCATCGGAAATTGACACGATTGATAGAGACGAGATACTCCTAACATTAGGTAATATCAGAGACGCTGCCGCATACATGCTGTAAGCTATGAAGGATATTGGACTCTTGGGTTCAACAGCCGCTACCATGGCAGTATCGGCTCGGAGGGCGTTGTGGATGCGCCAGTGGAATGCTGATGCAGATTCCAAAAGAAATATGGAGGCTCTCCCGTATAAAGGTGAGGCCTTATTTGGTGATGGGCTGGATGCGTTAGTCTCGGCGGCTACCGCAGGTAAGTCGACATTCTTGCCTTATGCTCCTGCACCGGCGAAAAAGACACATCACTCTCACATGCAGTCCTTTCAGCCCAACAAATACAAAAAGGCCAAAGGTTCCCCCTTCTTTGCAGGTAGGGTAAGGGTAAAAGGAAAGAAATCCACAGCGTCTCCAGGATCAGAAGTCATCCCCTACTTCTGCCAAATCTGCAGCATGACGCTGGGGCTCCCTTGCGGGAGTCCGCTCAGGTGGGAGCACGCCTGAAACTTTTCAGTCAAATTTGGATTCAATCTGGCCTGGACCCATGGGTCTTACAAATAGTGTCCCATGGTTACAAACTGGAGTTTCAAGACGTGCCCCCCCATGCCGATTTTTCAAATCAACATTGCCATCTTCTCTTCCAGAAAGAGAGGCAGTAACAACGGCAATTCAAAAATTGTCAGGATCAGGTCATTGTCCTGGTACCCTTGTCACAACAAGGAGAAGGTTTTTATTCAAGCCTCTTCGTAGTGCCGAAGCCGGACGGCTCGGTCAGACCGATTTTAAACCTGAAAAATCTGAACCTCTACCTGAAAAGGTTCAAGTTCAATATGGAATCCCTGAGGGCAGTGATTTCCAGTCTGGAGGAGGGTGACTTCATGGTGTCAGTAGACATAAAGGATGCTTACTTGCATGTTCCCATTTATCCTCCTCACCAAGCTTATCTGAGATTCGCAGCACAGGATTGCCATTACCAGTTCCAGACGTTGCCGTTCGGTCTCTCCACGGCACCGAAGGTATTCACCAAGGTGATGGCGGAGATGATGGTCCTCCTTCGTCAAAAAGGAGTCAATATAATTCCTTGTCTGGACGATCTCCTGATAAAAGCGAGATCCAGGGAACAGTTGGTGCAGAACAACGCACTCTCCCTGTCAATGCTCCAACAACACAGTTGGATCATGAATTTTCCAAAGTCAAAGTTGGAACCAACGACAAGATTGTCCTTTTTAGGGATGATTCTGGACACAGAAGTACAGAGAGTATTTCTTCCAGTGGAAAAGGCTCTGGAAATCCAGAAAATGGTCAAACAAATATTGAAACCAACAATCGTGTCGATCCATCAATGCATTCGGTTGTTGGGGAAAATGGTAGCGGCCTACGAGGCCATACAGTTTGGCCAATTTCATGCCCGAGTATTCCAGTGGGACCTGTAGGGCAAGTGGTCCGGATCCCACCTACAAATGCACCGGAAGATAATCCTGTCCTCCAAAGCCAGGATTTCGCTCCTGTGGTGGCTACACAGTTCTCACCTACTAGAGGGACGCAGGTTCGGGATTCAGGACTGGGTCCTGGTAACCACGGATGCAAGTCTCCGAGGCTGGGCAGCTGTCACACAGGGGGAAAGCTTCCAAGGAAAATGGTCAAGTCAGGAAGCCTGCCTTCACATAAACGTTCTGGAATTGAGAGCCATTTACAACGGCCTTTTACAAGTGGTACATCTTCTTCAAGATCATCCGGTGCTGATCCAGTCGGACAATGTAACAGCAGTCGCGTACATAAACAGGCAAGGCGGAACGAAAAGCAGAGTGGCAATGGCAGAGGTGACAAGGATTCTCCTCTGGGCAGAAAGACATGTAAGGGCTCTGTCAGCAATTTTCATTCCGGGAGTGGACAACTGGGAAGCAGACTTCCTCAGCAGACACGATCTCCATCCAGGAGAGTGGGGCCTCCACCAAGAAGTCTTCGCAGAGGTGACAAGTCTTTGGGGAGTTCGTCAAGTAGACATGATGGCATTTCCTCTAAACAAGAAGCTTCAGATATATTGTTCCAGGTCGAGAGACCCTCAAGCAATAGCAGTGGATGTACTGGTAACCCAGTGGGTGTGTTTCGGTTGGTATATGTTTTTCCTCCACTTCTACTGATTCCAAAAGTTCTCAAAATAATAAGAACAAGAGTTTGAGCAATCTTCATTGCCCCAGACTGGCCAAGGAGGGCTTGGTATCCAGATCTTCAGGAGTTGCTCATAGAAGGTCCTCGGCCTCTTCCTCCTCGAGAGGACCTACAAGGAAGTTATCCCCACTCTTATTCAGGCCAGTAAAGGAGTAACGTCTAAACATTACCACCGTATTTGGAGAAAATATGTGTCTTGGTGTGAATCCAAGAAGGCTCCTATGGAAGAGTTTGACTTGGGACGTTTTCTCCATTTTCTGCAGGCTGGTGTGGATGCGGGCCTTAGATTGGGGTCAATCAAGATCCAGATTTCGGCCTTATCAGTTTTCTTTCAAAAACAATTGGCCTCCTTTCCAGAAGTTCAGACGTTCATGAAAGGGGTTCTGCACATCCAGCCTCCATTTGTGGCACCATGGGACCTTAATGTGGTGTTGCAGTTCGTTCAATTAGATTGGTTTGAACCTCTGCAGGAGTTAGAATTGAAGTTTCTCACTTGGAAAGTGGTGATGCTTTTGGCCTTGGCATCCGCAAGGCGGGTGTCTGAGTTGGGGGCCTTGTCTCACAAGAGCCCTTACCTGATCTTCTGTGAAGATAGGGCAGAGTTGAGAACTCGCCAACATTTTCTTCCAAAGGTGGTTTCATCTTTCCACATAAACCAACCTATTGTGGTGCCAGTGGCTACTGACACTTTCACTAAGTCAAAGTCTCTAGATGTGTTTAGAGCTTTGAAGATTTATGTCGCAAGAACAGCTCGGATACGGAAAACAGGCTCTATTTGTCCTGTATGCTCACAACAAGATTGGGTGTCCTGCTTCTAAGTAGACTATTGCGCGCTGGATCAGAGGTACGATTCAGCACGCTCATTCTACGGCAGGATTGCCAATACCGAATTCGGTGAAGGCCCTTTCTACTAGGAAAGTGGGCTCATCCTGGGCGGCTGCCCGGGGCGTCTCGGCTTTACAACTTTGCCGAGCGGCTACTTGGTCAGGGTCAAACACATTTGCTAAATTTTATAAGTTTGACACTGGCCGATGAGGACCTCAAGTTTGGTCAATGAGTGCTGCAGGGTCATCCGCACTCTCCCGCCCGTACTGGAGCTTTGGTATAACCCCATGGTACTGAAGTGGACCCCAGCATTCTCTAGGACGTATGAGAAAATAGGATTTTAATACCTACTGGTAAATCCTTTTCTCCTAGTCCGTAGAGGATGCTGGGCACCCGACCCAGTGCGTACTTTACCTGCAGTTTGTTCATTATAGTTACACAAGTTGTGTTACATTTGTTTTCAGCATGTTGCTGCAAATGGTTCATGCCTGTTGGCGTGTTATGTTGAATGCCATGTTGTGCGGCATGGTTGAGGTGTGAGCTGGTATGAATCTCACCATTAGTACAAAAGTAAATCCTTTCCTCGAAATGTCCGTCTCCGTGGGCACAGTTCCAATAACTGAGGTCTGGAGGAGGGGCATAGAGGAGCCAGTTCACACCCTTTGAAAAGTCTTAAAGTGCCCATGGCTCCTGCGGAATCGTCTATACCCCATGGTACTGAAGTGGACCCCAGCATCCTCTAAGGACTAGGAGAAAAGGATTTACCAGTAGGTATTAAAATCCTATTATCTTCACCCAGGACATAGCAGTTCAAGATTTAGGTTGAGGTGTTTTTTTTTCCAAAGAGGGTATTGTCAGATCTTTGTCCAATTTTAATTCATACAAATAAAAGTTATTCTTTTTTTAAATGTTATATATGTAAACCCCCCCCCCCCTTTAATCCCAGGGGTATATGGGCTACCTACAATACTACCAATGTGCCTCCACCCAAGTATTGGGAAGTATTAATGGGCCTACTTGGGAAAACCCATGTGTAAATGGTACCATTGGAATGTAATGGTGCAATGAGAATTTTGTGCAACAAGAGTACACCGTTAAAAAAAAAAAAAAAAAAAAACAATAGTTGTATTTATTTTCCATTGCCCACTTTAGCTGACTTTTTCTCAGTAACCTCTAACACATTCATGTGAGAATCACATTAACATTACTTACAGATATGTATAGTGGTTTGATGTATTCTGAGTAAATTACAAACTGCTTACTATTCATATCTGTTATGTATTCAGTATATAGTAGAATGTACTTCTATAGGTACAGTATAAAGCTTACATTACAACACAATGAACCTCTGCAAATACACTGCTCAAAAAAATAAAGGGAATACTAAAATAACACATCCTAGATCTGAATGAATGAAATATTCTTGTTAAATACTTTGTTCTTTACATAGTTGAATGTGCTGACAACAAAATCACACAAAAATGATCAATGGAAATCAAATTTATTAACCCATGGAGGTCTGGATTTAGAGTCACACTCAAAATTAAAGTGGAAAAACACACTACAGGCTGATCCAACTTTGATGTAATGTCCTTAATACAAGTCAAAATGAGGCTCAGTAGTGTGTGTGGCCTCCACGTGCCTGTATGACCTCTCTACAACGCCTGGGCATGCTCCTGATGAGGTGGCGGATGGTCTCCTGAGGGATCTCCTCCCAGACCTGGACTAAAGCATCCGCCAACTCCTGGACAGTCTGTGGTGCAACGTGGAGTTGGTGGATGGAGCGAGACATGATGTCCCAGATGTGCTCAATTGGATTCAGGTCTGGGGAACGGGCGTGCCAGTCCATAGCATCAATGCCTTCGTCTTGCAGGAACTGCTGACACACTCCAGCCACATGAGGTCTAGCATTATCTTGCATTAGGAGGAACCCAGGGCCAACCGCACCAGCATATGGTCTCACAAGGGGTCAGAGGATCTCATCTCGGTACCTAATGGCAGTCAGGCTACCTGTGGCGAGCACATGGAGGGCTGTGCGGCCCTCCAAAGAAATGCCACCCCACACCATTACTGACCCACTGCCAAACCGGTCATGCTGGAGGAGGATGTTGCAGGCAGCAGAACGTTCTCCTTGGCGTCTCCAGACTCTGTTACGTCTGTCACATGTGCTCAGTGAGAACCTGCTTTCATCTGTGAAGAGCACAGGGCGCCAGTGGCGATTTTGACAATCTTGGTGTTCTCTGGCAAATGCCAAACGTCCTGCACGGTGTTGTGCTGTAAGCACAACCCCCACCTGTGGACGTCGGTCCCTCATACCACCCTCATGGAGTCTGTTTCTGATCGTTTGAGTAGTAGACACATGCACATTTGTGGCTTGCTGGAGGTCATTTTGCAGGGCTCTGGCAGTGCTCCTCCTGTTTGTCCTTGCACAAAGGTGGAGGTAGCGGTACTGCTGCTGGGTTGTTGCCCTCCTACGGCCTCCTCCACGTCTCCTGATGTACTGGCCTGTCTCCTGGTAGCGCCTCCATGCTCTGGACACTATGCTGACAGACACAGCAAACCTTCTTGCCACAGGTTGCATTGATGTGCCATCCTGGATGAGCTGTACTACCTGAGCCACTTGTGTGGGTTGTAGACTCCGTCTCATGCTACCACTAGAGTGAAAGCACCGCCAGCTTTCAAAAGTGACCAAAACATCAGCCAGAAAGCATAGGAGCTGAGAAATTTTCTGTGGTAACCACCTGCAGAACAACTCCTTTATTGGGGGTGTCTTGCTAATTGCCTATAATTTCCACCTGTTGTCTATTCCATTTGCACAACAGCATGTGAAATTGATTGTCAATCAGTGTTGCTTCCTAAGTGGACAGTTTGATTTCACAGAAGTGTGATTGACTTGGAGTTACATTGTGTTGTTTAAGTGTTCCCTTTATTTTTTTGAGCAGTGTATAATGCTGCAATTAAACCCGGGTTGGAATTAGTCTCTTTAATTACTTTAGTGCACTCTTTGATGCCCTTCTTTTTTGTAAATCCAATATAGATGTGGCTCTTGACCAGTTGTCATACGACTTTAGCTGAAGAAATGTGTAATTTTCCTGTATTTAGTGATACTAGAAAATGTTCCAGGGTTGTTACAATAATATACCATTTAATGTAGAATTTTTTATCCAGCAGAAAGGAAATTAAGTCACGGTAACTATAGCTCCACTCCTCTGGATATAGTGTTTAATGTCTCTCCCTATCGGAGGAGTTTCCTATAGCGTGCCTCTATTATGTTAAGATCCCAGGAGCTGTCAGTTATATACCACCTTGGCTACAACCTGGGACTCCTAATCCATATAACGTGACTGAAGGCCCATGACTGTATATTAAAGGCTTCCTCATCTCTCACCCACGACTGAACCTCCTTGCTGTGAGCTGCACTGTTATGAGAATAGTAAGCTGGGCAGCTGTTACAAGATAGTGAGGGGTGCCATTCACCAGTATTGCTCCCCCGACTCCCCGCTCTGCTGACTGGCGCTGGGAAGCTCTATTTTTGCTGCAGCCTCCTGAATGCCTGTCACCGGCAACACTGCCTCCTGGATCCGCCCCTTAGCTGCCAATCAATCTGCTGCTCCGTCTCCAGCTGCTCGTACACCTTGAGCTTGCTGCGTCTGGCCACCTCTCCAGCTCCACCCCAGGCTGTGTGTGTGTGCAGGGAGTATTTCTTTCACCTCCACAGTCCTACACCAACAGCCCTGAGCTCCGCCTCTGCCACACTACCACTGATGTCGGGACAGTGCTGCACATGTCACAGTAGCTAACCAAGACTGCAGGCTGCACACTACGTAAGCTGGCTGCTGGCTCTGAATCTACCCACTTTCGGTGCTCGCTTCGCCCACTTCCACCGCTGTCATCACCAGATGTCACAGCTCCCCAGCTGCTGTGATCTCCAGTGGAGCCGCCAGTGAGCAGGCATAGCCGCCGATGAGCTCCACTTTATAATAGGGACATCACAGCTCCAGCTGTGTTCCAGGCTTCCTCTCCGGCGTTACTCCCCCTCCCCCTGTCCCCGGCAACCAGTTTACAGCAAGATGTTACAGCTCCACTGCTTGGCACACAGGGGGAGGTGTGAACCCTGGAGGGAGGGATCAGGAGACTTCTGTCAGCTGTGACTGACAGCTCTTATATCTCCCTCTCCAAGAGGTCACATGACCCCTCCTGAGGTGATGCCCCACCCACTGGCAATCACCCTACTGGATGATTGACAGCTAGGAGCACAATGATTTGCTTGAAATTTTCTGTCAGTCACTGGCCACCGATGTGTACATTAATAGGTTTACACATATAATATATTTTAGCATGTATATGAATACATATCAATAAAAATACATATGACTGGGGTACATACATGAATTATTTTTCCTTTTTACATTGTCTACCTTGTATTACAACAGAGAACAATATAAAGTGTAAATATATAAATTATACATGTAAAGTTACCTCACTTTTACCTATTTCTGTTCACATATACAGGTTGAGTATCCCTTATCCAAAATGCTTGGGACCAGAGGTATTTTGGATATGGGATTTTTCCGTATTTTGGAATAATTGCATACCACAATGAGATATCATGGCAATGGGACCTAAATCTAAGCACAGAATGCATTTATGTTTCATATACACCTTATACACACAGCCTGAAGGTAATTTTAGCCAATATTTTTTATAACTTTGTGCATTAAACAAATTGTGTCTACATTCATACAATTCATTTATGTTTCATATACACCTTATATACACAGTCTGAAGGTCATTTAATACAATATTTTTAATAACTGTGTGTATTAAACAAAGTTTGTGTACATTGAGCCATCAAAAAACAAAAGTTTCACTATCTCACTCTCGCTCAAAAAAGTCCGTATTTCGGAATATTCCGTATTTCGGATATTTGGATATGGGATACTCAACCTGTATATGTTTAACCCCTAATTAGGGTTACAAATATTTCAAACAATTAACAAAGAGTGCCCCCAAAAAGAGTTGTTGTTTTTTTTTGCTTTAGTCCTGCACGCTGGCAGTAACTCCTGTTGCTTTATAACATTTCAATGTAACCAGGGGAGCACCACCAACAGAAATTATTACTTCTGATGGAAAACCTTGGCTGAGTTTTTCCTAGTACAAATGCTGTTTATTGTTGGTTGATGTGATTGCGGAGTTACACACATACATGCCACTGCTAGCCTGGTGTGGGATCATTCTTCTTTTTGTGGCAATTAGCACATTATGAAAACCAAAGCAGATCTCCCACAGCGCCCATATAATTCAATTATAAGATGTTCTAATATAGGCAATGAATCCACCTGATTTCAAGGCTCGCCCATAAGATGTTAATGCTTCAATATATTACCCTATTAGGTAATGGAAGTAATACACACACACCTTATTATGACCTACACATTTTAGAAATGTGTATCATTTAAAAAAAATCATATGTAATATATATATATATATTCTATAAAAAAATAACCCTTTTTGTCACCAAGCTCCCAAAATGAATCACTAATACAAACTAGGCAAATAAGTTGTTCCTGCTGAACTAATACAGTCCATCATCATTAAGGTTATTGCCTAAAATATTTCACATACCCCAAATGAACTTCAGGCCTTACATATACTGTAAGTAGCAAACTACATTCCACACATTAGATAAGCACTATGGCAACCATAGTATACCAGAGCACTTTCTCTCTTTTACCAGCCAGTAAGCCTCCAACAGTATGCTTACCATTGGTGTTTCTATAATGGGTGCGGTGCACACGGGCCCCTTGGTCCAGGGGGGGCCCACACCGCACCCATTGCTCCCATTTTAATAATTACCTTTCCGGAGTCCAGCACCGGGAGCTGTTATCGCGCCGGAAATCGCAGCCAAAATGGCGCCGCGCATGCGCAGTAGCCAAATTGGTCTCCGGATCATGGCGAGTGTCATGTTTCCAGAGACCTGCGCATGCGCAGTAAACTCTGACACAGTGCCGGAGTCTACAGCGCCGTGCAGAGGAGGGGGCCCACCCAGAGTTCCTCTGTAACGCCCCTGATGCTTACCATCCCTCTCAGACACACATCACAGCCACCTCAGTATAAAATCAAGTCTTCATCCTCATAGTGTCCTTTATACTTCTGCATATGCTACTCGCCATACTGTTGCAGGAACACCATCTTTTATGTAGCCAGCAACTGGTCATGGCTTCCGCCGATACTTAACAATAGGTATGTTCTACTCAAGAATTTGGTAGTGCACGCAATTCTTATCTTAATCAAAATGTTTTGTTCACTATAGATATTTAGTAAAATAATTGTCTTTTCATTGTTTTTTAAACGTAACATTAAATTACATCTAGTTTACTTTAATTTTTCTTCCATACAGGTCAGATGCTATTATACTGAGATGTCAGATGTGACACCTTTTATAAGAAAATGAGAGAACCTAATAAAGAGAAGATTTAACCTGTGCAAAAGACAGATATCTTTCTGATGTTCATTAAAATGTAACACTTTCTGCTTGGCAGAACTGCCATTTTCACTGAGCCGATATACAGTATATATGTATTATGTACTCTATAGAAACATTCTGGTATTCATTAATAATTTCTTATTTGCTGAAAGGAAATACTGTACGGGGTGTATTTTGTAATTACAAGTGCCTGTGTAACTTTGAGAAGTAATGTTACAGGTAAAGAATCTGTCCCTCCTTAGGGATAGTAGCGGTCCTCTACAAACATGCATGCTACAATTGTTTTAAACATACTAGTGCCATGCAGGTAAATTAGGCATGGGATTGATAATCTCTTATAATAAGAAAAGTACACAAATGTAAACTTTCTTTAGACTACCTTAAGACTTTACTATAGCTGTCATCTGATTGCAATAAAACGTGCAATATTATGCTGGTTAGGTTTTCTGAATATTTTGCGCATTCCAGGGTATTAAAACATTTGAAATGTTACTTTGAGCACATGAATTCCTGCTGTTTTACAAAAATGTTTTGTTACATTATTTTGTGGACATTTGTTTTAATTGAAAATTGTTTTTTATAGTGCTTAATGCTGTTCAGATAAGAATGCTCACATTTTGTGTATATTATTGTTTCTTTGACATATTTGTCAGCAGTTAACTTATCATTAAATGTCTTAGTTTCTTAAAATGTTGATACAGGTGTTGTCTACAATTTCAAAGACAACTGTCTCTTACAGAATTATTTTTATAGCTTTCAACTGATATTATTGTAAAATAAAAAAAGGTGAATTTAATTGTTTTGTGAAATTTTTTCATTAAATTGATTGTCATACTTTGATTAAAAAGTTTCATATTTTGTGACAAAGAATTATAAATGCAGCAATAGTGTAATTGGGGCCTACTTGATTTTGCTGAATAATTTATCTATCTTTACTTTTTGCTGCGGGGTACACTGGGCTCCACAAGGAATGGACAATGGGGTGTAGAGTTGGATCTTGATCCGAGGCACCAACAGGCTCAAAGCTTTGACTGTTCCCAGAATGCATAGCACCGCCTCCTATATCACCCCGCCTCCCTGCACAGGACCTCAGTTTTGTAGTTGATGCTGTAGTAGCAGGCACTTAACAGAGGGGCTGCTCCAGGCAGCCCTAAGAAGAGCTTTTTTTCTGAGGAAAAAAGTGAAGACTTCAAGGGCAGCAGCAGTGTTACATGTCGGTGGACATTCACTGCTGCAGCTCCAGCTCTTCCCAACGGTGCTGTACACTCCCGAGCCCTGGTTGCTGGGTAACTACAGCAGGAGGCTCCGGTTTTCTTCTTGTCAGGCACACACGACGGGGCTCTCCGGGATCGCGTGGCCGCGCATCGGGAGGTGGTAAGTGGGACTCGGTCTTTATCGCGATCCGGCGCAGTTAGTGGGAGGTGGGCCGCGCACGCTGGCGGTGGACACTGTGGCTATACAGGCAATCCCACTAGATCACCAGGGCATGGGACAGGTCAGGTTTTCTCTATAAATCATTTTATTAGAGCCCGCAGTACCCGGTGGTTTTGCCAGTAGGGGTGACAATGCTAAATTCCTTTGTCGTATAAACAACCCTTATGAAGCTAAGAACACTGTACGCTGTTTACTTAAGAAATACCGTAATGATACGCTATTTGCGTAACGATCGCTCAGCCGTAGGCGAGACGCTCAAGCGTCACGTTCGCTCACGGCCCAGTGATCACAGGACACGTTATTGGTTATGTCTAGGGGAAAGATTCGCTGTAACGTAGCATACGCTAGAGACCACGAGGAGGTCACCAGCGGTGCAGACGCTCACAACACTATACCTTTATGTTAAACCTTATACCGATGAAACACACAGAATACCTTAATGTGAATACAGGGTGTAATGCAACCTTGTGTAACCTGACTATCTACAAAGCTGTTTGAGCGTCACCGACGCTCAAGTGAACACTTAACACTATAGTAAATACACAGATACTGGTTTAGGTTTCCAAGGCCTATTAACTGTATTATGTCTAATATACTTGTAAAAGGGGATAACAGTACATATGATACACTACAATATAACAGAGACTTCCTAACCACAGAACTAAACAATAAACACAAAAAGACAATACTACACTGACCTAAATGCAATACGATACAATACTATAATACTATAAGGTATTTAAGAGAAAAAGAGGAGAGAGAGAGATAGAGAGAGAGAGAGAGAGATTGGCTCGCAGAAAGACAATGATTATGGAGAGAACTTACGCACAAAGGGTATGATCGCCAGCGCCTCGATATCCAGCTCCCGATTATCAGCAGATAACCGTTGATGAGAGAGTGAGAGCTGGATGTGGTCGGCCTGCCTATTTATGCTCCACACACAATGCAATCTCCTGGTCCTACAATCCCATTGTCCATTGGCCGAAGGAATTCGGCCCTGCATCATAACAAAAGGTCATAGGGTGATTCATACAGGTGGGCTGTGACGATTTCCAACAGCTCAGGTGGGTGGGAAACTGGGTTTCCCGCCGCATACCTGAGTATGTGCAAATCATAGAAATGGACATAAACTTCTTATGTCCATAACTATTCGCACGAGCGATTAATACGCTCCAAACCAACACCGGAATATTGCTAATTAAATACTCTTCCGATGGGTACCAAACACTGCAGTATGATTCCTGTTAAACCCTTCGTACGATGCAAAGAGGGATTCCTCAGCTCTGGGACATTATACTTTAACCAAACTTACAGAAACTATCAAAGGGATCATGATCTATAAACTACATTAATTGTGAACATTTGTAACTAATGAGTCGCACGCTACGATCACATAAACTCTACCGTAAATGCGCATACTGCGCGTGCGAGTGCACGCTATTGCGGGTATGCGCTTCCACGGGAGAGCGTACGCATGCGCAGCACGGACCAGTGTGCGGTGCAAATATGGCAACGTGCATTGAGACATTTTTCTGACTTTGACAGTCCACCCTTTGGCAGTCAATAATAACTGCCACAAAACATTTAAGGAGAAAAATGTAAGTCAGGGGTTAATTGATTTCCATGGTTGGGTAGGGGAGGAGAGAGGAGAAGGTGTGAAGAGGGTATGACCTAGTGAGAAAGCAGGAGCATGTGTGTATGAGTCCATGTTTGGAGGGTCATGTATCATCGTGCCGTACGTGTGGTAGATCAAGCTTCGAGGTATTGCGAAGTATACATTTGAATTCCTTCTTATCCTGTGGTACAGGTCTGTGGATGGGCTGTCAAACTTTACCGAGCTCATTTCGGCTGTAGTTGTAACAAAATGGGGATGCACATTTTAGTTGATGATACATGAATGGGGGAGGTTTGTGGTTGCTGATATCTGTGCCTGAATTCCCTATCGTCTATGTGTGTCATTACCTGAGGGTTGTAGAGATGAAGATAGAGAACACTTATGAAAAATGCAATGGTATTCTATGTCAGGGAAATGTACATTCGTCGATTGAGGTCTTGATTGGTGTCGGTTGATTGGAGTCTTCTTCTTTGTGCTTTTGCTCATAAATCGTGAGTAAAGCAAACAACGTCCATGGATTTACAAAAAATGTTGGGCTATCGTGATTTTAAAGTTCCTAGGGAAACTGGGGTACCCATGGCATTGTCCATCAAAATCTTGTATATCAGGTCGACTGCTCTTCTTCTTTCCATCTTTCCGTTGTCGGCCCCTTGGCTCATCAAATCCTTCGTCTACGTGGGTCTTTGTACCTCGGAGGAAAACATAGAAATGGGTGAAAGACGGACCGTATACTCATTACATCATTACGTCATGGTTTCTAGCATTGGGTCATAAATCAAATCCAGGTTAATTACAGTTTCCTCACTCCTCAAGCTCATCACTTTCGTACTTTGCTTGCACCTCATCAAAGCCTGCCCGCATCTAAATATCAATCCAAACGATATAACGACACCCAAAATACATAGGAGAAACTTTCCAACATCCATTATGACTCCTTGAGCCCAGTCTCCTAAACCGGAGAACCAATTTCGCGGGTTCAACCATGACACCCAACCAGTCAGCTCATTACCTACAGCAGCAAGGGTGAGATTGTGTTTTCGACGAAATTCCCACTTTAATTGCAGAATATCGTCCATCTTTTGGTCTATGACCTCTACCGGATCCTCGGTGCTATTTGTGATATACGTGCAACACTTTATGCCGTACTGTGTTGCCAATGTAACACAATATCCGCCTGTTACTGCTGTAAGGTAATTAAGAATCATCCTATGCTGAACTAGTTCTGTTTTATAAGCTTGAAGTTCTCTTCCAGTGTATCTAAACGTGTCATCATACATTTCAGTGATATTATCTAACAAATTGGCGAGTGCGGAAATGTATCTATAATTCATCACACCTCGAGCGGTGCGAGTGAAATCTAACGCTACCAGAACCTGAATCCCGGTGGATTCATGGATAAGATCAGAGGCCGGATGCTCTAACCTTTCTGACAGTTGTCTTTTAACAAGGTGCTCGTAGTGAGTGTGAGTATAAGGAGTTTGGGCACCACGGTGTATGTCCTTCATTTTGTCATGTGTAACAGTCATTACTTCAGGCAATACTTTTCCAATATAACACAATCCTTCAGAGTTTGGGGCAAGCCACTTGTACGCCTTTCTCCCGCATATGAAATATGCATCATCGGGGAGAACATAAAGGACGGAGAAGGACATGACCATGTTACAAACCTTCCAGGTGAAATCTCCTGACCCTAATTCTTCCATCTGCCTAATGCACGTATCGGTTTGTACGATATGTGCACAGTATCCTGGTGATACCTCTCCAACTCTAGTAATCCTATTTCCTAAGGTATATCGATACCGGAAAGATTTTCCTCTACTGACTATGTGGCGTACGAGCTCTGTATCTGTAGGCATTCTATCTGCTCTGTGTGAAAAGGTCATGGTAAGGTTGCTCCATGACACTTCCCAATTTCCCGGTTTTCTGGGATTGGAGATGTTAAAACATATGAGGGACCTATCCACATGGTATTGGTGGAGCTTCAAACTAGGAGGGCTGGAGATGTTAAACCTCCGGTCCACCGGTCTCCCACCACTTAGCTCAAGTACCTCCCCTAACGTTAAAGGAAATGGTACTAGCCCTGATTTACTGTGACCCTGAGGTACTTGAGAGCATACCCAACAATCTGTTTGGTTTAACACGTTACCCACTAAGGAGTGATAGTCACTCAATGGATGCCGGTCTATATGGATATTAAAACTAGATTGACATTTCTTTATGCATCCATCTTCAACCAGATTATCACAGAGCCTACAGATACAATTTTCCTCAGCTAACAATCCATCACAATTTCTTCTATCGGATCGTTTTCTGATACTCGCCTTTGCTTGTTGGCTTGGTTGATCTTGGAAAACTACACCTCCATCATCATAATCGGAACCCATTCCAGAACCTCTTTCGACCTCTATGGTACTCTCGCCGGAACAGACTGCTCTGGTCAACATCATGGTTAACATCAAAATCCGGACCACAGTCTCTTGGGGCAAGTCCATCTTTGAGGAGGAAATAGAGAAGAATGAGAAGGGGGAAAAAGAAATTTTAAGGGAGAGGGGATGGGAAGTGGAGAAAACAATAAAAGGGAGAGGGGAGTCGACAGCTGCTTTCGGTCTTCAAGGCTCAGGTGCCGCCTCAGTCCTCCTGGAACAGACACTCTAGTGATACAACCTCTACCGTCTGTTCCTTATCACGGGACTTCTCTGGATCAGCAACCTTCTTGCAGTGGGATGAATGGACCCAAGTCTCTCTCTCAGCAACCTTCAATGCTGTGGTGCTAGTCAATAAGACCTGGTATGGTCCTTCCCATCTATCAATAAGACAACCTGAGCGTAGAAAATTTCGTATCATTACATAATCCCCAGGTTCAATGTCATGACAATTACTATCTGGTAAATCAGGAATCACCAACTTCAGATTATCATTTTGATTCTTCAACTGCTTACTCATATTAATTAAGTACTTTACAGTTACTTCATTGTTACATTTCAAATCATCCTGAGGGTTAATCATGACATGCGGTTGTCGACCAAACAGAATTTCAAAAGGAGACAGATTAAGAGGGGACCTGGGAGTGGTTCTGATACTATACAAAACAATGGGTAAAGCTTCTGGCCACGTCAATCCTGTCTCTGCCATTACTTTACTCAATTTATTTTTAATAGTGCTGTTCACTCTTTCGACCTTCGCGCTCGCCTGTGGACGGTACGGAGTGTGCAGCTTACTATCAATTCCCATCAACTTACACATTCCTTGAAAGACATCACCTGTAAAATGGGTACCCCTATCACTTTCAATGATTCTAGGGATACCATATCTACATACAAATTCCTGCACAATTTTCTTAGCTGTAAACATAGCGGTATTTGTAGCTGTTGGAAAAGCTTCGACCCAATTTGAGAAAACATCTATACAAACAAGTACATATTTCAAATTTCTACATGGGGGTAATTGAATGAAGTCAATTTGTATTACTTGGAAAGGGCCGCCGGCAGGTGGGATATGGGATGGTTCTGTTGGTATTGCTTTTCCAATATTCTTTCTCAGACAGGTAAGGCATGACATTGCTCTTTTACTAGCATGAGAGGAGAATCCTGGGGCGCACCAGTATGCTCTTACCAATTTGCACATCCCCTCCTTGCCTAGATGAGTCAGCCCGTGAGCTGCTTCAGCCAGACACGGAAGGTATGCCCTGGGGGCCACTGGTTTACCATGTCCATCCGTCCAGAGCCCTGAGGACTCCTGGCCATATCCCTTTGCCTTCCAGACTGCTCTCTCCTGAGTGGAACACAAATTCTGCATTTCACACAACTTTCGTGTGTTGATGGTATTAAATACCATCAGTTGTGTGGTGTCTGTCCGTATGGGGGTAGCAGCTGCAAGCTTTGCAGCTTCGTCTGCTCGGCTGTTACCAAGGGATACTGGGTCTTGGCTATATGTATGTGCTTTACATTTGATAACAGCCACTCTGTCGGGTTCCTGTATCGCTGTTAGAAGCCTTTTTATGTGAGCTGCATGCGCTATCGGTGTACCAGCTGCCGTCATGAAATTTCTGAGACGCCATAGCGCTCCGAAATCATGGACTACCCCGAACGCGTATCTAGAATCGGTGTAGATATTGGCAGACTTACCCTTAGCCAATTCACATGCTCTGGTTAGGGCGACCAGTTCAGCAACCTGGGCTGAGTGAGGTGGGCCTAGCGGTTCCGCTTCTATGGTGTCTTGGTCATCTACGACTGCGTATCCAGTACACAAGTCTCCCGAGTCTGACTGTCTGTGACAACTACCGTCCGTGTAGAACGTGAGTTCTGCATCTTCTAGTGGATTGTCACTGATGTCAGGCCTTGCGGTAAAATTTTGGGTCAAATATTCCATACAATCATGTGTATCTTCCTTTGCATTAAATCCTCCTTCCCCATCACTCTCACCTCCCACCCTTTGTGCCTGTCCAGGCACACCTGGGAGAAATGTTGCAGGGTTTAATGCGCTGCATCTCCTTATGGTGATGTTTACTGGGGCCATTAATGCCAATTCCCATCTCGTAAACCTTGCTGATGAGACATGTCTGGTTTGGGCAGAATTCAATAAGGCCGATACCGCATGTGGTGTATGGATTGTGAGGTTGTGGCCTAGCACGACATCTTCGCTTTTCGTCACTAGCAATGCTATCGCCGCAACGCTACGCAAGCATGTGGGGAGGGATCGCGCTACCGTGTCTAGCTGAGCGCTGTAGTATGCAATTGGCCTGCTGGCATCACCGTGTTTTTGTGTTAGTACACCTGCTGCGCACCCAGCACTTTCTGTTCCGTATAGTTCAAAGGGTTTCCCATAGTCTGGCATACCTAGTGCTGGTGCCTGCGTTAGGCACTGTTTGAGTCTCTCAAATGCTGTTTCAGATTCGTCTGTATGCGAAATCCGATCAGGTTTGTTTGAAGAGACCATTTCCTGCAAAGGTAGCGCCAATATGGAAAACCCTGGGATCCAATTACGGCAATACCCACACATTCCTAAAAACGTCCTGATCTGTTGCTGGGTTTGTGGCAGTGTCATGTCTCTAATGGCTTGGATTCTATCAGCGGTCAGGTGTCTCAGTCCTTGTGTTAGACAGTGTCCCAAGTATTTTACCTTAGCTTGGCATAATTGCAACTTGTCTTTGGAAACCTTGTGACCTGTGTCTGAAAGATGAAACAGGAGCTGTTTCGTATCCTTCAGGGAAGCTTCCAGTGAATCTGAACACAGCAGTAAATCATCCACGTACTGTATCAACACTGATCCACTTTCCGGTTGGAAAGACTGTAAACAATCATGCAAAGCCTGAGAAAATATACTTGGACTATCTATGAAACCTTGGGGTAACCGAGTCCACGTGTATTGGACTCCTCTGTATGTGAATGCAAACAAATATTGGCTGTCAGGGTGCAGAGGTACCGAAAAGAAAGCGGAGCAGAGGTCAATAACAGTGAAAAATTTGGCAGTGGGAGGAATTTGCATTAGGATGACAGCTGGATTAGGCACTACGGGGAACTGACTCTCAACTATTTTGTTAATCCCCCTTAGATCCTGCACTAGCCTGTAACCCCTCCCCCCACTCTTTTTAACAGGGAAGATGGGACTATTTGCTGTGCTGGACGTTCTTACTAGAATGCCCTGTTGTAGCAAGCGCTCTATTACCGGGAAAACTCCTAACTCCACCTCTGGCTTCAGAGGATACTGTGGGATTTTTGGAGCTATCCTACCATCTTTTACTTGTACTACTACTGGGGCTACATTTGCCATTAATCCAGTGTCCTGTCCATCTTTTGTCCAAAGCGACTCTGGTATCTGAGATGTCATCTCTTCTATTTGGGATGGATTCCTATTTGTCATAATGGAATGTGACATTAATTTTGATGGGGAGTCTAACATGTCTCGTACTTCCTGAGCGTGATTCTCAGGGATGTCCAAGAATACACCTTCAGGAGTACAATAAATGACGCAACCCATTTTACATAGTAAGTCTCTTCCCAGGAGATTGGTCGGTGCCGATGCAGCCAGCAAAAAGGAATGCTTGGTATGCAAAGGCCCTATTGTAATCTCGGCTGGTTTGCTAACAGGGTAGTGCTGGACTACTCCTGTTACTCCTATGGCTGGAACTGTCCTACCAGTGGTTCTCATGCCCACTGTCGAATTGATCACTGACTTGGCCGCCCCTGTGTCTACAAGAAAGTTTAAAGTTTTACCGGCTACATTGATTGCAATCTCTGGTTCGCTTCCAAGACTGGCAATCAATTTAACTGGTTGCAGATTACAGGTATGGCCACACCCCTATTGGGTATGCTGACCTCCCTGAATCCCGCTGGCAGCAACTACTTGTGAGGGAGTTAGCTGGGAACTACCAGAGGCATGCCAATCTCTGTTTGGGGGATATCTTTTTGTTTCCCCTGTATGTGGCTCAAAACTCCGCCTCTGTGGACCCTGCTCCCAATGTCGTGTGTGGTGTTGTTGTCTCGGGGGTTGAAAAGATCTTTGTACATTTCTTACTCTACAGTCTCGTGCAAAATGTCCTGGTTTGTTACAAGAAAAACATGTTATTACACTTGCCTTACCCACAGGATTCGGTGGTACATACGCAGGCTGCCTTGTGGTCAGCGCCTGTATACTTACGGACATCAACTTATCACTTTGCGACTCCCTGTGCCTAGTGATATTTCTGTCGTGATCAATAGCAGCCTCTCTCAAGGTGGACACTGACAGACCTCGCCAACATGGCTGCGTGGTCTGTACCCTAGCTTTTAATGTTTCTTTCAAACCATCCATCAGTACAGATACTGCTACTTCTCGATGGTTTGGGTTGGTCTTTATGTCTTCTATACCAGTGTACTTTGCCATTTCTAATAGTGCCCGGTGAAAATATTCTATTGCCGTTTCGGACTCCTTTTGCTTAATGGAAAATATTTTATTCCATTTAACAACGGCTGGGAAATACTCTTTTAGCTGTAAATTTATCCTTTTTACATTATCCTTATTGTACACGTCTGTAAGCGGTACATCTTTATCCAATGCACAATCAGCTAAAAACTGAGTTGCATCAACATTGGAAGGTAAACAAGCTCTTAGCAGTATCTGCCAATCCTTGTTGTTGGGTTCTACCGTGTTACCTAAATCCCTGATGTATTTTTGGCTAGCAACTAAATCCTTCCTGGGGTCAGGAAATTCGGACACTATTGTTCTTAATTCCATTCTGGAAAATGGAGTGTACATGGCAATGTTCCTTATGGGAGTGGCGCCAGACACATCTGTTTTTCCATTGGGAACTGCTATTACCCTTACAGGAGCAATTCTAACAGCCTCTTCCTGTGTAGATTCTACAGCTTGTTGTGGTACAATTGTTTCAGTGTAGTGCATGGTGCCGTACTTACCCGTTGACACGACCTCACCTATCCCTCCGCTAGGGGCTTTCACTAATCTCGTGGGTGTCGCTGTGCCTACTGTGGTCTCTGCTATGGTGGCTGCAAGAGAGAGAGCTGAAATTGTTGCTGAATCGTCTTCTTGATCACACTCCTGAGGAAGGTTCAAAACAGGGTACATCTTGCACGGGTTAATACTTGCATGAGTTATTTGGTTAACATCATTAACATTTACAGTGTTACTAAGAGTTTGTGTTTTACAACCCAGTGCGTATCTCTCCGCAATCAACTTCTCTCCTGCAATGTATGGTGGAGGAGGAGCTGTGGCAATCAACTTCCTGACTGCCCCAGATCCCGCCGCCAGAGCCAAACCTCTCTGTATCTCACCTTCCTGGTGCCATAACTGTAAATAATCATGATGCTGAATTCGTCTCTTTGCTGATTTTACGAGACATATCCTCCTCCTTAAATTTTGTAACACCTCTGGACTGAAGCTACCTATTCTTGGGAACTTGTCCCTGTCTTGTACAGTCATTCTCTCCCATTCATCACATAAAGATTCGGTGTGAATTCCATATTTTTCACACATTACATATCGTGCCGACCCAACTGGTCGGTTCACAGAATCAACCTGAACCAGGGTTGATCGCCCCCTACCTGAGCAACTGGCCCCCATAGTCTGTAGGTGTTGCTTAGTCCTCCTTGGATTTTCTGTATCAAGGTTTTCAGCAAGCCTTTACAGACAACCAAATTACTCCACAGTAGGCCGGCGGTGGCGGTTTACCGAGTACCCCACTCACTCGCCCACCTCGACCAATACGACCTGTAAACACCGTTATGATGCCAGCGTACTCGATACAGGGCCCCTATGGAACCTTCAGTTTACTGGAACATATGAGGGTTACCCGCAGGACACTTACTCTTTCCAGTAAAGTTGGGGTTGTTAGATAGTTCCTGAGTGACCAGCGAACTTCCCTTCCAAAAATAAAAAATTACACAAATCACGTCAGAGTGTACAAATAGCGTTTGTGACCACTTTACTCTAATGGTATTTAGGTCAGATTACTAACTACTGCACACAATTACGTGTGGTCCAATCGTTCAGTACACGAGCACTACTTGTCATGTACTGAAAGACCAATGGAATCGATGTTTCCGGCCGCGATTCCTTCAACCAGAGCTTGTATGGCCTATATGGGTTCTGCACCAACACCCCAGGCGTTGTGCCACTGGACTTTTATAGCGGACCTTTTACCTTACGACCTCCTGGTCTTGTTCCTTATGACCTCCTGGTCTTGTTACCTTATGGTCCGCTATACTCTAATGCTCAAATATTATTTAACCAGAGATGCCTCCCTGGCCACCGTATATGTCACTTACACGTATGTTCCTTAACGAGTACCCGACTTTCCTTTTGGTTCCACCTTTAAAATTGTATAAACTTTTGTATACAAAACACACTCACTCAACACATGTACACTTTTGTTTCTATATCTATTTCTGCGCAGAAATTGTCTTCAGGCCAAAAGTGTTACCAATTAGGAGCAGGATCTGTTAAACTAAATTTCAGATTTTCTAAAAACAGATTTGCGTTATTTACCGCTTCGCGTTATCTACCGCTGTGCGTTACTTATCGCTTTTGCGCTAATTATCGCTTTGCGTGACTTGGGCTACGTGGGCGTAACCAGACGCTACGTTGCGTAATGAACGCTGCGTGCGTCTGCCTTTTGGATTGCGTACGCTAGTCTTTGTTAGCGACACGTGTACGCAATGCAAAGGATCCACCGTAACACAATATATTTATTTATCAATGTAGATGATCCCTGATCATCTACCGCAATCCACACTGACTGCCTTGTATCTCAGACAAACCGTGTGTTTGTTCTATACTTTAACTATTACCTCTACTTTTAAATAACAGCAAATCTCTTTTTAGCACTTTCTATCAACTATAAAAAAATTGGCAAACAGGAATAGTGATATACGAAATTTGAAAAAGAAATGCAGATAAATGTATGCGTACGCAAGACAAAAGAAAAATAAACAGTTTTAAAAGACACAAGCGTTTTGTTCTTACTTCCGGTTACCGGGTTCCTTCAGCACTCTTTACCTAAGCGAAGCAGACGCTTATCCCGTCAGCAACTGCGAGATAACCTCCCACCCTTTGCTGGAGGGATAATGTCTGCTGATCTACCTAGTGCAGATGTGAAAAGGACCGGATGAGCCCGCAATTGACAATGCTAAATTCCTTTGTCGTATAAACAACCCTTATGAAGCTAAGAACACTGTACGCTGTTTACTTAAGAAATACCGTAATGATACGCTATTTGCGTAACGATCGCTCAGCCGTAGGCGAGACGCTCAAGCGTCACGTTCGCTCACGGCCCAGTGATCACAGGACACGTTATTGGTTATGTCTAGGGGAAAGATTCGCTGTAACGTAGCATACGCTAGAGACCACGAGGAGGTCACCAGCGGTGCAGACGCTCACAACACTATACCTTTATGTTAAACCTTATACCGATGAAACACACAGAATACCTTAATGTGAATACAGGGTGTAATGCAACCTTGTGTAACCTGACTATCTACAAAGCTGTTTGAGCGTCACCGACGCTCAAGTGAACACTTAACACTATAGTAAATACACAGATACTGGTTTAGGTTTCCAAGGCCTATTAACTGTATTATGTCTAATATACTTGTAAAAGGGGATAACAGTACATATGATACACTACAATATAACAGAGACTTCCTAACCACAGAACTAAACAATAAACACAAAAAGACAATACTACACTGACCTAAATGCAATACGATACAATACTATAATACTATAAGGTATTTAAGAGAAAAAGAGGAGAGAGAGAGATAGAGAGAGAGAGAGAGAGATTGGCTCGCAGAAAGACAATGATTATGGAGAGAACTTACGCACAAAGGGTATGATCGCCAGCGCCTCGATATCCAGCTCCCGATTATCAGCAGATAACCGTTGATGAGAGAGTGAGAGCTGGATGTGGTCGGCCTGCCTATTTATGCTCCACACACAATGCAATCTCCTGGTCCTACAATCCCATTGTCCATTGGCCGAAGGAATTCGGCCCTGCATCATAACAAAAGGTCATAGGGTGATTCATACAGGTGGGCTGTGACGATTTCCAACAGCTCAGGTGGGTGGGAAACTGGGTTTCCCGCCGCATACCTGAGTATGTGCAAATCATAGAAATGGACATAAACTTCTTATGTCCATAACTATTCGCACGAGCGATTAATACGCTCCAAACCAACACCGGAATATTGCTAATTAAATACTCTTCCGATGGGTACCAAACACTGCAGTATGATTCCTGTTAAACCCTTCGTACGATGCAAAGAGGGATTCCTCAGCTCTGGGACATTATACTTTAACCAAACTTACAGAAACTATCAAAGGGATCATGATCTATAAACTACATTAATTGTGAACATTTGTAACTAATGAGTCGCACGCTACGATCACATAAACTCTACCGTAAATGCGCATACTGCGCGTGCGAGTGCACGCTATTGCGGGTATGCGCTTCCACGGGAGAGCGTACGCATGCGCAGCACGGACCAGTGTGCGGTGCAAATATGGCAACGTGCATTGAGACATTTTTCTGACTTTGACAGGGGGATTGAGCTTGGGCCTGAAGCCCCTCCCCCAGCCCCAGGGCGCCATTTTCTGCAAATGTTCCCGCCCTGGAGCTGCATATCTGTCTCTCCCTCACTCCCTGGCAGTGTCTGCGGCACCATTATCCCTCAGCTCACTGTTCCTGGGAATGCTTGGGCAAATCCTCCTATGTAAAGCCGCCTGGTTGTCAGTGCTGTGACTTTACAAGACACTTAAGTATTCTACCTGCCTTTTTAAGTCAGTGTTAGTTAAGAAAGAGTGCACTTAGGGTTTCCTAGTACAATTACCCTGTGATATACATCCAGTTCTTACGGTGTACTGTTATATCTATTGTTATATAGCTGTGTAAGCTAGTCCAGTGCAGTATTATTGTTAGTAATAACCTCTGCATTGTACAGACTGTGACTATTTGTGTGTGCATTTGATAGCTGAGTGGTGTCCATTTCGTGTCTTTCACTCAACCTGCTATCCCTATATTCTATAACCTGAGGGGGCTTGGTGCGCTAATATAGGATTTTCACAAAGATATACTGTATTACGTATTTTTCTCTGTGATTTAGTCACCATATCTCTCCTTTATCTCTGCTGGTGCTGACTACACTGCGCAGGGGTTTGGGCTAGAGGTATTGTGCTGCTGACAAATTGTACTGTGTCACCTGATACTGCAAGTAATATCATGTCTGCTTCTGAGGGTAACGGTTCTGGGGCTGAACACACTGCCAGTGTTGCTGAAGCCGCAGATACCTATGAGGAGAATATAGCAGCTTTGGACTCTGGTTCTGGGGGCTCCTTGCCCCCCAGTGGGACGGTGGCAACGGGGGCAAATAATGACCCGCCGTGGGCCGCTTTTTCCACGCTTCTGCATACCCTAGTTTATAAACTAACACCCCCTATGAGACACCCAATGCCGGTGCAACCGTTTGTGGTCCCTGCAGCTAACCCGCCATGGGCGGACGATTTATCTGCTCAAATAAAGAAGTTGAACCAGTCCCTGACTACTAAAAAGTCTGACCGTCGCTCGTCCAAGGGATCCTCTAAGCGAGCGCTTGTCTCCTCACAATCCACTGCTGTCACTGACACTTAGTCGGATGAAGACGGCACTGACCCCACAGGTTCTGATGGGGAGGGTAGTTCACATGTGGATGTTCCTGATCTTTTGGAGGCTATTAAGTTAATTTTACAGATTACGGATGATCCCGAGCCATCCGTTCCTCCTAAGAAACCAGATAGGTTCAAGCGTCAGAAAGTGATTAAACATGTTTTACCACACTCTGACCACCTAATTGATATACGTCAGGAACCCTGGGAAAACCCGGGTACAAAGTTAGTGCCTCAAAAGAAGATGCTGGGATGCTTTCCCCTCGCGCCGGAGCTGTCTAAGAATTGGGAAACGCCTCCTCCAGTGGACTCACATGTGGCTAGGATGGTGGTTTCCTCAGCTCTACCGGTCACCACCGTCACGTCTCTAAAAGAGCCTACGGATAAACGTGTGGAGGGTTGTCTGAAAGCGATTTACACCCTCACGGGTGCTGCACAAAGGCCCACTATTGCAGCTACTTGGGCTGCAGAGGCCATTGAAGCATGGGCTTTGGAGTTAGATGCTGAAATCTCCTCTGACCGTGCTAGACAATGCTTATCTTATATTGTCACAGCTTCTTGTTATATTAAAGAGGCGGCTTCTGATGCCGGTATCTTAGCAGCCAAGGCCTCTACTACGTCAGTCCTGGTTCGCCGGATATTGTGGCTGAGATCCTGGTCTGTGGATCTGGACTCTAGAAAAACCCTGGAGGTACTCCCTTTTAAGGGAGATATTCTGTTTGGGGAGGATTTAAATAAGATTGTGGCTGACTTGGCTACTGCCAAAACTGCCTGTCTGCCAAGTACTGCTCCTTCTGTGTCGAAGGCTAAAGGTACTTCCTTTCGTCCTTCAGGTAAAGCAATAGGTCAGGCGTACAACAAGCAGGCCTGCACTTCCAAACCTGGTAAGCCTAAGCCCAAAAGAGCCTGGGTGGCCCGTCAGCCAGCTTCCAAGACAGATAAGCTTGCCGCATGACGGGGCGGGCCTCCCTCTGGGGGATCCCAGGGTGGGGGGCCGGCTTCTAGGGTATACCCAGGAATGGTTGAAGACCACTTCAGATGCCTGGGTACGGAAAGTCGTCACTCAAGGTTACGCCACAGCCTTCAAAAACCGACCCCCTCATCGATTTTGCCAGACAGATGTCCCTTTGGACAAGACAAAGGCGAACACTCTACATTCGGTGGTACAGACCCTCCTGGATACAGGAGTCGTAGTACAGGTGCCTCTTGCGCAGAGGGGCCGGGGGTACTATTCTCTGCTGTTTCTAGTCCCGAAACCGAATGGGTCCTCCCGGCTCATTCTCAACCTCAAAGCATTGAACAGGTTTGTGAAGGTTTCCAAGTTTCGGATGGAAACCCTTCGCTCTATAGTTCTGGCCTTGGAACTGGGGACTTCATGGTCTCCCTGGATATACAGGATGCTTACATGCATATTCCTATAGCAGTGTCTCATCAGCAATACCTGAGATTTGCGATTGGCATCGGCCATTACCAGTTTCGGGCATTACCTTTTGGTTTAACAATGGCTCCACGAGTCTTTACAAAAGTCATGGCGGCGATGACGGTGGTACTCCGCCGTCAAGGGGTCAGGATACTGACGTATTTGGACGACTTGTTAATCCTGGCAAATTCCCCAGAACTTCTCCTGCGTCATCTTGATGTGACGGTCCGGTTTCTGCAAGCCCCACGGGTGGCTCATCAACTGGAAGAAGTCATCCATGATCCCTGCTCAGAGCATGGTGCATCTTTGAGCACTATTGGACACTCACAACCAGCGGTTGTTCCTGTCTCAGGAGAAAGTCCTGAAACTTAAGGACAGGATTCATTGCTTCCTATCTCGTCCGCAAGTGTCGATACATTCGGCAATGCAGGTGCTGGGCTTCATGGTGTCAGCATTCGACATGGTGGAGTACGCTCAATTTCACTCTCGCCCTCTCCAGAGGCTGATTCTTGCCAAATGGGACGGCCTGCCTCACCGGTTCAGGTCTCAAATGATCTCATTGACTCCGGAGGTCCATCTGTCGCTGCTCTGGTGGCTCCGGGACCAACAACTGTGCAGGGGCCGTCCATTCTGGATATCTGACAGGGTCCTGTTGACGACCGATGCCAGTCTAAGAGGTTGGGGCGCGGTGCTGGAGCAGAACTCCCTTCAGGGGCGTTGGACCAAGGAGGAGTCCCTCCTCTCGATCAATTTTCTGGAGTTGCCGGCTGTCTTCAATGCCTTGAATTCATTCAGAACCGTCCTGTTCAAGTACAGTCGGACAACGCCACCACAGTGGCTTACATAAATCATCAAGGCGGCACTCGAAGCCGACTAGCAATGAAGGAAGTCTCGCGGATTCTACAGTGGGCAGAACGCCATCTACCGGCCATATCGGCAATATTAATTCCGTGAGTCCTGAATTGGGAAGCGGACTTTCTCAGTCGTCAAGACGTGCATGCCGGCGAGTGGGGCCTCCATCCAGAAGTGTTTCAACTCCTAGTGGAAAGGTGGGGCCTTCCAGACGTAGATCTGATGGCATCTCGACACAATCACAAGGTTCCGGTCTTCGGAGCAAGGACAAGGGATCCTCAAGCAGCATTCATGGATGCGCTGGCGGTACCGTGGAGGTTTCGGCTGCCGTACGTGTTCCCTCCGGTGTCACTCCTGCCCAGGGTAATTCAGAAGTTCAAGCAAGAAAAAGGAATTCTTCTTCTCATAGCTCCAGCGTGGCCCAGACGGCACTGGTTCTCAGACCTGCAAGGCCTATAGTCAGAGCGTCCAATTCTACTTCCACAACGCCCAGACCTCCTCGTTAAGGGCCCCTGTGTCTACCAGGACCTAGCCCGGCTGTCTTTGACGGCGTGGCTCTTGGAGCTTCCGTCTTAAGGGCTAAAGGGTTTTCTGAGGCGGTCATTCAAACTATGTTGTGGGCCCGGAAATTGGCTTCGGCTCGGATTTTCTATAGGGTCTGGCATTCTTACTTTGTTTGGTGCGCATCTAACGATTATGACGCTTCCAAGTTTAGTATAGCCAAGTTGTTGGCGTTTCTTCAGCAGGTCCTGGACTTAGGCCTGCATCTGGCATCCCTCAAGGTTCGAATATCTGCCTTGTCGGTGTGGTTTCAGAGAAAAATTGCGACCTTACCTGATGTGCATACCTTTACTCAGGGCGTGTTGCGTATCCAACCTTCCTATGTCCCGCCTGTGGCTCCTTGGGACTTGTCGGTGGTTTTGGAGGCATTACAAGAGTCTCCGTTTGAACCTCTTGGTTCAGCTGACCTTAAGTGGCTTTTGTCAGCGTCCGGAGTCTTACCGGTACGCTGGGGCCGCGGGGCTGGCTTCCTTGGCGATGTGCAGGTAGCGGCGGAGGTGGGCTGCTGCGCCAGATCCGTGGGCAGCAGTAGCGGCGGTGAGGGGGTCCGCTCGTGGCGGCGGGACGTCGCTACAGTGGGTTGCTCTTGCTGAGCCATTGCTAGGAGACCAGGGGTAGTGAGCAATGTGGCTTTGCAAAAAGGTCTGCATTACCGGGCGCCGCCATGTTGGATACCAAGTTTTGAGCATAGTTCCTGTTTCCTGTCTCGTCCAGCCAATCCAGGGGAAGCTCTCCCTATAAAAGGGGGCTAGTTTAGGACAGGGATGCCAGTGCTTCAAGTTACAACCCTGTTGTAGGTGCTTTAGCCTGTGCTCCCAGGATTCCTGCTGTATTCTGGTTCCTCCTGATCCTGCTTGGTCGGTTCTCTGTTGCTGCTGCAGCCCTGCCGTTCCTACCCTGCTACTGCCTGTGGAAGCGCCCCTGGAAAACCCGGTCCAGTAAGACTCTTTGGGCACAGTCGGCCCCGAGTCTTCTGCCTCGTCTTTCAAGCCACACTCCACAGATCTCCTTCACAAGCCACGCCTTTGTACCACCGACCACCGCCTGCAGATTATTATCTTCAGCCTTGTTTTCCAAACCACAGTTCTTGTCTCCAGCCACGTCTTCAACCATCATCCACAGTTAATCATCTACAGTCTCGTCTTTCAAGTCACAGTCCACAGTTCTTTGCCTCCAGCCACGTCTTAACCATCGTGCTCCAGCCTCGGTTCTCTACCTCAGCCCTGTACATAATAAATACTTTCCATTGACTCTCAAACCCCACCTACGTTCTTCATTGCTCCGTGTCCCATGCGAAGGAACTATATCCAGCCCCCTCATCTGGTACATTCACAGCCTGCTACCTCCTCGGGCAAATCTCAGCTGCCGGATCCTCAAACTCTGCTAGACGTGACCGCTTTCCCTTAAGGTGGTGTTTCTGCTGGCTATTGCTTCAGCTAGAAGAGTGTCGGATTTGGGTGCCTTGTCCTGTAGTTCCCCATATCTGATATTTCACCGTGACCGGGTGGTTCTTAGGACTCATCCCGGCTATCTACCTAAGGTGGTTTCTTCGTTCCACCTTAATCAGGAGATTGTAGTTCCGGCACTTGTTACTCCTGATCTGTCTCCCAAAGAGCGGTCTTTGGATGTGGTACAGGCTCTCCGTATCTATGTGAAGAGACCTGCTCCTATTAGGAAATCTGATTCTCTTTTTTTGTTGTGTTTGGGTTTCACAAATGGGGCTGGCCTGCTCACAAGCAAACTCTGGCCAGATGGATTAGAATGGTGATTGCACATGCTTATGTGAAGGCTGGTCTCTCTGCTCCTGATCACATTAAGGCCCATCTACTCGGTCTGTTGGACCTTCTTGGGCGGCCCAACGTGGTGCGACCCTTGAACAATTGTGCAAGGCGGCTCCGTGGTCCTATGTGAACTAGAGATGAGCGGATTCGGTTTTACTCGGTTTTACTCGGTTCTCAAAACCGAATCTTATTGGCTATCCAAAACACGTGACATCCGTGAGCCAATTAGATGCCGTTTTGAGAACCGAGTAAAACCGAGTAAAACCGAACCCGCTCATCTCTAATGTGAACACGTTCATAAGGTTCTATGCCTTCGATACTGCCGCTTCCCAGGATGCTTCCTTTGGACGCCGGGTTCTTGTGCCTGCTACAGTGCGTCCCCTCCCATAAGGAACTGCTTTAGGACATCCCCATTATCCATTCCTTGTGGAGCCCAGTGTACCCCGCAGCAGAAAACGAGTTTTATGGTAAGAACTTACCTTTGTTAAAACTCTTTCTGCGAGGTACACTGGGCTCCACAAGGCTCCCACCCTGACGCACTTAGCTTCTTTAGGTTGGTATGGCATTAGCCGCTGACACGTCTCCTGTCGTGAGAATGCGGTGTTGTAGCTACTAACCGTTGTCGTCTCTTTTCCTGCTACTGCATTGGACTGGTTAACTAAAAACTGAAGTCCTGTGCAGGGAGGCAGGGTGATATAGGAGGTGGCGCTATGCATTCTGGGAACAGTCAAAGCTTTGAGCCTGTTGGTGCCTCGGATCAAGATCCTACTCTACACCCCATTGTCCATTCCTTGTGGAGCCCAGTGTACCTCGCAGAAAGAGTTTTAACAAAGGTAAGTTCTTACCATAAAACTCGTTATTTTTGTGTATTAAAAACAGCATTTTTTTTAAATATTGGTAGAAGTATTGAAAAGAAAGCCAAACAGTGGTACTTGGGTCATCTTGCAGAATAAAGGAGTTTATTTGAAAAAGTAATAAACAGTTACTGTAAATAGTGTACAGTAGAACACATCTTTTATCAAACACAATAATAACAAAGAATTGTAATGTTGGAAAGACCTCCAGTTATGTTGCTATAGAAACACAAAGAAAAACTGTAAATGATAAAAAGCATGAAATTTAATACAAACAACTTGTATAGGACTAAACAAGAATAATGATAATTTAAAGTGGTTTTAATAAGAAAAAATAAAGCTAATGTCAATATAATAGACTAAACAGTCAAAATATGGCTGACATAAAATATGTTCTAGAAACAAAGATATGTCTGGCTGCTATAGTATGAACTGAAAGTAATATTCGGAAATTGCTGATACTGATAGCTCTTCAATAAAAAGAAATAAGTTCAACACAATATATGACAGTAGCTTGTAAAATGCAATAAGTTTTCCAGTTGGAAAGAAAGAAACACCTGTATGTGCATAAGTGTATCAGACCTGATCAGTAATGGGGGAAAATGGTTCTAAATTGCAAATCCTCCAGTAATGAAAGGTGCTATGCTGCTGAGAATAAAGTAGTATGCACAGACAAAGGGGGTGCAGATGCACTAAACGATCATTACAGTATAATAAAATATAATATGTCATAAGAGGTTGTTGGTATATCGTTGGCCAATGATATTGGCCTGCCCACCATTCGTCCAGGTCATCTCTTGTCGAGCAGGTCCCTAACACTATGGGGCCAACATCTGGAACGCAGGGAACCCCCAAACATGTTCCAGCAAAGTACCCCCCCAGGTCATCACACTAAAAAAATAGTGAAAGTAAAGGTATATAAAGTGTAGGTATGTGAAGGTCCCTACTATGTTTTTAAAGGTAGAGAGTATGTAAAAAAAAAATGTGCATACATAAATAATAGACGAACATGATATAAAAAGTGACTATGTATTTAAATGGTGATGCCCTGAGACAGCCCAGCCAGAACAGGCATGGGGGACCCCACGTCCAAATGCCAACCCCATGACCTGGACGATTGGTGGGCAGGCCGATATCATTGGCCAACAACCTCTTATGACATATTATATTTTATTATACTGTAATGATCATTTAGTGCATCGGCACCCCCTTTGTCTGATCAGTAATGAGTCACTCAGAGTAAAGTACAACTCATGGCAAGCAAAATAGATCACTTTTAACATACTCATCACAACAATGCTATAGTACATTGAAATCCTAATTCTCTAATACCAAACAATATTTTTGAACTGACAATACAGTGATGCTGACCTAGGAAACAATATTAAATATAATCTAATATAAACTCTCATAGGCTGCTCTATCAGTCTAAACAAGGGAGGCTAGAGCAGCAAATATCAAAATAAATAAGGGTTCCCAGATGTTGGATACAATACCTCTATTATATTGCACACAACAAAATACAATCCATCAGTACTAAACCGGATAACTAACAAATAGCCAGTAGATTTTTGTAATCTCTCACTATTTCAAGAACTTTATGGAATACCTTTAGCAGAGTTTAGAAGTATTCCAGTCCTTACATTTCAGTGGATGACATCCCATGCACACTGTAGGGCTGATAATACTTTTAAACAGTCCCTGATCACTTCAGACTGGTTGAATTATAGTCCAAAAGGATACCAGGTACTCTAAAAAAAAACCCTTCTTTTCTTCTAGATGTTCCCTGGCTCTCAGCCAACTTCTCTGCCTACTTTACAGGATTCCGGGAGCCAGAAGCAGGATACCCAGTTCTTTTGAGGTTTTGCTCTTGTGGGAGACAACGTTGATGCAACATGTTATACATTAGCATTGCTTTAGTGTCTCTTTAATCCTAACTAGTGATGAGCGGGTTCGGTTCCTCGGAAAACCGAACCCCCCCGAACTTCACCCATTTTACACGGGTCCGAGGCCTACTCGGATTCTCCCGTATGGCTCGGTTAACCCGAGCGCGCCCGAACGTCATCATCCCGCTGTCGGATTCTCGCGAGATTCGGATTCTATATAAGCAGCCGCGCGTCGCCTCCATTTTCACTCGTGCATTGGAAATGTTAGGGAGAGGACGTGGCTGGCGTCCTCTCCGTTTATTAACGTTGATGCAAATATTTGTGCTTATTGCTTAATTGTGGGTACTGGGGAGCAGCTGTATTATATAGGAGGAGTACAGTGCAGAGTTTTGCTGACAGTGACCACCAGTATACCTTGTCTGCCTGAAAAACACTCCATATCTGTGCTCAGTGTGCTGCATATATCTGTGCTCACACTGCTTAATTGTGGGGACTGGGGAGCAGCTGTATTATATACATACATGCCGACATCCTGGCTGCTCTCTCCGTGAGAGAGCAGCCAGGTCGGCTCAGCAGGGGGGCGGAGGCGGAACGGGAGGGGTTTTCGCGGCACTTCATTTAAGCCACACCCCATGCTATGTAATGAAGCGATTACCGGCATTATACAGCAGGGGGCGTTGCTATGATGACTCGATTCAGCAAGAATCGCGTCATCGACTGCCCGGACCGCCCACTTTACTCACTAAGTGGGCGGCCGGGCAGGGGGGCCCCTAAAAAATCGAGAGACTTGCCTGCTCTTCCGGGGGGGCGGGAGGGTCACCCGATTTTCGGGAGCCCCCCGCCCATTCCGGGAGAGTAGGCAAGTATGATTATATAGGAGGAGTACAGTGCAGAGTTTTGCTGACAGTGACCACCAGTATACGTTGTCTGACTGAAAAACACTCCATATCTGCTCAGTGTGCTGCATATATCTGTGCTCACACTGCTTTATTGTGGGGACTGGGGACCACCAGTATATTATATAGGAGGAGTACAGTGCAGAGTTTTGCTGACAGTGACCACCAGTATACGTTGTCTGCCTGAAAAACACTCCATATCTGTGCTCAGTGTGCTGCATATATCTGTGCTCACACTGCTTTATTGTGGGGACTGGGAACCACCAGTATATTATATAGGAGGAGTACAGTGCAGAGTTTTGCTGACCAGTGACCACCAGTATACGTTGTCTGCCTGAAAAACACTCCATATCTGTGCTCCGTGTGCTGCATATATCTGTGCTCACACTGCTTTATTTTGGGGACTGGTGACGGGCAGTATTATATAGGAGGAGTACAGTGCAGAGTTTTGCTGACAGTGACCACCAGTATATATAGCAGTACGGTACAGAAGGCCACTGCTCTACCTATCTCTGTGTCGTCAAGTATACTATCCATCCATACCTGTGGTGCATTTCATTTGTGCGCAGTATATATAGTAGTAGGCCATTGCTATTGATACTGGCATATAATTCCACACATTAAAAAAATAGAGAACAAAAATGTGGAGGTTAAAATAGGGAAAGATCAAGATCCACTTCCACCTCGTGCTGAAGCTGCTGCCACTAGTCATGGCCGAGACGATGAAATGCCATCAACGTCGTCTGCCGAGGCCCAATGTCATAGTAGAGAGCATGTAAAATCCAAAAACAAAAGTTCAGTAAAAGGACCCAAAAATCAAAATTGAAAGCATCTGATGAGAAGCGTAAACTTGCCAATATTCCATTTACGACACGGAGTGGCAAGGAATGGCTGAGGCCCTGGCCTATGTTCATGGCTAGTGGTTCAGATTCACATGAGGATGGAAGCACTCATCCTCTCGCTAGAAAAATGAAAAGACTTAAGCTGGCAAAAGCACAGCAAAGAACTGTGCGTTCTTCTAAGTCACAAATCCCCAAGGAGAGTACAATTGTGTCGGTTGTGATGCCTGACCTTCCCAACACTGGACGGGAAGAGCTTGTGCCTTTCACCATTTGCACGCCCCCTGCAAGTGCTGGAAGGAGCACCCGCAGTCCAGTTCCTGATAGTCAAATTGAAGATGTCACTGTTGAAGTACACCAGGATGAGGATATGGGTGTTGCTGGCGCTGGGGAGGAAATTGACAAGGAGGATTCTGATGGTGAGGTGGTTTGTTTAAGTCAGGCACCCGGGGAGACACCTGTTGTCCGTGGGACAAATATGGCCATTGACATGCCTGGTCAAAATACACACAGAATCACCTCTTCGGTGTGGAATTATTTTAACACAAATGCGGACAACAGGTGTCAAGCCGTGTGTTGCCTTTGCCAAGCTGTAATAAGTAGGGGTAAGGACGTTAACCACCTAGGAACATCCTCCCTTATACATCACCTGGTCTGCATTCATCAGAAGTCAGTGACAAGTTCAAAAACTTTGGATGACAGCGGAAGCAGTCCACTGACCACTAAATCCCTTCCTCTTGTACCCAAGCTCCTGCAAACCACACCACCAACTCCCTCAGTGTCAATTTCCACCTTACACAGGAAAGCCAATAGTCTTGCAGGCCATGTCACTGGCAAGTCTGACGAGTCCTCTCCTGCCTGGGTTTTCTCCGATGCATCCTTGAGTGTAACGCCTACTGCTGCTGTTGTTGCTGCGGGTAGTCGATCGTCATCCCAGAGGGGAAGTCGGAAGACCACTTGTACTACTTCCAGTAAGCAATTGACTGTCCAACAGTCCTTTGCGAGGAAGATGAAATATCACAGCAGTCATCCTGCTGCAAAGCGGATAACTCAGGTCTTGGCAGCCTGGGTGGTGAGAAACGTGGTTCCGGTATCCACCGTTAATTCACAGGCAACTAGAGACTTGTTTGTGGTACTGTGTCCCCAGTACCAAATACCATCTAGGTTCCATTTCTCTAGGCAGGCAATACCGAAAATGTACACAGACGTCAGAAAAAGAGTCACCAGTGTCCTAAAAAATGCAGTTGTACCCAATGTCCACTTAACCACGGACATGTGGACAAGTGGAGCAGGGCAGACTCAGGACTATATGACTGTGACAGCCCACTGGGTAGATGTATTGCCTCCCGCAGCAAGAACAGCAGTGGCGGCACCAGTAGCAGTATCTCGCAAACGCCAACTCGTTCCTAGGCAGGCTACGCTTTGTATCACCGCTTTCCATAAGAGGCACACAGCCGACAACCTCTTAGGGAAACTGAGGAACATCATCGCAGAATGGCTTACCCCAATTGGACTCTCCTGGGGATTTGTGACATCGGACAACGCCACCAATATTGTGCGTGCATTACATCTGGGCAAATTCCAGCACGTCCCATGTTTTGCACATACATTGAATTTGGTGGTGCAGAATTATTTAAAAAACGACAGGGGCGTGCAAGAGATGCTGTCGGTGGCCCTAAGAATTGCGGGCCACTTTCGGCATTCAGCCACCGCGTGCCGAAGACTGGAGCACCAGCAAACAGTCCTGAACCTGCCCTGCCATCATCTGAAGCAAGAGGTGGTAACGAGGTGGAATTCAACCCTCTATATGCTTCAGAGGATGGAGGAGCAGCAAAAGGCCATTCAAGCCTATACATCTGCCCACGATATAGGCAAAGGAGGTGGAATGCACCTGACTCAAGCGCAGTGGAGAATGATTTCAACGTTGTGCAAGGTTCTGCAACCCTTTGAACTTGCCACACGTGAAGTCAGTTCAGACACTGCCAGCCTGAGTCAGGTCATTCCCCTCATCAGGCTTTTGCAGAAGAAGCTGGAGACATTGAAGGAGGAGCTAAAACAGAGAGATTCCACTAGGCATGTGGGACTTGTGGATGGAGCCCTTAATTTACTTATCCAGGATTCACGGGTGGTCAATCTGCTGAAATCAGAGCACTACATTTTGGCCACCGTGCTCGATCCTAGATTTAAAACCTATGCTGTATCTCTCTTTCCGGCAGACACAAGTCTGCAGAGGTTCAAAGACCTGCTGGTGAGAAAATTGTCAAGTCAATAGGAACGTGACCCGTCAGCAGCTCCTCCTTCACATTCTCCCGCAACTGGGGGTGCGAGGAAAAGGCTAAGAATTCCGAGCCCACCCGCTGGCGGGGATGCAGGGCAGTCTGGAGCGAGTGCTGACATCTGGTCCGGACTGAAGGACCTGGCAACGATTACTGACATGTCATCTACTGTCACTGCATATGATTCTGTCACCATTGAAAGAATGGTGGAGGATTATATGAGTGACCGCATCCAAGTAGGCACGTCAGACAGTCCGTACGTATACTGGCAGGAAAAAGAGGCAATTTGGAGGCTTTGCACAAACTGGCTTTATTCTACCTAAGTTGCCCTCCCTCCAGTGTGTACTCCGAAAGAGTGTTTAGTGCAGCCGCTCACCTTGTCAGCAATCTGCGTACGAGGTTACTTCCAGAAAATGTGGAGAAGATGATGTTCGTCAAAATTAATTATAATCAATTCCTCCGTGGAGACATTCACCAGCAGCAATTGCCTCCAGAAAGTACACAGGGATCTGAGATGGTGGATTCCAGTGGGGATTAATTAATAATCTGTGAGGAGGGGGATGTACACAGTGAAAGGGGCGAGGAATCGGAGGATGATGATGAGGTGGACATCTTGCCTCTGTAGAGCCAGTTTGTGCAAGGAGAGATTGATTGCTTCTTTTTTGGTGGGGGCCCAAACCAACCAGTCATTTCATTCACAGTCGTGTGGCAGACCCTGTCGCTGAAATGATGGGTTCGTTAAAGTGTGCATGTCCTGTTTATACAACATAAGGGTGGGTAGGAGGGCCCAAGGACAATTCCATCTTGCACCTCTTTTTTTTCTTTCATTTTTCTTTGCATCATGTGCTGTTTGGGGACAATTTGTTTGAAGTGCCATCCTGTCTGACACTGCAGTGCCACTCCTAGATGGGCCAGGTGTTTGTGTCGGCCACTTGGGTCGCTTAGCTTAGTCACACAGCTACCTCATTGCGCCTCTTTTTTTCTTTGCATCATGTGCTGTTTGGGGACAATTTTTTTTTTGAAGTGCCATCCTGCCTGACACTGCAGTGCCACTCCTAGATGGGCCAGGTGTTTGTGTCGGCCACTTGTGTCGCTTAGCTTAGCCATCCAGCGACCTCGGTGCAAATTTTAGGACTAAAAATAATAGTCCCGCCAGAGGATAGGTCACGCGGGGAAACACCCCATAGGGTAGATACAGTGCTTACACGCTTATCAGAAAAGGTGGCACTACCGTCTCCGGATACGGCCGCCCTGAAGGGACCTGCTGATAGAAAGCAGGAGGTTACCCTATAAGATATAGTCACACACTAGGGCATTATATTGCAACCAGCCGTTGCTTCGGCATGGATGTGCAGTGCTCCTGCTGCGTGGTCAGATTCCCTGTCGGAAAATAACTATGGATAGGGACAATATTTTGCTGAAAATAGAGCATATAAAAGACGTGGTCTTATACATACGTGATGCACAGAGGGATATTTGCCGGCTGGCATCAAAAATAAGCGCTAGGTCCATTGCCGCCAGACGGGGGTTATGGACTTGGCAATGGTCAGGCGATGCCGACTCGAATCGGCACATGGAAGTTGCCCTATAAGGGGGTAAAACTGTTTGGGGATGGTTTTTCAGAACTCGTTTCCACAGCTACTGTTGGGAAATCGATTTTTTTGCCACAGGCTACCCCACAACAAAAGAAAGCACCGTATCATCAAGTACAGTCCTTTCGGCCCCAGAAAAGCAAGAGGGCTAGAGGCTCATCCTTTCTGCCGAGAGGCAAAGGTAGAGGAAAAAGCTGCAACACACAGCTAGTTCCCAAGAGCAGAAATCCTCCCTGCGTCCGGTAGGTCCACAGCATGGTGCGGGGGCTGCTCAGGCGGACCAGGGTACGGTGGGGGGCCGTCTCAGAAATTTCAGCGGACAGTGGGCTCTCTCACATGGATCCCTGGGTCCTTCAAGTAGTATCTCAGGGGTACAGGCTGGAGTTCGAGACGTTCTTCCCCCCGCCGTTTCCTAAAATCTGCCTTACCGGCCCCTCCCTCTGCCAGGGAGACGGTGTTGGTGGATATTCAACACTATAATCACAACAAGTGATTGTCAAGGTGCCCCTCCTTCAGCAAGGAAGGGGTTACTATTCCACAGTGGTTGTGGTACCGAAATGTTTCGGTGAGACCCATCTTGAAATTAAAATACTTCAACTTTTATATCAGAAGATTCAAGTTCAAGATGGAATCGCTCAGGGCGGATATTACGAGCCTGGACGAGGGGGATTACAGGGTCTCCCTGGACATCAAGGATGCGTACCTGCATGTCCCCATTTACCCTCCTCACCAGGAGTACCTCAGATATGTGATACAGGACTGTCACTATCAGTTCCAGACGCGGCCGGTGGAGTTGTCCGCGGCACCGAAGGTCTTTACCTAGGTAATGGCAGAAGTGATGATACTCCTTCGCAAGAAGGAAGTTTTTATTATCCCGTACTTGGACGATCTCCTAATAAAGGCGAGGTCCAAAGAACAGTTGGTAGTGGGGGTAGCACTCTCTCGGGAAGTGCTACAACAGCACGACTGGATTCTCAATATTCCAAAGTCACAGCTGGTCCCGACGACACGTCTTCTGTTCCTGGAAATGTTTCTGAACGCAGACCAGAAAAGAGCGTTTCTTCCAGTGGAAAAAGCCGAGGAGTTGTCATCTCTAGTCAGAGACATCCTATAACCAGGACAGGTGTCGGTACATCAATGTACACGAGTCCTGGGAAAAATGGTAGCTTCGTACGAAGCATAATTCCATTCGGAAGACTCCACGCAAGGACGTTCCAGTGGGACCTGTGGGACTAATGGTCCGGGTCCCATCTACAGATACAACAGCGGATAACCCTGTCAGCAAGAAACAGGGTGTCGCTGCTGTGGTGGCTGCAGAGGGCTCATCTACTAGAGGGCCGCAGATTCGGAATACAGGACTGGGTCCTGGTGACCACGGATGCCAGCCTTCGGGGCTGGGGTGCAGTCACACAGGGAAGAAATTTCCAAGGAGATTTCGCTTCACATAAATATTCTGCAGCGAAGGGACATTTACAATGCCCTAAGCCAAGCAAGGCCCCTGCTTCATAACCAGCCGGTACTGATCCAATCAGACGACATCATGGCGGTCGCCCATGTAAACAGACAGGGCGGCACAAGAAGCAGGATGGCGATGGCAGAAGCCACAAGGATTCTCCGATGGGCGACCTACACCCAGGAGAATGGGGACTTCATTCAGAAGTTTTCCAAATGCGGGTAAACCGTTGGGAATGACCACGGGTGGACATGATGGCGTCCCGCCTCAACAAGAAGTTGAAAAGATATTGCGCCAGGTCAAGGGACCCTCAGGCGATCGCTGGGGACGCTCTAGTGACACCGTGGGTGTACCAGTCGGTTTATGTGTCTCCTCCTCTACCTCTCATACCCAAGGTACTGAGAATAATAAGAAGGCGAGGAGTGAAAACCATACTCGGGGTTCCGGATTGGCCATGAAGAGTTTGGTACCCGGAACTTCAAGAGATGCTGGCAGAGGACCCTTGGCCTCTGCCGCTTAGACAAGACCTGCTGCAGCAGGGACCCTGTCTGTTCCAAGACTTACCGCTGCTGCGTTTGACGGCATGGCGGTAGAACACCGGATCCTAAAGGAAAAGGGTATTCCGAAGGAAGTCATCCCTACCCTGATCATAGCCAGGAAGGATGTCACCGCAAGACATTATCGCCGCGTTTGGCGAAAATTTATTGCTTGGTGGAAGGCCATGAAGGCCCCGACGGAGGAATTTCAACTATGTCGATTCCTGCACTTCCTACAAGCAGGGGTGACGTTTGGGCCTCAAATTGGGGTCCATCAAGGTCCAGATTTCGGCTCTGTCGATTTTCTTCCAGAAAGAACTGGCTTCACTGCCTGAAGTTCAGACTTTGGTTAAAGGAGTACTACATATTCAGCCTCCTTTTGTGCCTCCTGTGGCACTTTTTGGATCTCAACGTGGTGTTGGATTTCCTAAAGTCGCATTGGTTGAGCCACTTAAAACCATGGAGCTAAAGTATCTCGCGTGGAAAGTGGTCATGCTGTTGGCCTTGGCCTTGGCCAGGCGTGTGTCAGAATTGGCGGCTTTGTCATGTAAAAGCCTTATCTGATTTTCTATATGGATAGGGCAGAGTTGAGGACTCGTCCTCAGTTTCTCCCAAAGGTGGTCTCAGGTTTTCACTTGAACCAACCTATTGTGGTGCCTGCGGCTACTAGGGACTTGGAGGATTCCAAGTTGCTGGACGTAGTCAGGGCCCTGAAAATTTTATTTTTCCAGGACGGCTGGAGTCAGGAAAACTGACTCGCTGTTTATCCTGATGGCACCCAACAAGCTGGGTGCTCCTGCTTCTAAGCAGTCTATTGCGCGCTGGATTTGTAGCACATTTCAGCTGGCGCATTCTGCGGTAGGATGACCGCAGCCTAAATCAATAAAAGCCCATTCCACAAGGAAGGTGGGCTCATCTTGGGCGGCTGCCCGAGGGGTCTCGGCTTTACAACTTTGCCGAGCAGCTACTTGGTCAGGGGCAAACACGTTTGCAAAATTCTATGAATTTGATACCCTGGCTGAGGAGGACCTGGAGTTCTCTCATTCGGTGCTGCAGAGTCATCCGCACTCTCCCGCCCGTTTGGGAGCTTTGGTATAATCCCCATGGTCCTTACGGAGTTCCCAGCATCCACTAGGACGTCAGAGAAAATAAGAATTTACTTACCGATAATTCTATTTCTCGTAGTCCGTAGTGGATGCTGGGCGCCCATCCCAAGTGCGGATTGTCTGCAATACTTGTACATAGTTATTGTTAACTAATCGAGTTCTTGTTGTGAGCCATCTATTCAGAGGCTCCTCTGTTATCATGCTGTTAACTGGGTTTCATATCACAAGTTGTACGGTGTGATTGGTGTGGCTGGTATGAGTCTTACCCGGGATTCAAAATCCTTCCTTATTGTGTACGCTCGTCCGGGCACAGTATCCTAACTGAGGCTTGGAGGAGGGTCATAGGGGGAGGAGCCAGTGCACACCAGGTAGTCCTAAAGCTTTCTTTTTGTGCCCAGTCTCCTGCGGAGCCGCTATTCCCCATGGTCCTTACGGAGTTCCCATCATCCACTACGGACTACGAGAAATAGAATTATCGGTAAGTAAATTCTTAATTTTTTTTTTCCCCTACTAAAATAATTTGGGATAGGGTTAAATTCATGTTCTTCACCTAATTCACTCATTAAAAAACAAACAAACAAACAAACAAAAAAAACAACAATTTCTCAGCAGTTTTTAAGAGTGGCACACCATATATTAGCTGGCTTGTGTTACTGGGTCACCATCATCTGCACCTCAAAATTCTAAGTGTTGAAAAAAAAAATATATATATATATTTTTTTTTTTGCTAATGTTGACAAAGTGGCAAAGGTCAACTCATACATTTACTTGGTGATGTGGCAGTTATGTTCAACAACAGCAACTTTACTCTGCCCTGGTTTAAAAAAAAAAATCCAATCATGGATCAGTCTATAGAAGAGCAGCAGCAAATCAGAACTAGTGCTGCTGCCAGTCAATAGTACTTCTTCAGCATCAACTAAAGGTGGTCATGTGGAAAGTAGGTGTACAAAATGGCGCCTCAAATCTAATCAGCATTTCACAATGGTTAAGAAAACATTACCTCTGAAATATGAAAGGAAAATTTACTACCGAAAAATGTAATCTGCCAACATACCATACACCACATGCAGTGGCAAGGATAGGCTCAGACAATGGCCTTTCTTTGCAAGTGGTGGTCCTGCTATTGCTATTTGATACAATAAAGGGCCTATTGTGAATCCCAAGGACAAACACGGGCATCTTATGAAACCTTGCATTCAACACCTTTTTGCTCTGAATCTAGATGTGTTATTTTTAAAACAGACAAATCAGTGCACATAAAAAAGAACACAGAGGCAGAAGAACAAACTGTTCACAAATCCCTGAGGAGAGTCTAAGGGTATCGATGAGTGCGATGTCTGAGGCTGACATTCCTGATTCTGACACTAATCCTATAGAAGCCTCATTCCACCATTTCTGAATCCTCTGGAAATGTGAGGATGATAGTAGTAAAAGAAAGGATGGTGACGGTTAGTCAGACTTGGAAATTGAGTATGCTGCTGTGGAAGTGCAACAGGATGAGGGGGATATTTGTATATATGATTCAAATGAAGATGGTGATGAATGTGTTGGACAAGAAGTTGATCAAACTCAGGAGGATGTTGTTTGTATCAAAGTAGGTCAGCCACCAGGGGCAGAAGTTCTTGACAGTAATGATAAGAAATAAATATCAACCTCTTTCATGTGGAATGCTTTTTGCCCAAATCCTAAAATTTGTAAAGGCATCTGTACCATTTGTGATGCCAAAGTTAGTAGATGTAGGGATAAAAACCATCTAGGCACCCCGTCTCTGTTACAGAATTTGCAGCGCTTTTCATGCAAACTATCGAAAGCTGAAAAATCCTGTAAAGTAATAACAAGCAGTCCAGCATCAGCTACCAGAAGTTTGAATCATCACATGTAAGACACCCTCATTAGCTTCCTCATTAATGATCAGAGGTAGTCCTACTGTACTCTATATGCAAAGGCTAACCGATTCTTCCCCTATCCAGGATTCCCAAGAAGAATCCTTCCAACATAGGGATGCATGCTTCTGCTAGCATTGATTATTCAACCTAGAAGGGAACCAAGATGACTAGTAAACTACAATTGACTGAAACAAGCATTTGCAAGAGGAACCAAGTATGACAGCTGTCATACGGTTGTACAGGGGATCACTGAAGCCATGACGGCTATGATAGCATTACACCAGAGCTTTTTCTAGACATTTTGGCTCCCAGTGTGAACATTAAAAAAAAAAAAATGTGCCCTTCCTTCCCTCTTTAAATTTTTATTTATTCTCCCTGACTAGTCAGGGGCCTCTCTGTACTTCTCCACCTCTTTTTTTAACAAATCCTCACGATTCCCCTTGTACTGGCGTACCTGAACGCCAAAGGTCTCAACACCCCTCAAAAACGCTCATCCCTATTTCGTTCTCTGCAATCTCTAAAGGCGGGAATAGTGTTTATTCAAGAAACACACTTCAAAGCCCATTCACACCCAACTCTAACAACCAAACGATACCCAATTTTTTTTTTATGGCTCAAGCCAATCTAAACACAACGGGGTGGCCATTTTGATAAATTCCAAAACCCCATTTACTTTACAATCTACTCGCACTGACCTGGAAGGACGCTATATTATTCTAACGGGCAAAATCGGACACCTAGAATGCACAATAGCGACTGTTTACGCCCCCAATTCTGGACAACCCTCTTTCTTCAACTCTTTCTTTTCAGAACTAACTAAAGTGAGGAAAAGCTATTTAATATTAGGGGGAGATTTTAATACCGTCCCGGATACCCATCTAGACCATAGGTTCTCAAACTCGGTCCTCAGGACCCCACACAGTGCATGTTTTGCAGGTAACCCAGCAAGTGCACAGGTGTATTAATTACTCACTGACACCGTTTAAAAGGTCCACAGGTGGAGCTACTTATTTCACTTGTGATTCTGTGAGGAGACCTGCAAAACATGCACTGTGTGGGGTCCTGAGGACCGAGTTTGAGAACCTGTGATCTAGACAAATCCTCTCGCCCAACTCGTCCGCACAGTGATTCCTCTTCCCGCTCCTTAAATAAGCACATCCGGGAAGCCGGCCTTTTTGATATCTGGCGAGCCCTCAACCCTACGGGCAGGGACTACACTTTTTTCTCAATTCCACACCAATCATACTCACGAATTGATCTTTTTTTCTGCGGCACTCGGACTTCTAAACACATTTTAGACTCCTCTATCATTACCAATCCTTGGTCTGACCACTCCATTATCACCGCCACATTCGACATTCTGGATACCCCGACAACCCGTCCCAGTTGGCGGTTAAATTAAACACTCCTAAAGATCCCCCAATTCCAAGACAAAATTAAACTAGCCATTGCAGACTATTTCTTTTTAAATATCACTGACTCTTTCTGTACTCCACTGACATGGGAGGCGCATAAAGCGGTCATAAAAGGTCATATCATTAGTTACGCTTCCCATAGAAATAAGGAACACAAACACAAATTAACATCCCTTACAGAAGAAGTCCATACTCTGGAAACCCAACATAAAAAAACAACCCTCGCGCTCTCTCTACACACAACTCACAACTGCTAGAGCGGCCTTGATCGCTCTATTAGCTGAAAAGATTTTACGAAAAGGGTAATAAAGCAGACACGTTATTGGCCAACAGACTGAAAGCTCGGAGGGCGCACACAGCTATCCAGGCTGTAAAAGATGAAAACAGTTCTCTCCAATACAATCCTACCACTAGTCAATATTTAAGACTTACTACGAACAACTTTATAATTTACCTGATGCCACACCCATTTCAAATTCAAACCACTCAACAACATCTGATTATCTAATGTCCTCTGCTCTACCTCGCATAGACTCAGCAACTACGTCAAATCTAGACAAACCCATCACCGATGAAGAAGTGAGTTTTGCCATCAAAAGTCAGAAGCCGTCTAAAGCCCCCGGCCCAGATGGTCACCCGATGTCATACTACAAAACTTTTCAACCTTCTCTACTTTCCCACCTTACAAATGTATTTAATCTTATTCTAGAACGCTCCTCCTTTCACCCCCAAACAACTAAAGCCACTATTACCGTACTTCCGATACCTAACAAAGACACTCAAATTTCTTCTAACTACCAACCTATATCACTGCTGAATACCGACCTGAAAATTTTCGCTAAAATACTAGCTAACAGACTCAACCCTATCCTTCCTTCCCTCATACATCCTGACCAGGTAGGATTTGTCCCGTCCAGACAAGCACTTGACAACACTAGATGCATAGTTGATATTATTTACTATATCAATCTCAACAAAACCCCGTCTCTGGTGCTTGCCCTGGACGCAGAGAAGGCCTTTGACAGAGTATCCTGGCCCTTCATGCTGCAAACCCTACAGCAATTCGGTTTTCAAGGTAAATTCCTCCAGGCCATACAGGCCCTATATCATAACCCTTCAGCATCAGTACATACCAATGGCTTATTGTCAGATCCATTCCTAATATCTAATGGAGCCTGTCAGGGATGCCCACTATCCCCTCTTATTTTCTCGCTTATAATTGAACCCCTCGCAAGTCATATTCGGGCTAACCCAGACATATCTGGAATCTCAATTAACCGTTTTCAATACACCATTTCCCTATTCGCTAACAATATCCTTCTCACACTGACGAACCCGAACATTTCCCTTCCGAACTTCTTCCACGAATTAAAAAAAAAAAAGAGATAATACCTCCCTGCGCTGGAAGTGTTACAGCTGCAAATATGTATACGTTCCGGAGTTATCGACCGGAAAACGAGCAATACCACAATACAAAAATTATATACAAAAATGCGCTTAAACACTAAATTTTCTTCCACGAATTATCTATATACTGTAATCTTTCGGGATATAAAATCAATCAAACAAAATCCGAGGTCCTTTCTCTACACATTCCCAAACGTACTAAGTCCCAATTGCAAACAAACTTTGATTTCTCTTGGCGTAGGCACTCAGTTAAATACTTGGGGGTCTCCATCACTAAATCCTACAACTCCCTCTATCGTGCTAACTACCCCCCGATTATTAATTCTATTCTCAAAGATGTTCAGAAATGGGAAGCTTACTTTCTCTCTTGGATCGGACATATTAATGCAATAAAAATGAATGCACTTCCCAAACTCCTATATTTATTTCAGACTCTCCCAATTCAGGTTCCTCCGCAAACCCTCAATAACCTTCAATCTCTACTATGCAAATTTATATGGAATCACAAAAAACCTAGACTCCGACGAAACATTCTAGCTAAACACTCCCAGAATGGCGGCCTGGGCCTTCCTATCCTCCAGCGTTATTTCTATGCAACCAAGTTGAGTCAAATGGTCGCTTGGCATGCCCCGAGGCACACTAAATGGTGGGTGGACCTAGAAAGTGACCTACTCTGTGTCCTGTCAGTTTCTTATCTACCCTGGCTACCTCACAAACAGTTTCCTCAATCCCATCACACTTCACCCACAGTAGAGTTAACACTCAGAAGTTGGGAGTCTCTAAATAAAAAGCTGAAACTAACTAACTACCCGTCCCCCCTAACTCCTATCTGGAACAACTCCGCATTCTCTCCGGGACTCTCTCAGGGGATGGCTCAACCTTGGATCTCCGCAGGTGTCACCAGACATCACCATTTCACAGGGACCCATGCTATTAAATAATTTTCTGACCTACAAGACACATATGATCTCCCTAATTCTTTGTATTATCAATACTTACAAATCCGTCACTTTATTTTCTCCCTACACTGAACATACCCATTACCAGTCCCCTCTCTTATCTAAACACTTTGTATACATAGACCTATTGACAAGGGTACCATCTCTCTCATATATAATTCCGTCCTGAATCCCATACCTCCCCCCCTCGAACTACACAAACTGGCCTGGGCTACAGACCTAGGTCTCCATCTCGAAGAAGGAGTGGAATACTATCCGTAACACGATTTCATGATGCTCCATCAGTGTGGCCATCCATGAAAATTCTTACAAAATATATACGAGATGGTATTTGGTGCCAGAGCGACTGCATAGAATCTATCCCAATACTACAAATCTCCTGTGGAGGAATTGCGGACAAGTGGGTACGTTTTATCACGTTTGGTGGTCCTGCCCAAAACTGGCTTGCTTTTGGGAGATGGTCCGTGCTATTCTCACCCAATTACTTAATCAAACAATGTCTCTCTCACCTGTCAATCTACTCCTCTGTGCCCGAATTGACTACATACCCAGGGATTCTAATAAATTGATTCTTCATGTCTCTTATGCAGCCAAATACCAAATAGCGCGCAACTGAAAAGCTCCAGAAGCTCCCAGCCGGCAAGCACTAATGAACATGATTTGGTTCTTTCGCAAACATGGAATACATCACTAGTCTTCAACACAACACGGTACAAAAATTCCATTCCACTTGGCTCCCATGGTACACCCTCCATAATTCCACTCTCCCTGGTCTCCACTAAGCCCAAAACTCAACCTTAATACAGTATTGCTCCCCCCACCAACTCCCCCCCCCCTTTTTTTTTTTTCTCTCCTCTCCTCTCTCTCTCTCTCTAACTACCAAATCCCTGGCTCGTCGGAGACCCTTTTTTCCCCCTCTCTCCCTTCCCCATGACTCTCTTTCCTTCTCTCCCCCCCCCCCCCCTCTACTTACTATACATACCCATCTCTTATTAGTCTCTGATATATCTTTGACATAGGAATCAATAGATGTATGTATATTTGATATTTTTTCTCTCCCTTTTCTTTTTCTTTTTTACTTTTCTGGTTACTGAAAATATAATTCTTGTTGTGTTTTAAATTTCTGATCTTGTTAACACAATATCATATAGTTTTATTTATTTTTTCACCTTTTTTCACCTTCTATATGGTAACCAGATGTAATTCCGCTGCTGTTGTTAACTCTCCTATCTATGCTTTCTTATGTTGGAATATTACACATACAGTCTTGTATTGTAATGTATGCTTATTTTTCTCAATAAAAATTTTATAATAAAAAAAGAAGAAGTGGCCCCTCCCCCCCATGGGCAATATAAAAAATTGCTTTTCTCTATCAGGGTCCACAGTGATACACAGGATCTACCTTGGGATATGGTGAAGCGACAGCAGATTGAGCACAAAGCAGTTAAGCTTTTCAGACCCCCAGGATGCATTGGGCCAACCCCCTATATTCCCACCTCTCGGCTCAGACAATTAAATTTTTTTATTTGGTTCGGCAGGAGCCGGGCACATTGAATAGTTGGGCTACTAAATTTTTTTTTTTTGCAGCCACAAGCTTTGTTATGTTTATAGTATTTTTCTTTTTGAGTGCTTTTTCTATGGGTCTTATACGTACAATGGTAAAGATGCTCCAACAACTCTCCGCCGGGTTGCGACAACTGTTACCTCGAAGTACACTGCTGTTTTGACAGTAGTCAGACTGGATGTACTAGAAAGTCCGTAATGATAGTCCCAGGCTGTGGCTGGAGAACGGGGAGAAGGTAAGGCGTCTCTTTACAGATATCAGTTTTGATGCATGTAATGGAGCCTTACTGTTCCAGGGGGGAGACTTCCGGACAGTGGTTGGTGCGGCTGCCACCTCGGGTGCACCAGTGCTAGGCCACAGGGATCATAGGTGCTGGGGACCAGTTGAGGCCGTGATCACTGAGGTTGATGTCAGCAGTGGGGAGTAAGACGCTCCCCTGGTCATCCTTCCCCCCCCAGTTCATGTCCAGTTTCCACCGAGTCTCCCGCCATGAACTGCTATTTCCGCTTTCGTCTGAGATGCATAATCTATTATACCATTCACAGTCGCATGTGCGGCTGGGTACACTGGGGCACCTGAGTATATCAGCTGTTTGTTTGCGGCAGGGTCACACGTGGAAGCAGAGTTAAAGTCTCCCTGTATCCTGCTCTCCTGAGGAAGGTGATACAGGACTGAGATCCTACCTACCCTGGGTGGTACGACTTGTGAGTAGGTGCCTGATGCAAAGAGCGTTGTGAACATTTACTGCTGTATTATTCGCTGTGTGTCTGAATACTTTCAATGTCCGGTTTAAAGTAATGCAGTATTGTTCTTCCTACCTATTTATGTGTTATGTAGTTGAAATGTGCTCATCTTGCATTGTATACTAACACATTCTTGTTTTTGTGACCGATTGCTGACTCTAACTCTGTTAATGTTAGCTGGCCCTAGTGGTGTTCTGTTCAGATCCTCAATGCTGGTGCGAGGCAGGGGTTGATCTGATTGTATTTCACTTTAGAGTATTAAAGTGAATACGGTCACATTTATGCATACATTACACTGATTGTTGCTGTGTCCACGAAAGGCAAAAATGATGAAGTACCTACATTAATATCATGTTTGTCCTGCAAATCTGGGTTAACAGATAGACCGGCTCCTAGTCAGGTACCTGTTCAGTCACAGTAACCACCCTGGGCAGTTTTTGTATAGACTTTGTCTAGTTTAGCAAACCGTATGACACCTGCTACAGTAACAGGGATAAGGTTCCCACTTAACCCTTACATGCAACACCCCACATGGATTATGCCACATCCAGTGTTTGATATAACTCAGGGGGTAATTCAGACCTAAGGTGCATTTTTTGCATCCCTGCGATCAGGTAGTTGCTGCCTACAGGGGGATGGTATGGTGTGTGTGTGCAGGTGTGCGATCGCATGTGTAGCAGAACTGCACAAACATCAGTTTCAGCTGCTGCGATGATCGGGGCCGTTGCTAAAGTCAGAAACCCTCCCTCCAAATGCCTCGTCTCTCCTGCATTTTCCCGGACACTCCTTTAAAATGGTCAGTTGCCACCCACAAACACCCTCTTCCTGTCAATCTCTTTGCGATTGCCAGATGCTTTCGGAATGTTCACACCAACCCGTCTCTGATCAGCGATCCTCGTTGCTGCGGACCGTCACGCCTGCGCATTGCGGTGCATGCGCAGTTCAGATCTGATCGCAGGCTGTGAGAAAACGCAGGCTAGCAATCAGGTCTGAATTGGCCCCTCTGTCCTATGCTGCTTTTCAGCAAAATGTAGCTGATAGGCCCAAGGAGGGGAAGTCAGATAGATAGGGGGCTTCGTCCTCAATGGCTAGTTGATTTTCAGAATCGGGATACTTCAGGTTATGAAGCTGAATCTTCCCATTCTGAATATGCTTCTAGAGAGGAGGAGCACTCGTCATCAGTGGATATACAGTACCTGATTTAATTCAGGCTGTTAAATCCATTCTGTCAATTGAAGAGGCAGCTGAGCCTGTGTTGAAAACTAAGGCACCTGTATTTAACCGTCCAAAGACAGTTAAGCACAGTTTCCTAATTCAGACCAGCTAAAGGAAATCATACAGAAAGCTTGGGTTACACCCAGTAAGAAATTTAAGATTCCCAAAAAGTGGGGTTCTTTTTATCCTTTTCCTACTGCGGACTGTTTAAAAAGGGAGGTTCCTCCCATAGTAGATGCGCAGGTAGTTCAACTTGTGCGAAAATCTACATTACCTCTGCCTTCAACATCATTAACCGATGGGACTGACAGAGAGATTGATGGATTTTTAAAGACTGTTTTTTTACCTTAGCAGGGGCAGTGACTAGCCCAGCTATGGCCACAACCTGGGTGGCTAAGGCAGTAGCAGGCTGGGCAGAAGCTTTGGAAGATGATCTTTCAACAGCTATGAGAAAACAGTTATCCCATATTGAATGTATAAAGCAATTGCTTTATGGAATAAGCTGCCATGGATATGGGTACAGTAGTTTCCTCAGTAGCAGCTTGCAGAGCTATTTGGCTATGTGCATGGAAGGCTGACTCAGAATCCACAGACAAATAGACAAGGAAAACAGACATGGTTAACTAGATGCCCAGCTTCTAAACCAGAAGACAAGCTGATGATGCAGGCCTCCACCTGGGGATCCCAGGGTGGGAAGCAGTCTTCTTCTTTTTGCACAGGTTTGGAAAAATTCCACTACAGATACCTGGGTGCAAGAAGCGGTGTCTCATATGTATGCTTTTTCCTTCAGGAAGAGTCTTCCTCAAATATTTTTTGTACCAGCCCATCTCCAAGGGAATCAAAGTTCCTTGATCTACAAGAGGCAGTGCAAAAATGACTGCAGTCAGGAGTGATAGTGCTGGTTCCTACTGCACAGAGGGGACAAGGTTTCTATTCCAACCTGTTTCTAGTTCAGAAACCAAATGGACCCTACTGACCCATTCTCAACCTCAAAACTCTGAACAAATACATTTGGGTGCCTCTGTTCCATATGGAAACCCTACGGTCTATTATCCTGGCAATGGAGCCGGGAGACTTCATGGTATCCCTGGATATCCAAGATGCTTACCTCCATGTACCTATAGTACCTTCCCATCAGTGCTATCTCAGGTTTGCTATCCTACAACGGCATTTCCAGTTTCAGGCCCTACCATTTGGACTGGCTTACAGCTCTAAGGGTGTTTACCAAGATTATGGTGGTGATGGCAGCTCACCTTCGTCATCAGGGAATAAGGATTTTCCCATATTTGGATGACCTGTTGATCCTGGCTCAGTCTCAGGAAACTTCAACTGATAATAGCCGGCTCATGGCAGGCTCAGAAATTGGTCAAAGTCCTCCTTAGTCCTGTCACAACGGATGACACATCTGGGAGCTGTGTTGGATAACAGGTCTTCAGAGAATCTTTTTACCTCTGAACAAAATAACCTCACTACAGATGAGGCTTCAAAAATTGCTATACAGTCAGAAAATATCCATCCATGCAGCATTGCGAGTTCTGGGGTCAATGGTCTCGACTTTCGACATGGAAGAATATGCTCAATTCCATTCGAGAACCCTTCAACATCTTATTCTCTCCAAATGGAACGGAAAACATCAGACGATAAAAACCCAGACAATAGTCTTTCTGATAGTGATGGATAGTTCATGAATGATTAGTTCAAAATGAACTAATCTTCAAAGTGAACTAGTTCGTTCAGTTCACAGCTTTGGCAAAGATTAGTTCATTAGAAAGGGGGAGTTAGACACCAACAGCATGGAGCCAGCATTAGGCTAGTCACTGTCTCATTCACTGGATTTTCACTTCCTGAATGTGATGCTGTGAAATTAAAGTTAAAAGTACAACACAGCTCAGTAATACAGATCTAATAAAAAAAATAGCATCTGCACTGCCTAGCCAAAGTCTATGTGTGTCTGTGAGTGAGCATGTGTGGTCATGCTGCTCACCTTTCTGTTATACAATCACTGTCCTATTAGTCCAGATGTCCAAACACTTGCTGCTACTTCTGGTACTACTGGCTCCTGAGCATTCTGCTGTGCTAAACCTTCTGCTGGGTGTTGTGTAGGTGCTGCTGCAGCAGCACTGTTGTTCAGCTCTCACTCAGCAATACTCATGAGTCAGTACATCTCTGCTGCCACAGGGGTCACTGCTGCGCTCAGACATGGAGTGGACTCACTCTGTGGAGCTGATTGAGTTACATTGTCCTGACGACTCATGAGTCATTCACCTTGCAAGTAGTTCAGTAGTTCAGTAATTCATTCCAGTTCACTGATCAGATCTCTGACTCAATGACTCATACAGCCATACGAGTCAGTACAGTACTTCTAAGCTACCATGTGCATACCTCCCAACTTGACAGTTCCCTAAAGAGGGACACACTCGCGGCGAAGCTCCCGAAAAAGGGGCGTGGTCTAAGAAAAGGGTGTGTGGCTTCACTGGAGGACTCGCGATCGCGAGCCACGCCCCGTTTTCGTCACTGAGGGGGCATGCCCAGCGCTCTGTGAGCCGCTGGCATGCCCCCTCTCCCTCTGAATCCATTGAATAGACACTGTGCGCATGCGCACAGCGTCTATTCACCGCTGCTCTGCTAAGCAGGGCAGCGAGACACAGAGACTCCCAACTGCCCCCCCCCCCACCGCGGGACACTGCGGCCCGCGGGTGGGACAGCGGGACAGTCCCCAAAAAACGGGACTGTCCCGCGTAAATTGGGACAGTTGAAAGGTATGCATGTGTGGCACTGCTGTGCACAGGCATATGCAATGCAGCTGATCCTGAACTGCATATAGCCATCATTAATTCACCTAGCATATTAAGTGGTCACAAGGTACACTGTCACTCCCAATCAGCCAAAGACACAGTTCTGAGTACTGCATGCTATCCTGTAAGACACCGTTCTGAGTGCTGCATGCTATCCTTTAGGGTCTGATTACTCTACACAAGACATAGGGGGATATGTATGCCTGTCTGATGAACCTTCAGTCTTGAAATAATTAAAAAGATGATGGTACATATACTTAGGTAGTTCTATAGAAGTGGAGATGTTGCCTATAGCAACCAATCAGTGTGTGTGTGTGTGTGTGTGTGTGTGTGTGTGTGTGTGTGTGTGTGTGTGTGTGTGTGTGTGTGTGAGAGAGTGAATACTGAATACTCATGAGTCAGTTTACCTCAGCTGCCACAGGGGTCACTGCTGTGCTCATGGAGTCAGTGGACTCTGTGGAGCTAATTGAACTGCATTGTCCTGACGACTCATGAGTCATTCTCCTTGCAAGTAGTTCAGTAGTTCAGTGATTCATTACAGATCACTGATCAGCTCAATGACTCATACAGCCATATGAGTCAGTACAGTACCTCTAAGCTACCATGTGTGGCACTGCTGTGCACAGGCATATGCATTGTATGGAGCTGTTACTGAACTGCATATAGCCATGATTCATTCCCCCAGTATATTAGGTGACAAGCACCCAATCAGCTAAAGGCACAGTGCTGAGTGCTGCATGCTATCCTGTAGGGTCTGATTACTCCACACAAGACATAGGGGGATATGTACTATGAACTTTCAAGTGACATAAAGTAGAGCAGTTGTTCCTAGCAACCAATCAGCTTCTGTCACTTTATATACTGTTGAAGATAAATGAGAGAAGCTGATTGGTTACATTGCAACATCTCCACTTTATCTCTCTCTAAGGTCTGTTACGTTGGGGCAAAGGGACTTTTTTTCTTTTCAGTATTGTATTTTAAAAGCAGACAAAAGTGACTTATGACATTACTCTGAATTTGGGTCTTTCACTTGCATATTATGAAGTAAAAAGGAGTACCAACAATGGGATTAATATTGCAGAGATACATACGACACTTATTGGTTGCTATATAAGTTACTGCTTTTCTTAAAAATAAAAAAAATCTAACATATTACACACATCTGATCATTTGAAAAAGATTGTAACTCCTACAATGAGCTAGTATTAGAAATACCTACTCTATGTGTAATAGTCTAGACTAGTTCTAAATCTGATCACTCCTTTCAGTCTCAGAGTCAGTGAACTAAATGAACTACATGAACTAATCTTCTGAACTAATCTTTTGAGTGAACTAGATCACTAGATAATGAACTAATCACCAAAGTGAACTAGATTTCCCATCACTATTTCCTCAGGAAGTGCATAGGTCTCTAACCTGGTGGTTACAGATGTCCCATCTGGACAAAGGTCATCCCTTTTGGATCGCAGACTGGGAAATTTTGATAACAGATGCAAGTCTTCAGGGCTGGGGAGTGGTGACAGGCAGAGCCGGATTAAGAGGGGGGCCCCGGGGATAAGTACCCCGGGCCCCCCTTTTTAAAAGGGCCCCCTGCTGCCACCACAGTTCGGATCTCTAGTCCGATCTGCGGTGCTGCACCCCCGGGAGCCGGCGCGGCCGCGGCGGCTCCACATGCAGGGCACCTGTGCTATGGCTGTCCCCACTCCCTCAGTGGCTCAATACTGTATTAAAATGCTGGCGGCAGCCAGGCCCGGCCCGACGTATACTCAGGCTACGCGCCTGCGTAGAACGCCGGACCGCTGAGGGCGCTGCTGCTTTCTTTGACAGTGAGCTGACCTGGACGCGATCAGTCCCCTCTGACAAGCGCATAGCTGTTCAGAGGAGACCTGTGGCTCCGCCTCCCAGGCAGAGGCGGCCTGGCGGCTTGGGGGACAGAGTGACAGATGCCCCGACTCCCGAGCCCGTCCCATTTTCAGCACTTTGGGCCGGCCACCAGTCCCACTCCCTGCAGAGCAGAATGGACTGCGCTTTTGCCAGAGCCGAGGCTATGCCAGGTTAGTAGGAAGAGTGTTGGGCGGCTCCTACACGTGTGGCTGCTGAGTGGAGCGGCTGTGTTACCCAGCCTGTAAGGCAGCTGACAGGCTTCCAGACTCAGACAGTGGTGAAGTGTACTCGCATCTACAGTGCGTGGCCCCGCCGCCTCTCAGATGCTTTCACTCCTCCTCTGATGTCTCTCTCCTCTCCTGCTTGCTTTACCTGCCACCATTGTGGAGCCATATGCCAGCACCGCTGCCCCAGGAGTCCCATACTGCCTTCACTGGATCTCATTTCCTCCTGTCTCTGACTCCTCTTTACCACTAAAGCCCTGCAACCCCAACCCCCCCCCCCCCTTACTACACTCGCTTCCTCCTCTTAGCACAGCTCCAGTCTCCTGGCCCTCAACCTCCAATACGGACCATACCCGGCATCCTTGTGCCTGTCCCAGCCTACACATCCTGCACCCAGCTCCCACCTACTCTGTCTTGGGCTCTCACCTATACCCAGCACCGCTCCTAATTCTGTGGCAGCCCTTTCCTCCTTTCCCCAGCTCCCATCCACCTCTAATATACAGCACCCAGTCTCCCCTCCTCCTATCCCAGCTTAGCTTTGCCCTAATGTGTATATAAATATTATATATATGTAAACACCAATAAAAAAGGTTAGCAGGTTTGGGAGAAAACACCTTACTCCCCATACAAAGCTTAAAACATGGATATGTTAAGACACAAAAAATAGAGATGCGCAGTGTGTATTGGGGGAGCAAGCACTTAAATGAACCCATAAAGGTACATCTAAAAAGTAATAAGCAAGTATCTTATTATGAATGGTCTATTGCACATATGGCACTATTGCACAACAAGCAAGGAACCCAGAGCATTAGGCACCTGACAACGAGTATGTAATTTAAAAGTAAATTGGAAGCCTTACTGTGGGTCATAATTTGTAATGGGCATTATTGTGTGTGAGACATAAAATGGTATTGGGGCATAACTGTGTGTGTCATCATGTGTCATTGGCGTTACAGTGTGTGGCATATTGTGTCATGGGCATTACGGTGTGTGGCTTCATGTTTCATGGGCATTACCGTGTGGAATGTAATGGGCTTTATGGTGTGCAGTATATTGTGTAATGGGCATTACGGTGTGCGTCTTATTGTGTAAAGGACATTACTATAAGGAGGAAAAATTACAAATATTATACGGGGCACGAATCAGGAATTTTTTAGTCAGGCATTATGTGTATAAGCGGATCTTGTATAAGTGGCTCTACTGTAGCATAATGTGTATAAGCGGCTCTACTGTGGCATAACGTGTATAAGCGGCTCTACTGTGGCAGAACGTGTATAAGCGGCTCTACAGTAGCATAACGTGTATAAGCGGCACTACTGTGGCGTAACATGTATAAGCGGCTCTACTGTGGTGTAACGTGACTAACGGACACTACTGTGTGGTGTAATGTGAATTTATTCTATTCTGTGGTCACGTCCCTTCCCCATGAAGCCACGCCCCACAAAGGGGCGCCAGAATATATATTCACATACAAACATTTTTGGCTTGGGCCAGCCCTGGCGGCAGCGGCGCCGCACGCGGGGAGTATGTACAGGAAGGAAAGCTGAGAGACAACTCAGCTGTCCAATTATCTGTGGAGCAGCAGCCTGTGGCTCAGCCATTGGCTGGGCGCGCAGGCTGCAGGGAGGACAGCGTTTGGAGCCAGCCTGCGCCTAGCCAGCACCCCTATATGTTAGATGGCGACCAACCAGCATCAGAGCAATATTAAGAGCTGTATTAGGTTCTGGGTTTATATATATATATATATATAATTACATACAGCCCAGCACTCCTCATATGGTAAATGCACCCCGGTGCCTCCAGTATATATATATATATATATACAGTATCCGGAGGTGCGGCACTCCTGGCAGCTTGGAAAATGACTTTTATTCCGTCATTTTCATCAGGTATGAAAATGACGGAAAAAAAGTCTTTGAAACGTTGTCTTCACATGCTGCTATACGGACTTTTTTCTCCAAGCCACCAGGAGTGCCGCACCTCCAGATACTGTATGTAATATATTGTGAGGGCCCCCGTTGCATTTGACTGTTTATTGGGAGAGCCGGGCAATAATGACATATATAGATATAGATCTATCTATCTATCTATCTATCTATCTATCTATCTATCTATATATATATATATATATATATATATATAATACTTGCCTACCTGACCATCTCCATGAGGAAGAAAATGCTCTGTTTCTGGACTTTCCTGGTAATGTATGATTGCCATCACCTGTGGTGAAACACCTTTCTTATCAATTAACTAGCTCACCACAGGTGATGGCAATCATACATTACCAGGAAAGTCCAGGAACAGAGCATTTTCTTCCTCATGGAGAGGGTCAGGTAGGCAAGTATGAGATATATATATATATATATATATATATATATATATATGTGTGTGTGTGTGTGTGTGTGTGTGTGTATATATATATATATATATATATATATATATATGTGTGTGTGTGTGTGTGCCCTCCAAATTGGTAGCAACATTTGAAAAGAGACAAGGCGGCACTCAAGAGTCTTTGAAGCAATTCACAAAGGTGTATTAAACACTCATCTTATACACCAACGTTTCCGGCCTTACCGTGCCGCACCCGCCGCCACCCTCAGTCCTTCTCTGCACCTCCGCCTCCTCCGCACCATGCCGGCCACAGCCTCCTCATCCACCGCACCGCAGACCACAGCATCCTCAGCACCGCCGCTGCTAAATACTGTAGGTAATCTTACCCTGTTGTCTTTCCATCTCCCTAGTCCCTACTGTATGCCCTTGCTGTCCCTCTCTCTGTCACTCTCCCTGTCCCTATGTCCCTGCTGTCACTTTCCCTGTCACTCTCCCTGACCCTGCTGTCACTATCTCTGTCCCTATGTCCCTGCTGTCACTCTCCATGTCCCTATATCCCTGTTGTCACTTTCCCTGTCCCTCTGTCACTCTCCCTGAATTTTTCCTCATTCCATGTGGCATAATGTGAATTTCGGCTCATTCTGTGTGCTATAATGTTAATTTTGGCTCATACCGTGTGCTATAATGTGAATTTTGGTTCATTCCGTGTGCTATAATGTGAATTTTGGCTCATACCGTGTGCTATAATGTGAATTTCGCCTCATTCTGTGTGCTATAATGTGAATTTCGACTCATACCGTGTGCTATAATGTGAATTTTGGCTCAGACGGTGTGCTATAATGTGAATTTCGGCTCATTCTGTGTGCTACACTGTGAATTTCGGCCCATTCTGTGTTCTATCGTGTGAATTTCGGCTCATTCTTTGTGCTATATTGTGAATTTTGACTCATACCATGTGCTATAATGTGAATTTCGGCTCATTTGTGTGGTATAATGGGAATTTCCGCTCATACTGTGTGGTATAATGTGAAAGGGGCATCAGCACTAGGTAGTATAAGGGGTCCTACTATTGTGGTGCATAATGTGTATAAGGGGTATATGGTGTGGTAAACTACACTGAAGGACATGCCCCCTTTTGAGTGGCCATGCCCCCTTCCCTGGAGGTGCTTGCATAATTGCAACCTTCACTTTTCCATACCCCCACTTCATAATTTCCGCTTCGACCACTGTACATACGTAAATATATATATATATATATATATATATATATTATATATACCTGCATGTATATGAAAGATTCTTTCAAATTTACCACCGAATTGTAATTTTCTTTGTAGTAATTAAAGATGTTATGATTTTAATTGTAGATTTTGGGGCCCCACTGTCTTAAGTACCCCCGGGCCCCCCGAAGCCTTAATCCAGCTCTGGTGACAGGTTACTACTTGTTCCATGGACGGTGGTCCAGGAAAGAAAGTTGTCTGTCAACAACATTCTGGAGCTTCGGGCCATATACTTGTCACTCACCCAGGCAAAAGATTTGTTCGGACAATGCCACGTCAGTAGCATACCTCAATCATCAGGGAAGTACTTGAAGTGAAATGGCAATGAAGGAGGCAAGCCGCACAATAAAATGGGTGGAGCTTTATAATCCAGCTGTGTCAACAGTGTTCATACCAGGAGTCCTAAATTGGGAAGCAGACTTTCTCAGCAGGCATGACATTCTAGCAAGTGAATGGGCCTTGCACGCATAAGTCTTCAAGGTTCTGGTAAACAAACTGGGTCTACTGGAAGTAGATCTGATGGCCTCTCGTCAGAACAACAAGGTACTTGTGTACAGGTCGAAAACAAAAGATCCAGAAGCAGTCTTCGTGGATGCGTTATCCGTGAGATGGAATTTTCATATGTCTTACGTGTACCCAGAGTGATTAGGTAATTCAAACAGGAAGGGGGCGCCGTGATATTAATAGCTCCAGTGTGGCCCAGAAGAAATTGGTACACATCTGCAGAGACTGTCCACGGATGCTCCATTCCTATTGCCTCAACGTCCAGATCTGCTTATTCAGGGTCCCTGTATCTACAAACATCTGGATCGCCTGTCTTTGATGGCATGGCTCTTGAAACATCCGTATTAAAGGCAAAAGGGTTATCGCAAGAGTTAATCCAGATGATGCTTAAGCAAGAAAGCCGCCTTCTGCTCGTATCTATTATAGGATATGGCATGCTTATTTTCAATGATGCGCTGCCAACAATTTGGTTCCTAGGTCCTTCAGAAAATCTAGAGTTCTAGCCTTTCTTCATGCTTCACATTCAACCTCCTTTTGTTCCTCCAACAGCTCCCTGGGATCTAGGTTTAGTTCTCAGGGCTCTTCAGGTTGCTCCATTTGAACCACTGTCTCGGGTGGATTTCAAATGGTTAACAGCCAATGTGCTGTTTATTTTGGCAATGGCTTCTGTTAGAAGAGTATCAGATTTAGGAACACTGATGTGTTGTCCTCCTTATCTGGTATTTCATCTAGATAGAGCAGTTCTTAAAACCAAATCTGGATATCTTCCTACGGTGGTCTCTAAGTTCCATCTTAATGACGAAATAGTGGTTCCGGCTTTTCAGGGAACGGACCTCTCTGCCGGAGATGCATCATTGGACGTAGTTCATGCTTTAAGGATCTACGTGGATCGTACCAGTGCCATAAGAAGAACAGACACTCTCTTCGTCCTCTACGGATTTCACAAGAGAGGATGGCCTGCCAATAAGCAAACACTGGCGAGATGGCTTTGAATGACAATATTAGAAGCATAATCCCAAGCTGATTCCAGATAATGTCTCTGCCCACTCTACCTGTAAGGTAGGTCCTACTTGGGCAGCCTATCGAGGTGCCTTAGCTGAACAGATCTGTAAGGCAGCCACATGGTCATCCATTAACACATTCATTAGACATTATGCCTTTGACACATTTGCCTCTCAGGATGCTGCATTTGTTTAATCAGGAGCACCCCCTCCCTTAGTACGGCTTTGGGAAATCCCAAGGTAGATCCTGTAGATCACTGGGGATGCTGATAGAGAAAGCGTAGGTTATGGTAGACTTGCTTAGATAACCTCCTTTCTCTGAAGTCCACAGGTATCACACCCTGACGCATCTGATTTGAGAATCTGTACACTTACTAACTTCTTCCTATCCTTTGGTATGGAAGTGTGTGCATGTTTCCTCACGTGAGTCGGTCTCCCTCTCAATTAAAACTGCCCCTGCCTTGAGCTTTGAAATCAACTGAATTGCCTGAGGCGGGAATATAGGGGGCTGGACCTATGCATCCTGGGAGTCGGAAAAGCTTAACTGTTTGGTGCCCAAACCGCTGTCGCTTCACCTTATTCTAAGGTAGATCCCATGGACACTCTGGACTTCAGAGAATGGAGATTGTCTAGGTAAGTCTATCCTAACCTACTCTTACGCACAGAGTGGGGGTGTGGCCACCATAACATGGGCATGGCCTCCCTACAGTGGGTGTCACCTCACTAAAATGGGTGTGGTCTTGCAAGAAAAGACTACCTTACAGGAAAGAAAAAAAATGACACCATATTATACCCCATAAAGTAATGCCCCTCACACCATATTATACACCACACAGTAATGCCCCCTACACCATAATATGCCTCACACAGTAATGCCCCCTGCACCATAATAGGCCCCACACACTAATGCCCCCTGCACCATAATAGGCTCCACACAATAATGCCCCCTGCACGATAATATGCCCATACAATAATGCCCCCTGCACTGTAATAATACATACACTGTATAAGTGTGGGGCATAATAAGTTGTCAAGGGCAGTACTGTATGATACACAGTATTGCCCCTGACAATTTATTATGCCCCACGGTTATGCCCTGGCCTGCCCTAGTATTGGTACCTGTTTGCTCCATTGATCTTGGGTAGCGACTTTCTGCTGTTGCAGGAGGCAATTACCTGGCATGACAGTTGAAGGAAGGTAGCGGTTGAGGTTCCCACAAAACCGAGAACTGTGAGGTCTGAAAGTACGGGTACTATAAAACCCTCCCTGGCTGGTGAACAAAAAGAAGGAAGGAAGGTAGAGGCAAACTGGCCACCCATTGATAAAAAATATTTCCTTCCAGGTCTTTGGGATCAGCAGAATGATGGGAATTTGTAATGTAATGGTAAATGGAAAAATAGAAACTGCCTTACTGTCTGAAGGCACCCTATATTTCATGTTAAAATATGATTTGTTGTATTGAGTAGCTTATGTGCAGGGTAAACAGATCAGTAGTTGATCCCAAGAAAACACGAGCAGTTAGTATTGAGGGCGGCTCACACGCATTTGTGGGGTGGTCATTTAGGAGAAGACAAAACTATCCAACAAATCAAGTTAAAGTTCTTTTGACAAGGCATTTATGCTGTAGTATAAAAATATTGCCAGGAATGCCCAGTGTGCCAAAAGACAGCGCCCCGGCCAGGATTTCGAGCATCCGTGGTTCCCTTACCTGCCATTTTCAAACTTTTTGAATGGATTGGTATAGATTTGGTGGTGGGCATCAATATATTTTAGTAGTGGTTGATTAACGCTACAAGGTGGCCGGAGGCCATTCCATTACGAAATATTAAATCTAGCACTATTTCCTGGGAATTGGTGATGCTATATACTTGTTTGGGATTCCCAAATAGGTCTTGCCTGACCAAGGTACACCTTTTATGTCTAATTAATGAGAGGTCTTTGTCGACTGTTGGGGGTTAATAGAGTTGCCACTACAGTGTATCGCCCAGATGGCCTAGTTACTAGTAGAATGCTTTAAAAAAAAACTTTAGCAAATGATAAGGCTGGTGGTTTCCCAGGATAAGTGAGACTGGGACCTGCTCTTACCCTATCTAATGTTTGCAGACTAGTAGGTACCCTAAGCATACACTGGGTTTTGCCCCTTTGAACTCCTTTATGGTAAACAACCCAGGGGAATTTTAGCTTTTTTAATGGAAGGGTGGGAGCAGCAACCATCCAAAGAGTATAACATAAAAACAAGTAATTCAAGTTATTCAATTAGAGAGCACGTAACAATTTATTAATATTACACAATAATTTATATATTTGTACTATTACTAAAAATACATATATGACAATAAAATAAATATAAATACATAAGATGCATTCTCACCATTCTCATATGTAGTTATTATGCTCCAGTTAAATAAACATCACAGGTGGGGAATAATGAGTACTTAGTCTGTATAGTGCAGTTCAGAATCCAGCGGTATGCTACTACCAGTGGTGCAAGTCGAAATAATTTTTTAGTGGTACTGAGTGCCAAAAAATGGGCATGGTCATGTGTTGTGAGGGGTTGTGGCCACATGCTGCTAGTGGGAGTAGCTACATGACAGTTGCGTGACCACACGACAGCCACTTCTTTTTTTTTATTTGGAGGCAAGGCTAAACATATATACTAATGCCTCCAGTATAATTGAAATATATAGTGTATTAGTGATACCTCCAGTATAATAGAAATATATAGTAATGCCCCCAATTTAATAACAATATATAGTAATGCTTCCATAACAAGAAAATACAACCACTGTTGCACTCCCAGTAACCCTGACAAAGTGGGAGGAGACGTCATGCTGCCAAGCACCGTGGTCTTGTTGCTTTGTGGCACATTATAATTGTGGAAATGGCAAAGCGTGTGGCAGGTGGTACTGAGTACCCGCTGCCAAATTCTTATGGGTACTCTGTACCCGCATACTTGCACCGCTGGCTACAACCTTCAGCTCTTGATATAATATCTCCCCGCCTGACAGCTGAACCGGCTGGGATGTTTGATATCTTGACCCAGTTTAATTGGTAAGTCAAAAGTATTTATCCACAGTGTTTTACCTCTGAAGCTTGAGGAGATGCTGAAACTACTTGTCGTGTTCGTCCTGTGCGTTGACGGTGAAGCCGGGAGCTTGGGGGGGGGAGGAGATGAACTGTTCTCCGTCTTTGATGTTGTCAAAGTCCCAAAGTTGGAGGGAGGCCACGGCTGCTATTGACCTCCATCCTGTGTATAACAATGTAGCAAAGAGTGTGTAGAGGTGGTGAGATTGCAGTCTATCCTTGACGCGTTTCTCCATCATCAAACTATAGCGGTTTCTTCAGAAGGAAAAAAACAATAGTTCATTGTCCTGGTGAACCCCAGGTAACAAAGTCCAATCAAAGGTCTACATTCATTATTAGTAAAGAGTTTACACCTGGAAGATATAATCTACAGCAGGGGTTCTCAAACTCGGTCCTCAGGACCCCACACAGTGCATGTTTTGAAGGTAACCCAGCAAGTGCACAGGTGTATTAATTACTCACAGACACATTTTAAAAGGTCCACAGGTGGAGCTAATTATTTCACTTGTGATTCTGTGAGAAAACCTGGAAAACATGCATGTGGGGTCCTGAGGACCGAGTTTGAGAACCTGTGATCTACAGCAACCATCTATTGTGGAGCAATTTAATAATGTATTAATATCCCATGCTTTTATTTATTAATTAATATATTGAAAAAAATTATCTCTGCTCAAGTCAAATTAAGCATATGAACCAGGCTCAACATCAGCAAAAGCATAGTTATGATGTCACGGCAGTCAACAACTCTTTTAACTCTGTGGACAAGGTATTGATTTTAGTTCCCACTCCTGAAAGTAAACTGTATGCCCAGTGGTAGGGTCCATATGAGATAATAGAGGCAGTGGGACCTGTCAATTATAAAGTGTGTGAAAGATGTACATATCTACTATGTACACCATATCTACACCAAAATTACATAAACATCAAATGTACTACCTATACATAATGTTAATAAAGAAGCATCCCAATAGTCAATGAACGCACTGCATATCCACAGACATATACGTTAAAGTGGACAAATCTATGTTACTATGTGGAACCTCCGCCCAGGACTACCTCAGAAGCTAAGTTAATAAACAGCTACCGAATCCTACAGAACGGAGACGACTAAACAGTAATAATATTTCATAACAAACCACTGTTAGCTCGTATTAGTATCATGCAAAAAAACAATATTGCATATGTATAGGTAGTACATTTGATGTTTATGTAATTTTGGTGTTTTATCTTTTTTATGTTCTTTTTGGGTGCATATATACTCTATTTGTGTGCATTCTCGGCTTGGAGCGGTTGCCTGGCAACCCCACGCTAAGATAGACCCACCCGATGTCACTCCTCCGGATCGTGATCACGTGGTGCGTGAATCACTCGCGGCGTCACGGACCGGATGTAGCAGTGATTGGTCAGGGCATCCGGCTTTGGTAGTTGCTAGGCAACCAGAGCTCAGCTGGAGATCGCCGCGCCCCCCTCCCGCCCCTCTACGCGGACCACGGAGACAGGAGTTTCACCTGTGTGGCTTGGTGGTGGCGGGAAAGCGGGCTTGCTATTCTGATTGGTGTTGGGTAAGCATATGTTTGTGTATTTATACTGCAATGTTTGTAATGGCTGGTTGTGTCTTGATAAAGGGGAGAGATCCCCGAAACGTTGGCGTACCGGCAAAGGTGTTGTCCATTATTTTCGTCTGAGTGCCTCCATAGTTTGGAATCTACATACTCATCTGAGAGGTTGCGCACCGGACCCTGCTGTTCATAGACAAGCGTGAGTGCCAAGCATACTTTGCTCATATCTATAGAGAGTCATTTGAATTGATTCTACTAGCTGGGGCACCTGCTACATTTGTTTCATTGACTTTTGATCTGACACAGCGAATGGGAGGAACACACTGTATATATAAGAGCACGGGATGTTTAGGATGTCTACCTTGAATGAATTACCAGGATTGTGCATTCCCACATTGCCAGAAGGGGAAACCCTGACCCACACTGATACTGAAGCTGAGGCAATTTTGTTTTCACAGGATATCATTACTGCCACTAATGTGGATACCACTGATCACCTCATTTCAGTTCTTACAAAACTTAAAAAGCGAGAGATAGACTTTTTACTCCACGGTGTTACCCTTTCTGAGTACTTTAGGGACAAAAGGATACCACGAGGGTTTAGAATAAGAAACATCCCTACTATAGGCCGCCAGAACCCTGAGTTTTGTAGAAAGTGGGCAGCTGTATTAAATCGCTGCTCATTTGATTTGATTCTCCTGGTAGTAGCTGAATCGAGAAGAGAGATAGAGAGCACTAAAGATAAAATTAGTGCATTTGAAAGCCCACATTTAGCTAAAATTGAGGCTGAGGCACCGCCTGATTGGCTGGAAACATTATCAATACAAATTGACAAGTATAAGGTGGACCTTATCAATTTTAAGAAATCTAAGAGAATCATTGTTAACAGGGACTACGACTTGAATCAAGTATATAGCTGTGCCTATAATAAAGCACCAGCTCACTTTAAAAAATCCAGGGGTCATAGGAAACCCAATAAATTTGCGATGGAAACGGATCAATCCAGTACGGCACCATCATCCAGTGATACAGAATGTGCTTCAACTTCCGCCTCTTCAAAACGGCCTGCAGGAGTCAACACTCGCTCAAAAAACGAGCAGAAAAAAGAGCCCGCACATGCAGGGTGGGCCAAAACAAAAGGGAAGCAAGGAAAATCTGTGCCCAAGAAAACATAGTATTTAATCTCTCATCCAGAGAATAAAGCACTACAGAGGTTCAAGTATTAAATAAGGGACTTTCCTTTGTACCCACACAAGTACCTGATGTATTTACGAATAAAGTCGATTTATTTCAACTGAATCGTCGCATTAAGTTGAAAGAACATTTTGCGGATAGCAGCACCGTGGTGGAAGTGACTCCCATACACAAGAAGTCGAATTTTAATCCTCTCTCTTTGAATAAAAGCATTAAATCATTTACCAGTTGCATGGAGACATATATTGAAGAAACCACCCCTACCAGATGTACCGGAGTGCGTAACCTCTCGAAGAATGAATATCTGGCACTGAAACAGTTGGGCAATTACAAAGATATTACAATACGCCCGGCAGATAAAGGTGGTGGTATAGTGGTCCAGGATCTGTCAGCTTATAAAGCCGAGGCTTATCGGCAATTAAATGACACAGCTACCTATGAGAGACTCTCGAAAGACCCCACTATACAGTATCAAACAGAATTAAATGAGATTCTACAGAAGGCAGTAGATGATGGAATGATTTCATCTAAAATCAAGGAAGCCGTGAGTGAACAGTGGCCTATTCTGCCGGTATTTTACACCATTCCGAAGTTACACAAAGATGCGGCCAATCCTCCGGGATGCCCCATTATTGCGGCAAGGGACTCCCTGTATTACAATTTGTCCAAGTTTTTGGATTTCTATTTACAGCCGTTAATTCAGAAATTACCACTCTGCCTCAAGGACACTACTGCCTTTATTCAAATCCTGCGGTCCATCTCACCATTACCGGCTCATCATCTATTGTGCACAGTAGATGTGGCCAATTTTTACACTAGCATCCCCCACGATAGGGGGTTGCAGGCCATGGAAACATTCCTCAGAAATCAGGAGGAATACAGTGGGCCAAATATTGATCTCTTCATCACACTATTGAGCCTCACCTTGGGGAGGAATTATTTCCTGTTTGACAACAAAATCTTTCGCCAGCGAACTGGGTGCGCCATGGGATCATGTGTGGCACCCAGGTTCGCGAATGTCTTTATGAGCGAAGTTGAGAAGGCACTATTTTTTCAAAATGAGGGCTTTTCAGAAAAAATAGTTCTGTTCCGCAGATTTATCGACGACATCTTCATTATTTGGGCAGGCACGGAGGAAGAATTCAAGAATATGATGTTGATTATTAATAATAAAAGATCCAGCGATTAAATTCACTTTCGAGTATAGATCTACACAGATCCACTACTTGGACGTTGCTGTCTCACTTGAGGCAGACGGGACAATTAACACCAGTATTTATTACAAACCAACAGACCATAATACGGTATTAAGAGCAAATAGTTTTCATCTGGAATCAACCAAATGGAGTCTCCCATTCTCCCAATTTTTGAGGATCAGGCAAATCTGTAATGATGAAGCTGATGCCCACACACAAGTACAAATCATGGCTGATAAATTCAAAGCTAGAGGATACTCTGCAGATTCACTCCAGAAGGCCATGAATAAAACCATGGCAATCTCTCGTGAAGAGGCCCTGCGGTCCAAACAACGCGTGGATGACCGGCATCGGATGGTGTGGACACAGGACTACACTTTGGCTAGTAAACAGTTGTACAGTAGGGCCAAAGGTATTTGGCCTGTAATTTCGAGAGATAAAGAATTAACCTCTTTGAAAGATACCTCATTGATGGCTTCTTACAGACGGGGACGTAACATCAAGGATATGGTAGTCCATAATGACATTTCAAATTTAGGTCCGGAGAAACCCCTCCACTTCTTATCCCGTAAACCAGGCAACTACAGGTGTATAGGATGTACTACGTGTAGTTGCCTGGAAACAGGTGATGTCTTCCACCATCCCAGATCGGGAAAAATGTTTAAGATTAAATATGCCTTGACCTGTACCAGCAAATTCATCGTATATTATATTAAGTGTCCATGCGGTCTCTTATACGTCGGTAAAAGTGTAAGGCAGTCCAAAGAACGAATAGCCTTGCACCGATCCAGTATTCGAGCTGCATTAGAGGGGAAAGGAAGTGACCTCCCGGTGGCCAGACACTTTAGGAATTGCAATCATACTCTGGCCACTATCCGTTACAAGATTATTGATCATGTTCCGGAGAGAACAAGGGGGGTGACAGGGGTAAGATTCTGTTACAGAAAGAGGCATGGTGGATACACAAACTACAGACGGTGTATCCACTTGGCCTCAATGAGGCATTAAGCTTCAATTGTTTTCTATAATGCGATATTGTTTTTTTGCATGATACTGATACGAGCTAACAGTGGTTTGTTATGAAATATTATTACTGTTTGGTCGTCTCCATTCTGTAGGATTCAGTAGCTGTTTATTAACTTAGCTTCTGAGGTAGTCCTGGGCGGAGGTTCCACATAGTAACATAGATTTGTCCACTTTAACGTTTGTCTGTGGATATGCAGTGCGTTCATTGACTATTGGGATGCTTCTTAACATTATGTATAGGTAGTGCATTTGATGTTTATGTAATTTTGGTGTTTTATCTTTTTTATGTTCTTTTTGGGTGCATATATACTCTATTTGTGTGCATTCTCGGCTTGGAGCGGTTGCCTGGCAACCCCACGCTAAGATAGACCCGCCCGATGTCACTCCTCTGGATCGTGATCACGTGGTGCGTGAATCACTCGCGGCTTCACGGACCGGATGTAGCAGTGATTGGTCAGGGCATCCGGCTTTGGTAGTTGCTAGGCAACCGGAGCTCAGCTGGAGATAGCCGTGCCCGCCTCCCGCCCCTCTACGCGGACCACGGAGACAGGAGTTTCACCTGTGTGGCTTGGTGGTGGCGGGAAAGCGGGCTTGCTATTCTGATTGGTGTTCGGTAAGCATATGTTTGTGTATTTATACTGCAATGTTTGTAATGGCTGGTTGTGTCTTGATAAAGGGGAGAGATCCCCGAAACGTTGGCGTACCGGCAAAGGTGTTGTCCATTATTTTCGTCTGAGTGCCTCCATAGTTTGGAATCTACATACTCATCTGAGAGGTTGTGCTCCGGACCCTGCTGTTCATAGACAAGCGTGAGTGCCAAGCATACTTTGCTCATATATATATATATATATATATATATATATATATACACAGAGTAAAAACCACAGCACTCACCGCACCAGAAGCGGGGCACAGCTATGCACTTACCACTCACAGGGTGGGGTGCATGTAACACTGCACTCTCCACCACAGAAGCGGGGTACACAGCTGTACTTACCACTCACAGGGCGGGGTGCATGTAGCCCATGACCACATCGCTCTAATAAATACAAACAGAGAACCCAGCACTCACCACCTTGGGGTACCTTGAATCGGTATACAGGCTTCCGTGCATTGGCCAATCCACCAACTAAACCCCCATCATTTATTTATTGAATTGTTGAGGATAAGTGAGTTTACTTTGGTGAGTGCTGGGTTCTCTGTTTGTATGTATATATATATATATATATATATATGTACATATACACACTGCTCAAAAAAATAAAGGGAACACTAAAATAACACATCTTAGATCTGAATGAATTAAATATTCTTATTAAATACTTTGTTCTTTACATAGCTGAATGTGCTGACAACAAAAATCACACAAACATTATCAATGGAAATCAAATTTATTAACCCATGGAGGTCTGGATTTGGAGTCACCCCCAAAATTAAAGTGGAAAAACACACTACAGGCTGATCCAACTTTGATGTAATGTCCTTAAAACAAGTCAAAATGAGGCTCAGTAGTGTGTGTGGCCTCCACGTGCCTGTATGACATCCCTACAATGCCTGGGCATGCTCCTGATGAGGTGGCAGATGGTCTCCTGAGGGATCTCCTCCTAGACTTGGACTAAAACATCCGCCAGCTCCTGGACAGTATGTGGTGCAACATGGCATTGGTGGATAGAGCGAGACATGATGTCCCAGATGTGCTCAATTGGATTCAGGTCTGGAGATCGGGCGGGCCAGTCCATAGCATCAATACCTTCGTCTTGCAGGAACTGCTGACACACTCCAGCCACATGAGGTCTAGCATTGTCTTGCATTAGGAGGAACCCAGGGCCAACCGCACCAGCATATGGTCTCACAAGGGGTCTAAGGATCTCATCTCGGTACCTAATGGCAGTCAGGCTACCTCTGGCGAGCACATGGAGGGCTGTGCGGCCCCCCCAAAGAAATGCCACCCCACACCATTACTGACCCACTACCAAACCGGTCATGCTGGATGATGTTGCAGGCAGCAGAACATTCTCCTTGGCGTCTCCAGACTCTGTCATGTCTGTCACATGTGCTCAGTGAGAACCTGCTTTCATCTGTGAAGAGCACAGGGCGCCAGTGGCGAATTTGCCAATCTTGGTGTTCTCTGACAAATGCCAAACGTCCTGCACGGTGTTGGGCTGTAAGCACAACCCCCACCTGTGGACGTCGGTCCCTCATACCACCCTCATGGAGTCTGTTTCTGATCATTTGAGTAGACACATGCACATTTGTGGCCTGCTGGAGGTCATTTTGCAGGGCTCTGGCAGTGCTCCTCCTGTTCCTCCTTGCACAAAGGCGGAGGTAGCGGTCCTGCTGCTGGGTTGTTGCCCTCCTACGGCCTCCTCCACGTCTCCTGATGTACTGGCCTGTCTCCTGGTAGCGCCTCCATGCTCTGTACACTACGCTGACAGACACAGCAAACCTTGCCACAGCTCGCACTGATGTGCCATCCTGGATGAGCTGCACTACCTGAGCCACTTGTGTGGGTTGTAGACTCCGTCTCATGCTACCACTAGAGTGAAAGCACCGCCAGCTTTCAAAAGTGACCAAAACATCAGCCAGAAAGCATAGGAGCTGAGAAGTGGTCTCTGGCCACCACCTGCAGAACAACTCCTTTATTGGGGGTGTCTTGCTAATTTGCCTATAATTTCCACCTGTTTTCTATTCCATTTGCACAACAGCACGTGAAATTGATTGTCAATCAGTGTTGCTTCCTAAGTGGACAGTTTGATTTCACAGAAGTGTGATTGACTTGGAGTTACATTGTATTGTTTAAGTGTTCCCTTTATTTTTTTGAGCAGTGTGTGTGTATATATATATATATATATATATATATATATATGTATGTATATAATATATATTTGTGTGTGTGTATGTATATATATATATATATATATATATAAATACTGTTCCGGCACTCAGTCTCCGTTTGGTAAGAATAATTCCTCAGTGCCTCCAATGCAAATCTGTGCAGCAGAGCGGTATAGTTGAAAAGATGACTGTGGCACTCACGGGACTTTATCCATCGGAACATACAGGCGCTGGACGCCTGTATGTTCCGATGGGTAAAGTCCTGTGAGTGACACAGTCATCTTTTCAAATATATATAATGTTGCTCTACCTCTTGTCCTGCTTTGTCTGTGAGCTTTGGCTCTGACTCTCCCATAAGAAGCATGAGAAACTTTTACACTTTTCTCCCTTTGTGTCTGCTTTCCCACATTGCCTCAGAAGCTGTTGAAATGAATTACTCATGCTATTGGGATCTCTACCAATATACTGTAATGTGTTTGTTATTTCTGTTGGTATAATGTGATCCAAATCTATATAATATAACATGATTAGTATACTTCTCTATGATTATTTTTCATTAGGAACCATGTTGGTGTAAAATGGGCTGCTGTATTGCAAGTGGCACCACTACTGGTGTAATGTGAAGGGATACACAGCCAATCAGGGGAGTTGAAATGGGGGGGGCAAGGGGACAGCTCGCTCGTCCCAAACATGAGACAGGCGCCGATACTGGAGGAGTAGGGGAGCAGCAAGCGGTCAGATGAAATGCCGCTGCCGCACCTTATACCACCTCCTCCTCCGTAGTGTAGTGGCTCCTGAAGCTGCTTCCCGATGGTCCCAGCGGCCGGTAGTGTACAACAGTGCCGCCTCTCAGTCTTCACGGAACAGACTCTCTGGTGATACTTCTGCGATCTCACACCATTTTTACGAGTTCCTTCTGGACTACCGACTTTCCTGCGATGGGAATCGTGGACCCAAGTCTCTCTCTCGGCTACTTTCACTGGGATTGTGTTGTCAACAAAACTTGGTACGTCCTTCCCACCTGTTTATTAGGCAACCTGAGCATAAGAACAATCACACAGTCTCTTGGTTCACAATCAAGACAGTTAGTATTTGGCTTACCAGGAATCAACAGTTTCAAGTTCTTTTGTCAAGTTCTCAAATGCTGGCTCATCTCGATAAAGTACTGTACTGTCACCTCATTGGTGTATTTCTGATCATTGTGCGGATCAATCATGACATGAGGTTGTCTTCCAACAAAAAAAACAAGAACAAAAACAAAAATTTCGAAGAGGGTGATTCGTTAAGCGAGGATCTAGGAGTGGTTCTTATGCTACATAACACTAGTGGCAGTGTCTATGACCTCAATAGTCCAGTTTCAAGCTATAACTTTGCTCCTACTCCTAAGGATACCATATCTACACACACATTTCTGCACAATTTTTTTTGCGGTAAACACAGCAGTGCTTGTGGTGGCAGGAAATGCCTCTACCCAGTTTGAGAAAATATCAGTGCGCACCAATACATAATTCAAATTCCTACAGGGTGTTAACTGTACGAAGTTGATTTGTATTACCTGAAAAGGTTCATCTGCAGGAGGGATATGGGATGGCTCTGTTAGTACTACCTTACCAAATGTTCTTCCTTATGCAAGTAAGACAGGTCATTGCTTTCCTGCTTGCCTGAGAAGAGAACCCTGGTACACACCAGTAAGCTCTTACCAATTTGCACATACCTTTCTTACCCTAGGTGAGTCAGACCATGTGCCTCCTCAGCTAGGCCTGGGAGATACGTCCTGGGGGCCACTGGCTTACCTTGTCCATCTCTCTAGAGTTCTGAGGACACCTAACCATATCCCTTTGACTTCCAGACCTCCTTTTCCTGTAGGGAACACAAATTTGCATCTTCATTTAATTGTTGTGTGTTTGCAAATGTAGAATACCATGAGCATCACTCAAAAAAAAAAAAAGATCTCTAGAGGAGAAAAAGAAGAAGAAAATATCAGGTCTGCGTTCATCAACAGGCTGTCACTTATGTCTGGTCTCGTAGTAAAGGTCTGAATCAGATATTCCATACCATCATGCATATCAGTGTCTATACAAAATTTCCCATCACCAGTATTCTCATTCTCCACCCTTTGTGCATGACAAGGCACACTGCAGTAATATACTGGTGTCATCGTGCTGATGAGACATACCGGGTTCGGGCAGAACTTTGAAGGACCAATACGGCATGTGGTGTATGAACTGTCAAATCATGTACCAGTACTACGTCCCAGGTATTTGACCCTTGTCCTACACAACTGTAGTTTATCCCTTGATACCTGGTGTCCTGTTTGGAAGAGACGAAACAGAAACTGCTTCGTATCTGCCAGGGACGACTCAAATGAATCCGCGCACAGCAAGAAGTCATCAACATATTGTATCATCACCGACCCACTCTCAGGCTGAAAGTATTGTAAACAGTCATGCAGGGCTTGGGAGACAATACTCAGGCTGTCACTCGTAATCTTGGGAGAGAGTCAGGTCAATGTATTGTACAAACCTGTGTGAACGCAAAGATGAAGAGGAAAACTGTGAAGAAAACAGAATAGAGGTTGGTGACAGATAAGTTTGTAGAGGTGGAGGGGATTTTATTAAAATGACAACTGGATTGGGCACTACGGGGAATTGATTAACTACTTGGTCTACCCCCTTTAAAGCTTGTGCTTACTGTGTCATTACTGGGACTACTTCAGCCATCAATCAAGTGTCCTATCCTTCCTAAGTTCAAAGGGTACCCGGTATCTGTGAGATAATTTTCTCTACCTTGATGGACTTGAATCTAGAACAGTGGAATGCAACATTAGTCTTTGAGGGTATCAAACATACCTTGTACTTCCTGAGCGGGAGCACAATATATGTATTTCACATTTAACAAAATCTCTGTCGATAAAGATAGTCAGGGGCCACTGCTGCTAGGAAAAATAGGAGAGGGTTTAGCATCATAGAGGCCCAATCGTAACTTCAGTAGGTTTTGTCAAAGGGTAATGTTGCACTTCTCTCGTTCCTCCCATTTGCCGAATTAGTGTTTACCAGTGATCTTATCCAGATGGAGAATTTTCTAGTACTGCAAAAGAAAAAAAAATCAACAAGAGTTCTAGGTCATGCAAAGTATTCATTCAATCCTTCTCATCCCGTATTAAGGGTCTGTACATGGTCCAACAAACATTTCTGAGCTCATCTTGACTAGGGGTATTACTAGAAATGAATACTTCTTATGTGGTAACTAAAAGATATACCCGGGGGTTACCCTATCTCTGTCCGCTTTCCAACTGGCAAATACTAATGTGTGGACAGGTTATTCTCCATTTATGACGTTACTTACTTGATTTTTATTTTATTTTTGGGTTTTACTATATATGTACTCGAATGACTTCATACTTACCAGTTCCACTGGTCTCAGCCACTTCCCCTGCAGGCTACTGCTCCTCTTTTACCGGTTGGATACTCCTCTGAGTGCATGAGAAATAGCTGAAACCAGAGTTGGGTCACCTTCTCCTCCTAAATAAAACTTTACATTCATTAGTACATATATAGGTTACATTCATATTTTTCATATTTTTATTATTTTCTATAATTTGTATGCTGGCTGTAACTGCTTCCACATCCACATATGGCGGTGTACTTGCTTTCGCTTTTTTTTCTACTTATTTATTGTTGCTACAAGTTCAAACAGTTCTTATATTTCTGTTCTTGTCTTATATGACTTTGGTTAGACATACTACCTGCAATACCTCAGGATCAAAACCCACCTACCCTAGGAAATGATGCCCTATCATCAGCGGTCATACATACCCATTCATCACAAAAAGCCTCTGCGTGTGGACCATACTTACCACACATTACTAACCTTGCAGATCCTCTAAGCCCTTCTTCTTCTTTAGCCTGAACCCTGGCTGCTGAACGTCTGTCGCTTGTGCACTTGGCTCCCATTGTGAGCCTTTTTTCACAAACACCAAATGAACAATGCAAGCAGATGGTGAAAGTTCTTAATGAGTGCTTTCACTCACCCCAGTCCCTGCTGGCCTGTACTACGACCCACTGTAAATAATGTGATCGCGATGTACCCAACCTTTGGACTGCTATCAGACCTTTCAGCACCGTAATTTCTTTCGCTGGAGGTTCTGTTGGAATATTTTCCTAAGAAAGCCAGCGAAAAATTCCTTTTCGGCATCTTTCCACTAGAATTTTTGTAGGATGAGAAACATGCTATCGATCACCCTTTCCAGTGGACGCCCACCAGGGAGATTTCCTGAAGAAGATTAACGAAAAACCCCTTGTTTACACAATCACGTCTGCGTATGCTCTACAAAGCGCATATGATACACCTGCGCAAAATAACACAAATGGTATCACGTTCCGCTGCGTATAACACACGGAAGTGCGGTTCAATCGCACGGCCTATAGATACTTGTTATCTATATGCCCTACGATCGCGGGAGTCGAATTTAAGCTGCGCTCCTCAGCCGGAGCGTAACAAAAAACACCTTTCACGCTCCTCCAACATGTTGTAGTACGTGCCAAACTTCATTAAATGCGCTAGGTTGCGACCCTTCTCGCAGCTTAGCCCCTTCTAGCTCAGGCGTTTTGTCCATGGGATCCCGGTTTTTCGAGGTTCAATACATCCACTCCTACTTTCTGCTCACACAAATGCACAATGTTTTTCTGTACAGAAAAATATCACTCCCTTTGATACCTTGCTCCAGAGGTAGTACACTTTAAACAAAATATTATAATAATCTGCTTTTAAAATTGGATAGTTATTTGCTATTGTATAACTATATCTTTTACCCTGCCTTAAATTGAACTGCTATTGTGCGGTTATAACTCACGCTCGCAACTTAACACAACCTTGCATAAACACGCGACCATGTGCGTCCCTGCGCCACATGCACACTCCTGTACGCTCACCTCACGTACTGTACCACATGTACAACGTGCGTTCGCAACTCAATAAAAACCACACTATCACGATAAATGTGAGCAACAAAATACTACTGCTCACTTACACAATACACAATTGTTCCTTACACTCACCGGAAGTTACCCCCAAAGGTAGTCCTCTTTTGAGTGTATACCTAAACGTTTAGGCCGGAACTGTGTTTCATGTTTTTATAATTACTCCCTTAACACACTATCTAAAATACATAGGCCCTCATTCCGAGTTGTTCGCTCGGTATTTTTCATCGCATCGCAGTGAAAATCCGCTTAGTACGCATGCGCAATGTTCGCACTGCGACTGCGCCAAGTAACTTTACTATGAAGAAAGTATTTTTACTCACGGCTTTTTCTTCGCTCCGGCGATCGTAATGTGATTGACAGGAAATGGGTGTTACTGGGCGGAAACACGGCGTTTCAGGGGCGTGTGGCTGAAAACGCTACCGTTTCCGGAAAAAACGCAGGAGTGGCCGGAGAAACGGTGGGAGTGCCTGGGCGAACGCTGGGTGTGTTTGTGACGTCAACCAGGAACGACAAGCACTAAAATGATCGCACAGGCAGAGTAAGTCTGGAGCTACTCTGAAACTGCTAAGTAGTTAGTAATCGCATTATTGCGAATACATCGGTCGCAATTTTAAGAAGCTAAGATTCACTCCCAGTAGGCGGCGGCTTAGCGTGTGTAACTCTGCTAAATTCGCCTTGCGACCGATCAACTCGGAATGAGGGCCATAGCAAATAAACGTATCCGATTCTTTGCAGATCTATAATGACTATTGACTATAATTTAAATGCTATGATTCAGATTGGATAGCTATCTTGCAGAACATACACTGATATAAATGTACACATTATATAATAATATAATATAGAAAATATTATATATACACACACACACACACCATTTGCTGCACTTCTTTGAGACCCTTCACCCCTTCATATGTATTCATAAACACACTGAATGACTGTAGTTTCTCTCAGAGCCTCTATTTTGCATATCAAAGACATTTGCCTTGCTCTACTAGTAGTTAAACAAGTTAATTAACATTTCAATGGCTATCCTACTCTAGCAAACAGAGAGTTACCAAATCCTGGAAAGAAAAAAAAAAGAAAAGACCCTTTTTTTAATATCAGTGTGTAATTTCTTACATCAAGTATTCATTTATCTCACCATTTCTCTCTCACTAGGCCCAATTATAACTATTTGAAATTGACTATGGCATGTGTTAAATAAATTCATTGGTAGCTTATAAATGGTGTTGGACTTGTACATATATGTTGTTTATTTGTGACAAAGGAAACTGATTGTTTTAACCAGACTGAAAGTCAGCTGTTAGCTAAGATAGGGTGACCTTCCTAAAATGGCCACTGCTCCTTCCCCTCATTCCCATCCATGTGCTTGAACAAGATGGTGGACAGGCCATGTGGCTAGCCCAAAATGGAGGACACCGTGTGGCTAGCTCAAAATGGAGGACACCATGTGGCCAGCTCCTTTGTCACAAAGAAATCACCAACTATACAAGCACCAAAAGTTAATTTAGGCCTGGGTTTAAAAGTATGCGAATTGGCCTCAGCATGCTAACACAGCTATATTATACCAATGCACCACCTTTTAAATGCTCTTTTAAATTTACTTAACAGATAAACAATCCAATCTGAATCAAACACAATATGACTTATTTGAACTTTGTTTTGCAACAATAAAAATACGCTGTAGCATTTTAAATATTGTGAGAAACACATTGTCTCTTGAATTTCATATCAGCGCCTTACTGATAACACAAAAAAACAAATTAGCAAGTGATTCGGCAGCTTCAAGATGCATCCATCGTTAGCTGGTAGACCACAGCCGCGTTTGTACAGTGAAATCATCAAGAATGTGATATCCTGGCTACGAGCCCCCATCTGAGAAAGTCAAATTAATTTCTAATAAATACTTAAAATGCCAGCATTAATATACGTTGCCTATGCAAGGTGCATCTTATTACCATATATGATAAAAGTGCGCTGTACTTTGCAGATACTACATCCTTTAAGAGAAAACAAGTACACGCACACATTTCTGAGTTTCAAAGCTCATTGATGTATATATTTGATATTAAAAGGATATGTATACAATATATCACATGTACAGTATATATATTTTTACATGGTTACAATTTACACAGGAAGCAGTTGTTACAAACTATTCCATTACAGTTACAGCCACAGCATACAATTACCATTTCCCTGTCCCTCTATGCACACTCCTCTCTCCATATCTCTCCATCCTCACAGCAGCAGAGTATCAGCAAAACACAGCATCTCGATCAGCTCCCAGCAAAAACAGAACTTCTTGTGTTTGGGATCAGCTATACACTGTGTATGTTGGGGCAGTATAGGTCTTCTGTTGTTGGTCATGGGGATGGAACTTTCTCATTCATAATGAGTCATTGGTCAGTTCATATGCAAGCCTTGAAGATGACATCATAGGGGCTGGCCTCTGGTTTCCGCCCACATGCTCTAAATGGAATGTCCTTTTGTTCACTTCAGAATTGTGACTTTATATTCCTACATTCAATCATAACTACTCATTGCAATGTGCTACAACCTAATCACAAGCATCAAATGAATCCACACATTAAACTGATTACGTTGACACCAAGCACAACATGTCCATCTTGCTCCGCTCCAACAATACACATACATGACGTTATACTCCATTATATAATGTAAAACCTTATAATGTCTAGTGCTTGATATGTTTAATGTATGTGCTGTATGAAATGTGTGTTGAATGTATCTTTGTGGCATGTCTGTGAGTGTGTATGTTACCATATATTGCAGTGCACGCTGTGCGTATTCGCAAGCATAGTTACTCATAATTTTGTGGAGTTTGTATGTTCTCTCTATGTAATATTTTTGACTTCGACAGTGTATAAGTGTCTCCGCTGTGGTGTAACATGTATAAATGGCACTTCTGTGGTGTAACCTGTATACGGTAAGTGGATCTACTGTGGCGTAACGTGTATAAGCGGCTCTTTTGTGGCGTAACGTGTATAAGCGGCTCTTTTGTGGTGTAACGTGTATAAGCAGCTCTTTTGTGGCGTAACATGTATAAGCGGCTCATTTGTGGCATAACGTGTATAAGCGGCTCTACTGTGGCGTAACGTGTATAAGTGGATCTACTGTGGCGTAACATGTATAAGCGGCTCTACTAGGGTATGATGTGTATAAGTGACTCTACTGTGGTGTGATGTGTATAAGTGGCTCTATGTATTCCACTAAGGGGCGCATACCAAAAAAATTAGGCTTGGGTCGGCCCTGGCTGTACCATTGCTGGCCACCTCTTCTTCTCCCACCGTGCCGCCTCTCTCCATCTTCTGCGGGTGAAGACTCCTGGCCTCCTCTATAGTGCCGACTCCTCCTCTCTAGTAGCCCTGCTCCCTCTTCCGCAGTGTTTCTTCCCACAGTACTCCTCGAGGTAGAACTCTTCAAGCTAGGGGTGCCAAACTGAGATTCTAGCCTGGCCCCCCCAACCAAAAAAACGTTCTGACGCCCCTGCAGCCAATATAAAATAATTTGCTCCCCAGGCAGTGTAATGTGATGGGTACATTTAGTTGTATTATATCTAGGTCATCACAGCAGCTGGTATAATATACAGTGTGTTTTTTGTTTTGTTTTTCTATTGGGAGCCAATGTGGTGTTTTGTTTTTTTGTTGGAGGCCAATGTGTACCTATCAGGGGTCCAAAGTAGTGTTTTTTTGGGGGGTTTTGTTTTTTTTTCCAATCAGGGGCCACTGTGTTTTATTTTGTTCTGTACTATAAGGCAGTCCTTTCCACTCCCCACTTTCAACAAATACTAAATCTTATAGTGTATTTAAAACAAACACAAAAAAAGGGGGGGGGGGAAATCTGGCTCTGCAAAAACCTTTCTCTGACGTCCTAGTGGATGCTGGGAACTCCGTAAGGACCATGGGGAATAGCGGGCTCCGAAGGAGGCTGGGCACTCTAGAAAGATTTATGACTACCTGGTGTGCACTGGCTCCTCCCACTATGACCCTCCTCCAAGCCTCAGTTAGATTTTGTGCCCGGCCGAGGTTGGATGCACACTAGGGGCTCTCCTGAGCCCTTAGAAAGAAGTATAGATTTAGGTTTTTTATTTTCAGTGAGACCTGCTGGCAACAGGCTCACTGCAGCGAGGGACTAAGGGGAGAAGAAGCGAACTCGCCTGCTTGCAGCCGGATTGGGCTTCTTAGGCTACTGGACACCATTAGCTCCAGAGGGATCGACCGCAGGCCCAGTCCTTGGTGTTCGGTCCCGGAGCCGCGCCGCCGTCCCCCTTACAGAGCCAGAAGCAAGAAGAGGTCTGGAAAATCGGCGGCAGAAGACATCAGTCTTCTCCAAGGTAGCGCACAGCACTGCAGCTGTGCGCCATTGCTCCTCACACACACTTCACACTCCGGTCACTGAGGGTGCAGGGCGCTGGGGGGGGCGCCCTGAGAAGCAATTATAACACCTTGGCTGGGAAAAATACCACAATATATAGCCCTAGAGGCTATATATGTGGAAAATACCCCTGCCAGAATCCAGAAAAAAGCGGGAGAATAGGCCGCGGAAAAGGGGCGGAGCTATCTCCTGCAGCACACTGGCGCCATTTCTCCTTCACAGATCCACTGGAAGGAAGCTCCCTGGCTCTCCCCTGCAGTCTACACTACAGAAAAGGGTAAAAAAAGAGAGGGGGGGCACTAAATTTAGGCGCTGTATATAATTATATAGAAAAAGCAGCTATAAGGGACATAACTCAGTTAGTCCCTGCATTATATAGCGCTCTGGTGTGTGCTGGCATACTCTCACTCTGTCCCCCCAAAGGGCTTTTGTGGGTCCTGTCCTCTGTTGGAGCATTCCTTGTGTGTGTGCGGTGTGTCGGTACGGCTGTGTCGACATGTTTGATGAGGATAATGATGTGGAGACGGAGCAGATGCCTTTAGAAGGGATGTCACCCCCTGCGGGGCAGACACCTGAGTGGTTGAACTTATGGAAAGAAATGAGTGCACGTATAGACTCCTTACATAAGAAATTTGATGACATGCCTAATGTGGGACAGCCGACTTCTCAGCTCGTGCCTGTCCAGGCGTCGCACAGGTCATCAGGGGCTCTAAAACGCCCGCTACCTCAGACCGCAGACCCAGATGTCGACACTGATACTGACACCAGTGTCGACGACGATGAGTCTAATCTGATACCCACAAAGGCCATTCACTGCATGATTGAGGCAATGAAAGAGGTGTTACACATTTCTGATATAAATACAGGTACCACTAAAAAGGGTATTATGTTTGGAGAGAAAAAACTACCCGTAGTTTTTCCCCCATCAGATGAATTAAATGAAGTGTGTGAAGAAGCGTGGGCTTTCCCTGATAAAAAATTGGTAATTCCTAAGAAGGTACTAATGGCGTTCCCTTTCCTGCCAGAGGATAGGTCATGTTGGGAAACACCTCCTAGGGTGGATAAAGCACTCACACGTTTATCAAAAAAGGTGGCACTACCGTCTCCGGATACGGACCGCCCTCAAGGAACCTGCTGATAGAAAGCAGGAGGCGATCCTGAAGTCTGTATATACACACTCAGGCATTATACTTAGGCCAGCTATTGCGTCAGCTTGGATGTGCAGTGCTGCCGCTGCGTGGTCAGATAAACTGTCAGAAAATATTGACACATTAGACAGAGACACGATCCTGTTAACCATAGACCATATAAAAGACTCAGTTTTATATATGAGAGATGCACAGAGGGAAATCTGCCGACTGGCATCTAAAGTTAGTGCATTGTCCATTTCTGCTAGGAGAGGCTTATGGACTCGCCAGTGGACAGGAGATGCAGATTCTAAAAGGCACATGGAAGTGTTGCCATATAAAGGTGAGGAATTATTTGGGGATGGTCTCTCGGACCTAGTTTCCACAGCAACGTCTGGGAAGTCAGCATTTTTACCCCATGTCCCCTCACAGCCTAAGAAGGCGCCGTTTTATCAGGTTCAGTCCTTTCGGACCCAGAAAAACAGGCGTGGAAAAGGCGGATCCTTTCTATCCAGAGGCAGAGGTAGGGGAAAAAGGCTGCAACAAACAGCAGGTTAGCAGGAGCAAAAGTCCTCCCCCGCTTCTTCTGCCATGTCCGCCGCATGACGGTGGGGCTCCACAGGCGGAGCCTGATACGGTGGGGGGCCGCCTCAAGAATTTCAGCGATCAGTGGGCTCGCTCACAGGTGGATCCCTGGATCCTTCAAATAGTATCTCAGGGGTACAAACTGGAATTCGAGGCGTCTCCACCCCACCGGTTCCTAAAATCTGCCTTGCCGATTGCTCCCTCAGACAGGGAGGCGGTGCTAGCGGCAATTCACAAGCTGTATTCCCAGCAGGTGATAATCAAGGTACCCCTACTTCAACAAGGCCGGGGTTACTATTCCACACTATTTGTGGTACCGAAACCGGACGGTTCGGTGAGACCCATTTTAAATTTGAAATCCTTGAACACATACATAAAAAAATTCAAGTTCAAGATGGAATCGCTCAGGGCGGTTATTGCAAGCCTGGAAGAGGGGGATTACATGGTATCCCTGGACATCAAGGATGCTTACTTGCATGTCCCCATTTACCATCCTCACCAGGAGTACCTCAGATTTGTGGTACAGGATTGCCATTACCAATTCCAGACGCTGCCGTTTGGACTGTCCACGGCACCGAGGGTATTTACCAAGGTGATGGCGGAAATGATGATACTCCTTCGAAAAAAGGGAGTTTTAATTATCCCGTACTTGGACGATCTCCTGATAAAAGCGAGGTCCAAGGAACAGTTGTTGGTGGGAGTAGCACTATCTCAGGAGGTGCTGCACCAGCACGGCTGGATTCTGAATATCCCAAAGTCACAGCTGGTTCCGACGACACGACTACTGTTCCTGGGAATGATTCTGGATACAGTCCAGAAAAAAGTGTTTCTCCCGGAGGAGAAAGCCAGGGAGTTGTCATCTCTAGTCAGAGACCTCCTGAAACCAAAACAGGTATCAGTGCATCGCTGCACGCGGGTCCTGGGAAAGATGGTGGCTTCTTACGAAGCAATTCCCTTCGGCAGGTTCCATGCCAGAATCTTTCAGTGGGACCTGTTGGACCAGTGGTCCGGATCGCATCTTCAGATGCATCGCTTGATAACCCTGTCTCCAAGAACCAGGGTGTCGCTACTGTGGTGGCTGCAGAGTGCCCATCTTCTAGAGGGCCGCAGGTTCGGCATACAGGACTGGGTCCTGGTGACCATGGATGCCAGCCTTCGAGGCTGGGGGGCAGTCACACAGGGAAGAAACTTCCAAGGACTATGGTCGAGTCAGGAGACTTCCCTTCACATAAATATTCTGGAACTAAGGGCCATCTACAATGCCCTAAGTCAAGCAAAATCCCTGCTCCTACACCAGCCGGTGCTGATCCAGTCAGACAACATCACGGCAGTCGCCCATGTAAATCGACAGGGCTGCACAAGAAGCAGGATGGCGATGGAGGAAGCCACAAGAATTCTCCGATGGGCGGAGAATCATGTACTAGCACTGTCAGCAGTGTTCATTCCGGGAGTGGCCAACTGGGAAGCAGACTTCCTCAGCAGACACGACCTCCACCCGGGAGAGTGGGGACTTCATCCAGAAGTCTTCCAGATGCTGGTAAACCATTGGGAAAAACCACAGGTGGACATGATGGCGTCCCGACTCAACAAAAAGTTAAAAAGATATTGCGCCAGGTCAAGGGACCCTCAGGCGATAGCTGTAGACGCTCTAGTGACACCGTGGGTGTACCAGTCGGTTTATGTGTTCCCTCCTCTGACTCTCATACCAAAGGTATTGAGAATAATAAGAAAGCGAGGAGTAAACACCATTCTCGTGGTTCCGGATTGGCCAAGACGAGCGTGGTACCCGGAACTTCAAGAGATGCTCTCAGAGGACCCGTGGCCTCTACCGCTCAGACAGGACCTGCTACAACAGGGGCCCTGTCTGTTCCAAGACTTACCGCGGCTGCGTTTGACGGCATGGCGGTTGAACACCGAATCCTAAAGGAAAAGGGTATTCCGGAAGAAGTCATTCCTACGCTTATTAAGGCCAGGAAAGATGTTACGGCAAAGCATTATCACCGCATATGGCGGAAATATGTTGCATGGTGCGAGGCCAAAAAGGCCCCAACAGAGGAATTTCAACTAGGTCGATTTCTGCATTTCCTGCAAGCAGGAGTGAATATGGGCCTAAAACTAGGCTCCATTAAAGTACAGATCTCGGCTCTGTCGATTTTCTTTCAAAAAGAACTAGCTTCAGTACCTGAAGTTCAGACATTTGTGAAAGGAGTGCTGCATATTCAGCCCCCATTTGTGCCTCCTGTGGCACCTTGGGATCTCAACGTGATGTTGAGTTTCTTAAAATCACATTGGTTTGAGCCACTAAAAACCGTGGATCTGAAATATCTCACGTGGAAAGTGGTCATGTTATTGGCCTTGGCTTCAGCCAGGCGAGTGTCAGAATTGGCGGCTTTATCATGTAAAAGCCCTTATCTGATTTTCCATATGGATAGGGCAGAATTGAGGACTCGTCCCCAGTTTCTCCCTAAGGTGGTGTCAGCGTTTCACCTGAACCAGCCTATTGTGGTGCCTGCGGCTACTAAGGATTTGGAGGACTCCAAGTTGCTAGACGTTGTCAGGGCCCTGAAAATATATGTTTCCAGGACGGCTGGAGTCAGAAAATCTGACTCGTTGTTTATCCTGTATGCACCCAACAAGCTGGGTGCGCCTGCTTCTAAGCAGTCTATTGCTCGCTGGATTTGTAGTACAATTCAGCTTGCACATTCTGTGGCAGGCCTGCCACAGCCAAAATCTGTGAATGCCCATTCCACAAGGAAGGTGGGCTCATCTTGGGCGGCTGCCCGAGGGGTCTCGGCTTTACAACTTTGCCGAGCAGCTACTTGGTCAGGGGCAAACACGTTTGCAAAATTCTACAAATTTGATACCCTGGCTGAGGAGGACCTGGAGTTCTCTCATTCGGTGCTGCAGAGTCATCCGCACTCTCCCGCCCGTTTGGGAGCTTTGGTATAATCCCCATGGTCCTTACGGAGTTCCAAGCATCCACTAGGACGTCAGAGAAAATAAGAATTTACTCACCGGTAATTCTATTTCTCGTAGTCCGTAGTGGATGCTGGGCGCCCATCCCAAGTGCGGATTGTCTGCAATACTTGTAAATAGTTATTGTTAACTAAGGGTTATTGTTGAGCCATCTGTTGAGAGGCTCAGTTGTTTTCATACTGTCAAACTGGATATAGTATCACGAGTTGTACGGTGTGATTGGTGTGGCTGGTAAGAGTCTTACCCGGGATTCTAAATCCTTCCTTATTATGTCAGCTCGTCCGGGCACAGTGTCCTAACTGAGGCTTGGAGGAGGGTCATAGTGGGAGGAGCCAGTGCACACCTGGTAGTCATAAATCTTTCTAGAGTGCCCAGCCTCCTTCGGAGCCCGCTATTCCCCATGGTCCTTACGGAGTTCCCAGCATCCACTACGGACTACGAGAAATAGAATTACCGGTGAGTAAATTCTTATTTTCATCATTCTGTAATTGGGGGTCAATTTGGAATTATGAGCATCAGCAAAGAATATATCAATCAAAGCTATGGTCTCTGTTTATTTGAATCAGATTCTGATTGAGGTAGATTATGCAGTCGTTTACACTTATTTGCATCTTGATGGGATAAAAATAAATTACGTTTATCCCTGACAGCTTTGATTTGTGTAATTTAAATAAATAATGTTTTTTTTGCAGATGGTCTACAAGTTCCTGCAAGCATGCCCGGACATTAACCACTTAACTGATAATTTTTTTTCCCCCAAAAAAATGCTCAGAAATGTATTTATTTTTTTAATTCGTGAATTAGGTGAAGATGAATTTAACCCTATCCAAAATGATTTTAGTTAAAAAAAAAAAATAATTTTAAATTATTGTTTTCAAACATCTTCACATCGGTAATATCGCGGAAAGTTTTTCGAGCACGGACAGCTGCCAGGTACACAGGGGGGCTTGGGGATGATGATTTACACATACCAGAGGCTGATATTGTCTGCAGTCACCGGGGGTGGGGGATTCTGCCGTGCTGACCGATCAGCAATGAACGTCAACAATGGGGGCTGGGTGCTGGAAGGCAGAGGGGCCTTCCGGTCCCTCTGTAAGCAGCAGCGGACAGAAGTTTCTCTTCCCTGCCACTGCTAACACTCTCTATATGACTGGTGCCATCCTGTGCGACCAGGTCAGATAAAGCCCTTGCAGGCATGGTCGCATCTGAGGCGACATTTCCAGGTAAGTGGTTAGGGAGCAGCTTGCACTTGTAACAAAAATATTAAACAAAAGACAGTGTACACACGCACACACACACACGCACGCACGCACGCACGCACGCACGCACGCACACACACACACACACACACACATGTTGTAGTACTCCATCATATAAAAACACACCTGCACATATCTCTTGCTATCTAATTTATTACTTACAATATGCAGGGATCATGGGGGGTAATTCAGATCTGATTACTGCTGTGCGTTTTCTGTGCGATCAGATCCAAACTACGCATGCGTCTGAGCCGCACTGAGCTGGCGCATCGCACGGCTGCAATGGGCATTAGCGCCCTGCAACAGGATGGTGCAAAAAATCCATTTGGGTGGGTGATCGCAAGGAGATTGACAGGAAGAGGCAGTTTGTGGGTGGCAACTGACCGTTTTCTGAGAGTGTCCGGAAAAACACAGGCAGGCTCAGGCGTTTTGAGGGAGGGTGTCTGACATCAGCTCCGGCCCTGATCAGGAGGATTCAATCGCAGAGGCTGAGTAAGTCCTGGGCTGCTCAGAGACAGCACAAACTGATTTTTGTACAGCTCTGCTAACGAAGCGATCGCACACTTGCACAGCGATTTCCCCCTCCCCCTGTAGGCGGCGACTATCTGATCGCAGGGCAGCAAAAAATGCAGCCCTGCGATCAGATCTAAATTACCCCCTATGTCTTCGTAGGTAAATGTAGGCATCCTGACACTTGGGAAAACACAAAAAATGGCAAACTTACAGACCCTGCAAAAGGTTCATTACCAATCACCCTCCATAGAATTTAATGAGGATGTGCTGTCCCCATTTCAGCGCACCACCAGTTCATCAATGATTCTTCAGGGGTGTATGTACTAGGTATATACTAGATAAGCTGTACTTTTTATACTTGTTGGTATGGGGACACTTTTCATTATTTCTGAGCACATTGGTGATTGCACTGATTCATTACACTAGGAGGAGCCCTTTGACTATTTATTTTATGTTACAGTGTGACCTTTCCAGGTTGGCTGCCATCCTTTATTTTTGTGGAAAATACATTGATGAATGTTTGATTGTTCCTTTACTAGTGTATGTGTGTGTGTGTGTGTGTGTGTGTGTGTGTGTGTGTGTGTGTGTGTGTATGTATATGGGTATGTGTGTATGTATGTATGTATGTATGTATTTTTTATTTATTTCAATGTGGCGACCTTCACATTCAATACATTTTTTGCAGGGGTTCAATAAAGATTCAAAGATGTGCAGTAGACTGTTTGTGATATCACGCTTAGTGTTGCAGTTGTGACATTTTTCTCTTTATCTGTTGAGAACTTATTTCCACGCAATTGTTTTTTTTTCAGGGTTGGGAACAGTGGTGGCTTCTACCATTGAGTAGGTGGGCGCTGCCGCGAACCAGGTCCTGGGAGATGAGAGTGCCACAGCTGCCATGGCCAAACAGGTCCAGGAACTGCACATGCGCAGTCAAGCGGCAGCTTGACTGCACATGCGCAAACCCCCGGCATCTATGAACTGTATCGGTTGCACTTCATAGCAGCCAGGGGTTAGCACATGTGCAGTCAAGCTGCCACTTGATTGAGCGCCGATCGCTCTAAGGGGATTGCAGCCCGGTCTGGCAGTCTAGGAGGGAGGTGACACCTCCCACTGGTACTGCCTGTACTGGGCTTGACTGGCAGGTAAGACTTCTAATAGAAGTCATCACTGCCAGTCACTGTGTAGCCAGCAAAGTCACATACTGCAACTGGCTCACTCCCTGCAGTGGTGGATTTTACTGGGGGTGCTGCAGTCCTGCAACCCATAAGTAAGATCCGCCACTGGTTTTGAATCCCCAGAAATCACCGGGCGCTAAGTCCGGGCTAAATGGACGGTGTTCCAGTGCTGTCCCATTAATTTCAGTCAGTGCTGCCAATGCAACAGCAGCAACATGTGGCCGGGCATTGGGGGTAATTCTGAGTTGATCGCAGCAAGTTTGTTAGCAATTTGGCAAAACCATGGGGGTAATTCCAAGTTGATTGCAGCAGGAATTTAGTTAGCAATTGGGCAAAACCATGTGCACTGCAGGGGGGGGCAGATATAACATGTGCAGAGAGAGTTAGATTTGGGTGTGGTGTGTTCAATCTGCAATCTAATTTGCAGTGTAAAAATAAAGCAGCCAGTATTTACTGCACAGAAATAAAATATCCCACCCAAATCTAACTCTCTCTGCACATGTTAAATCTGCCTCCCCTGCAGTGCACATGGTTTTGCCCAATTGCTAAATAAATTCCTGCTGCGATCAACTTGGAATTACCCCCCATGTGCACTGCAGGGGGGGCAGATATAACATGTGCAGAGAGAGTTAGATTTGGGTGGGTTATTTTGTTTCTGTGCAGGGTAAATACTGGCTGCTTTATTTTTACACTGCAATTTAGATTTCAGTTTGAATACACCCCACCCAAATCTAACTCTCTCTGCACATGTTATATCTGCCCTCCTGCAGTGCACTTGGTTTTGCCCAACTGCTAACAAAATTGCTGCTGCGATCAACTCAGAATTAGGCCCATTGTCTTGGAGTAAAAACCACTGTTTCTTCAGAAATGTGGTCTTTTCTTCTTCATGGCTCCAAGCAAATGGGTTTTCAGGATGTTTGCATAGAAGCCACCATTAATTGTCTGTCCCCGGCGGCGAACCCATTGCTGAACCCGTTTGAATGAGATGCCAAGTGAAGCCGAAAGGTCTTGCAAAGTTAACCTGTCATTTTGCAACATCTCCATAGCTTTGGTAATACAGGTTGAGTATCCCTTATCCAAAATGCTTGGGACCAGAGGTATTTTGGATATCGGATTTTTCCGTATTTTGGAATAATTAGATACCATAATGAGATATCATGGTGATGGGACCTAAATCTAAGCACAGAATTCATTTATGTTACATATACACCTTATACACACAGCCTGAAGGTAATTTTAGCAAATATTTTTTTATAACTTTGTGCATTAAACAAAGTGTGTCTACAGTCACACAATTCATTTATGTTTCATATACACCTTATACACACAGTCTGAAGGTCATTTAATACAATATTATTAATAACTTTGTATATTAAAAAAAGTTTGTGTACATTGAGCCATCAAAAAACAAAGGTTTCACTTTCTCACTCTCACTCAAAAAAGTCCGTATTTCGGAATATTCCGTATTTCGGAATATTTGGATATGGGATACTCAACCTGTATTGACATCTGCAACCACGGTACATGGTCTCCCAGAACATGCTTAATAATGCGCATATCACCCTCTAAATGTGTATACCCGCAGTGATCCTATCTCCTCAGTGTCTGCAGTGGAAGTGACTTCCACTGCAGACACTGAGGAGATGGGATCACTGCGGGTATACACATTAATATGTGCCTCCTGATCCCCCGAGACAAGTTTGACCAGTGGGTTTAAATAGGAATCACAATCTCCCCATTTTTCCAATAACCACATACAATGTAGGACTGGGGCATGATGGGCCCACCGGGGTAACGCATTGGTAGGGGCCCATATTTAGGGGTGTCATTAGTCTCCAGTGGGGGTGTGGCCAGGGCAGGTGCAAGGTCTCTCTGCACCCTAGGCAAAGTTACAGCCAAGCGCCCTCTAACCTGCAACACCCCCACCACCACTGCCACCTCTTGAAGGGGAGATGCAGGTGGCCACTAGGGCAAATTGTATCATTATACTGTACATATACAGAGAAAAGGGACAACTATCAAGGACTTTTAAAGTTAAAAAGTATAATGTAAACAAATTCACAAAATTTTGTGACACAGGGCCGTATTCAGCAGTTCTGCAATTGTAGTACAACTGCAACTGCTGAGAGTCACACAGTAAAAGCCGCGCAGCATGTTAAAAGTCTACCCAGCACAGAACAAGCCACCCACCGATACGTGAGCAAGTCTGTGAATGCAGCAAGTCAGTGAATGCAGAATTGCAAATGCACTGCAAAAATTGAGCACCATCGACAGTTGCGGTTGACCCAGGGCTACTCAGAATAATGAGAATACAATCGCTCTGGGAGACATGTTTTACATTGCAACAATTGTAGCTGACTTCAGATGCATGCTCCAAAAATGACAATCGGCCTAATTCAGACCCGATCGCTCCTCTGCGATTTTGCATTGGGCTGCGATCAGATAGTCACCGCCCATAGAGAGTGAAAACCTGCCCCGTGCAAGTGTGTGAATACATGCATACGCCATGCGCAGTTTGGCCTTGCATCTGCGCATTGCGAGACATACGCATGCGCAGATGCTCAATAATCGCCCCGTCATGTGAAATCGCACAACAGCTATCAGGTCTGTATTAGGCCCAATGAAACACCTGCATTTCCTCAACCAAACCCGCAAACGCAATGTGTACGCCCACCACCTGTTAATCATCCTGCGATCACATCCCAAAAAGATGCAATCGCAGAAGAATCGCAAGCCATGCACACTCAGTGCGTTGACAGCGCATGCGCAAACGGCTGATAATTGGCAGATCTGCGATTTTGCAAATTTACAACTGAACCTGAATAAGGCCCACTGTTCACAATATACACTGCTCAAAAAAAATAAAGGGAACACTAAAATAACACATCCTAGATCTGAATGAGTGAAATATTCTTATTAAATACTTTGTTCTTTACATAGTTGAATGTGCTGACAACAAAATCACACAAAAATTATCAATGGAAATCAAATTTATTAACCCATAGAGGTCTGGATTTGGAGTCACCCTCAAAATGAAAGTGGAAAAACACACTACAGGCTGATCCAACTTTGATGTAATGTCCTTAAAACAAGTCAAAATGAGGCTCAGTAGTGTCTGTGGCCTCCTCGTGCCTGTATGACCTCCCTACAACGCCGGGGCACGCTCCTGATGAGGTGGCGGATGGTATCCTGAGGGATCTCCTCCCAGACCTGGACTAAAGCATCCACCAACTCCTGGACAGTCTGTGGTGCAATGTGGCATTGGTGGATGGAGCGAGACATGATGTCCCAGATGTGCTCAATTGGATTCAGGTCTGGGGAACGGGCGGGCCAGTCCATAGCATCAATGCTTTCGTCTTGCAGGAACTGAGTGACACACTCCAGCCACATGAGGTCTAGCATTGTCTTGCATTAGGAGGAACCCAAGGCCAACCGCACCAGCATATGGTCTCACAAGGGGTCTGAGGATCTCGGTACCTAATGGCAGTCAGGCTACCTCTGGCGAGCACATGGAGGGCTGTGCAGCCCCCCAAAGAAATGCCACCCCACACCATTACTGACCCACTGCCAAACCGGTCATGCTGGAGGATGTTGCAGGCAGCAGAACGTTCTCCTTGGCGTCTCCGGACTCTGTCACGTCTGTCACATGTGCTCAGTGAGAACCTGCTTTCATCTGTGAAGAGCACAGGGCGCCAGTGGCGAATTTGCCAATCTTGGTGTTCTCTGGCAAATGCCAAACGTCCTGCACGGTGTTGGGCTGTAAGCACAACCCCCACCTGTGGACGTCGGGCCCTCATACCACCCTCATGGAGTCTGTTTCTGATCGTTTGAGTAGACACATGCACATTTGTAGCTTGCTGGAGGTCATTTTGCAGGGCTCTGGCAGTGCTCCTCCTGTTCCTCCTTGCACAAAGGCGGAGGTAGCGGTCCTGCTGCTGGGTTGTTGCAATGCCCTCCTACGACCTCCTCCACGTCTCCTGATGTACTGGCCTGTCTCCTGGTAGCGCCTCCATACTCTGGACACTACGCTGACAGACACAGCAAACCTTCTTGCCACAGCTCGCATTGATGTGCCATCCTGGATGAGCTGCACTACCTGAGCCACTTGTGTGGGTTGTAGGGAGGTCATACAGGCACGTGGAGGCCACACACACTACTGAGCCTCATTTTGACTTGTTTTAAGGACATTACATCAAAGTTGGATCAGCCTGTAGTGTGTTTTTCCACTTTAATTTTGAGGGTGACTCCAAATCCAGACCTCCGTGGGTTAATAAATTTGATTTTCATTGATAATTTTTGTGTGATTTTGTTGTCAGCACATTCAACTATGTAAAGAACAAAGTATTTAATAAGAATATTTCATTTATTCAGATCTAGGATGTGTTATTTTAGTGTTCCCTTTATTTTTTTGAGCAGTGTACTTTCACTTTCAAAGCCTTAAGTGACGCCCATTTTTTCTACCTAAGTATACACGCTAGTGTGTGTGTGTGTGTGTGTGTGTGTGTATATATGTCTACTGCATGTGCATATAGGGCCTGGTGGGGATATTTAAATGTATGTACTGTATATACATACATATAGACAAACATACATATATTTGTATTAGAGATGAGCGGGTTCGGTTCTCCGAGATCCGAACCCCCCCGAACCCATTTTACACAGTTCCTCGGATTTTCCTGCCTTGCTCGGTTAACCCAAACGCGCCCGAACGTCATCATCCCGCTGTCGGATTCTCGCGAGATTCGTATTCTATATAAAGAGCCGCGCGTCGCCGCCATTTTCACTCGTGCATTGGAGATTGAACGGAGAGGACGTGGCTGCGTTCTCTCCCTGAAAAGCTCCGTAATATGTGCTCAGTGTGCTGAAAATATCTACGTTCTCTGCATGAAAACGCTCCATATCTCTGCTCAGTGTGCTGCAAATATCTGTGCTCAGTGTGTTTTATTGTGGGGACTGGGGACCACCAGTATATAATTATACTTCTAATAGTACAGTACAGTACCGTACAGTAGGCCATTGCTGTATCTTGCAGCTCTGTGTCACTGCAAGTATCCATTCCATATATGTGCAGCATTTTTGTGAGCAGTATATATAGTATTACAGTGCAGCATTTTGGTGACCCAACAGTATATAGTTGTGTACAGTAGGCCATTGCTGTATCTTGCAGCTCTGTGTCACTGCAAGTATCCATTCCATATCTGTGCAGCATTTTTTGTGAGCAGTATATATAGTATTACAGTGCAGCATTTTGGTGACCCAACAGTATATAGTTGTGTACAGTAGGCCATTGCTGTATCTTGCAGCTCTGTGTCACTGCAAGTATCCATTCCATATCTGTGCAGCATTTTTGTGAGCAGTATATATAGTATTTCAGTGCAGCATTTTGGTGACCCAACAGTATATAGTTGTGTACAGTAGGCCATTGCTGTATCTTGCAGCTCTGTGTCACTGCAAGTATCCATTCCATATCTGTGCTGGATTTTTGTGAGCAGTATATAGTAGGACAGTGCAGCATTTTGGTGACCAGCAGTATACATATATAGTACAGTACAGTAGGCCATTGCTCTATCTTGCAGCTCTGTGTCACTTCTAGTATCCTGATCACTGCTCAATATCTGCTGCATTGTTGTGACCAGTATGTATACTGTACTGTGCGACTTGTGTTATACACCTGGTGATTATACATCCTGTAATCTGTACTGAGCAATGTGTGAGATACACCTGGGGATTATACACCCTATATACTGTACTGTGTGATGTGTGAGATACACCTGGGGATTATACACCCTATATTATTATTATTATTATCCTTTATTTATATGGTGCCACAAGGGTTCTGCAGCGCCCAATTACAGAGTACATAAATAATCAAACAGGAAAACAGCAATTTACAGTTGATGACAGTATAGGACAAGTACAGGGTAAATACACATAGTTACATCAGCAGATGACACTGGAATAAGTATCAGGTGGCAGAAGACTGCTGGATGTGGTACAGTTGAAGATTATTAAAGTAAGACAAAGGATAAGCACATGAGGGAAGAGGGCCCTGCTCGTGAGAGCTTACAATCTAAAGGGGAGGGGTAGACAGACATGGGTGACACAGATGGGGTACATAGAGAATGTGGAACAGAGGGTTAGGATGAGATTTGGCTGGGTTTGGTGAAGAAGTGGACCCCCAGAAGGCACAAGTCAATACTTAACATTGCAACATTTTACTGGGCTATGCAGGAGAAAATTAAAAATAGGGGGGGGGGGGGGGGGAATCGATAACTTCTACCGCTTTCAAAAAGGTCAATGGAAGATGAAATAATGGACAACTACCTCATGGAAGCCAGATACAGTATACCAAACAGTACTTAGCAGAGTTAGGAATGAGTGCTTATGAAATACAGTAACATTTTGTCAGAATAGTTCAGAAACTGCATGGCTGGTCTCTTGCACTCTTTTGCTCTAATACACCACCTGCTTTAGGATTTATATTCAAAAACATTATGTTTCCATAATCCCAAAAATGTCAGTATTCTTGGAAAGTGGTTTGTTCCTTTGTAAGGGAAAGAGAACAAACGTTCTCAAACAACAGTTTCTCAATTTCTTTTTCCTCTGGGAAGGGATTGTGGATTCGCAGGAATATCTGAGCATTTCTGTAATCAGAAAGCAGCGACTTTCTCCAAATGTTTACGAATAATTCCAGTGATTTTGTCATTTTCTTCCAGTGATTTGGACCAATAATACCATTGATAAGAACAAATAATTCCAGTGATTTTGTCATTTTCTTCCAGTGATTTGGACCAATAATACCATTGATTAGAACAAATAATTCCAGTGATTTTGTCATTTTCTTCCAGTGATTTGGACCAATAATACCATTGATTAGAACGAATAATTCCTGTGTTATTGAGGTGTTTGTGTCGCTTAGCTTAGCCATCCAGCGAACACAGTGCACCTCTTTACTCTTTTCTTTGCATCATGTGCTGTTTGGGGCCAATTTTTTGAAGTGCCATCCTGTCTGACACTGCAGTGCCACTCCTAGATGGGACAGGTGTTTGTTCCGCCCTCTTGGGTCGCTTTGATTAGTCATCCAGCGACCTTGGTGCAAATTTTAGGACTAAAAATAGTATTGTGAGGTGTGAAGTGTTCAGAATAGACTGGAAATGAGTGGAAATTGTGGTTATTGAGGTTAATAATACTATAGGATCAAAATGACCCTCAAATTCTATGATTTAAGCTGTTTTTGAGGGGTTTTTGAAAAACCCCCACCCGAATCCAAAACACACCTGAATCTGACAAAAAAATTTCAGGGAGGTTTTGCCAAAATGCGTCCGAATCCAAAACACGGCCGCGGAACCGAATCCAAAACCAAAACACAAAACCCGAAAAATTTCCGGTGCACATCTCTAATTTGTATGCTCTTTACTGTGTTCCATCCCCCTTGAAAGTTCATAACTGACCCCCCCCCCCCCCCCCCTCCTCCACTCCGCATTGTGCCCCAGTGCAAACCCCTTACTGGGCTGTAAGATCTGTACTGTCTGTGGTCCCACAGAAACCCCCATGGGTTGCTTACCTTAAAGTTGTTTTCTTTTTTCCCCCGCAATTGGCATGGTTTTTCTTTCAGGCAGCAGCAGCAGCAGCAGCATTACAGCAACACTGTAGGTGCACACATGTAGTCAGGTGCTGGAAAGCGTTGATCTGGGGTCCTGAAGAAGATGTATCAGGGCTTTGAGGAGCAGCTGTGGGGGGTGCCCCTCAGGAGCCAAAGTTACATCTGTCTCCTATGTTTGTTCACATGACTTGGGGCCAGATGCATCATCGCTTGGAGAGTGATAAAATGGAGAGTGAAAAAGTGCCAGCCAATAAGGTTCTAACTGCCCTGTCACAGTCTGTGTTTGAAAAATGGCAGTTAGGTGCTGGCTGGATGGCACTTTTTCACTCTCCATTTTGCCACTTTCCAAGCGATGTTGCATCTGGCCCTTGATGTTACACGTGTCAGCATGGAGGAAGCACTGAGATGCTATGTGGTACAGCCTGATAGCAGCAGCTGTACTTGCTTAAACTCGCAGTAGCAGCCAGCACAGTGTAAAAGGAGTAGGCCACATACAAAGACATCCTTTAGTTTTTGGTAAATGAACTCAGTGGCGCCCCCACTAAGTGGCTGGTGCCCCTAGGCAGCCACCTAAAGCTGCTTAATGGTAGAGCCGGCCCTGGGTGTGGCCAGCGGCCACAGAGGCTTGGCTAACCGTTAGAAAGTGCATGGTATGGGCCTCTTAATAAGTATATATAGTAAATACTGCTAGTGCATGCATGATAACGTATGATATTAATAACAGCAATACAGTGTATATAATATGCCACAGGCCTATGCAGTATACTGTAACATATGCATAATGTGCTTTATAATTCAAGCATAGTCTGGAACCTGATGCCTAGAGGAGTGGGTGGGGCCCCAGGCAGTGGGGCCTACTGGGGGTTTTCCCTGTACCCATGTGGGCCAGCTCAACCCTGGCGACATTGATGGCATCGTGTACTTCACATAAAAATCCTTCTGGCCAGTGAAGTTATTCAACTTTCCATTTTTGGCAATACTATTGCAGCCTATTTTGGTGGGAACCATAGGTACCTATTTTTTTTCATACCCCTGAGGAAGTCATGCTAAAGGACAAAACACATAGGGTTGGAAAGATGATTAGGATACCCTGTTTACAATGGGGAGTCCTCACCACTGGGCTCACACCGTGGGGTGGTTGGTGGTATTTGCTTCTATATCTGTCCTGGTGTATCATTGGTTCCTAATAAACAACTTGTATATGATGTGAAAATCGTTTTATACCATATATTTTTATGTTGGATGTTATAAATAAACATCAGGGGTGACGTAATAGGATGCAATTTTTAGTAAGATTCCGAAATCGCCCCCTATCGCATGTTTTGAAATCGTTAATTTTTTGTCAAAATCACAAATGTAATAGGATGCGAATTTGGGACTGAAACATGTGATGTCATGCGATATTATAACCCGGTAATGTGCGCTTTTCTGACCAACCAGAATGCGATTTCCAACACCATCATTACACACAAGCAAAGAACCCCACCTATTGGCCGAGCTAAGTCCCCTGGAATCTGCATCACACACTCTATATAAAAGGCTCCGGCGATATTTTGCCCTTTGTTAGGCTTGGAGGAGTGTAAGATGGAGAGGAGAGTGAGCAAGAGAGGCAGAGAGAGCAGCATGGAGAGAGGCAGCATGGTGGCAAGGAGGGCAGTGGCTGGGAGGAGTCGGGAGGAGCAGGCTCAGCATGAGGAGCAGGAGGAGGCTGGTGCTGGAAGCAGGCAAACTGACACAGAGGAGGAGGATTTTGAGAGGGAGCAGGAGGAAGAGCTGGAGGAGCCTCTCCTTAGTGACGTCAACTGGCAGGAGGAGGAGGGTGATGGGGGGCCAGTTGGAGGAGGAGGATGAGGTGAGTGAGGAAGGCCCTATGCCAGGGCGTTCTCCCAGTGGTCGCCATGTGCGTTTCTCCTATGAGGAAAACTGTGCCCTAGTCAGGGCAATGGTGCCAGATTGAATCGTCTTCTGGGGAAGGATAACCACCGCACTAATATGGTGCATAAGCGCAAAATGTGGGGGGACATTACAGACGCGGTTAATGCGGTTAGCATTTTCAAGCGAAAAGTGGTGAACGTTAAAAAAAGATTTAACGATCTAAAAAGACTGCTCACATCCCCCCTCCTCATATTCCTATTTGCCCTAACTCATGTAGGTTCAGCTTCCTCCATGACTGGTGCAATGCCTTCCACTGCATAATTGTCTTGGCCCAGGGCAATGTTATGCAGCAAGCCTGGACGATCATCCCTACTTTGGGTGGTTGATAAAGTAGTGTACCTGATGACTGGTCCAAACACCTGAAACGACTTTTCAGCACCCCAAAAGTGCGTTTCACAACATTGCAGGTGGCAATGTGTGCATCGTTATAGTGGTGCTGTGAAGGGCCTTGTGGATTACGCAGAGGGTCATGAGCTACGGTAGACACCTATACCCTGAATCCCCTGCAAAACATAAGTTGTGGTGGTGAATGATTAATTACATTTGTTTTCAGGTATTTGTTACACACTAAGGTATAGTTAATTAACAGACCCTAACAGTCAGCTATTACTACTAGAGATGAGCAGGTTCGGTTCGTTGAGATCCGAACCACCCCAACTTCACCTATTTTACACGGTTCCGAGGCAGCCTCGGATCTTCCCGCCTTGCTCGGTTTACCAGAGCGCGCCCGAACGTCATCATCCCGCTGGCGTATTCTCGCGAGATTCGTATTGCATATAAAGAGCCGTGCGTCGCCGCCATTTTCACTCGTGCATTGGAGATGATAGCGGGAGGACGTGGATGCGTTCTCTCAGTTTCTGTGTTCAGTGTGCTGCAAATATCTGTGCTCAGTGTGCTGCAAATATCTGTGCTTAATGTGCTGCAAATATCTACGTTCTCTGCCTGAAAATGCTCCATATCTGTGCTGCATTGTAGTTGTGCGCAATATATAGTAGGAGGACAGTGCAGAATTTTGCTGACCACCAGTATATATATATATAGCAGTACGGTACAGTAGTCCATTGCTCTACCTCTGTGTCATCAAGTATACTATCCATCCATATCTGTGCTGCATTGTAGTTGTGCGCAGTATATAGTAGGAGGACAGTGCAGAATTTTGCTGACCACCAGTATATATATATATATATATATATATATAGCAGTACGGCACAGTAGTCCATTGCTCTACCTCTGTGTCATCAAGTACACTATCCATCCATATCTGTGCTGCATTGTAGTTGTGCGCAGTATATAGTAGGAGGACAGTGCAGAATTTTGCTGACCACCAGTCTATATATAGCAGTACGGTACAGTAGTCCATTGCTCTACCTCTGTGTCGTCAAGTATACTATCCATCCATATCTGTGCTGCATTGTAGTTGTGCGCAGTATATAGTAGGAGGACAGTGCAGAATTTTGCTGACCACCAGTATATATATAGTAGTATGGTACAGTAGTCCATTGCTCTACCCCTGTGTCGTCAAGTATACTATCCATCCATAACTGTGCTGCATTGTAGTTGTGTGCAGTATATAGTAGGAGGACAGTGCAGAATTTTGCTGACCACCAGTATATATATATATATATATATATATATATAGCAGTACGGTACAGTAGTCCATTGCTCTACCTCTGTGTCGTCAAGTATACTAAACATCCATATCTGTGCTGCATTGTAGTTGTGCGCAGTATATAGTAGGAGGACAGTGCAGAATTTTGCTGACCACCAGTGTATATATATATATATATATATATATATAGCAGTACGGTACAGTAGTCCATTGCTCTACCTCTGTGTCATCAAGTATACTATCCATCCATATCTGAGCTGCATTGTAGTTGTGCGCAGTATATAGTAGGAGGACAGTGCAGAATTTTGCTGACCGCCAGTATATATATATATATATATATATATAGCAGTACGGTACAGTAGTCCATTGCTCTACCTCTGTGTCGTCAAGTATACTATCCATCAATATCTGTGCTGCATTGTAGTTGTGCGCAGTATATAGTAGGAGGACAGTGCAGTATTTTGCTGACCACCAGTATATATATATATAGCAGTACGGTACAGGAGTCCATTGCTCTACCTCTGTGTCGTCAAGTATACTATCCATCCATATCTGTGCTGCATTGTAGTTGTGCGCAGTATATAGTAGGAGGACAGTGCAGAATTTTGCTGACCACCAGTATATATATATATAGCAGTATGGTACAGTAGTCCATTGCTCTACCTCTGTGTCGTCAAGTATACTATCCATCATATCTGTGCTGCATTGTAGTTGTGCGCAGTATATAGTAGGAGGACAGTGCAGAATTTTGATGACCATCAGTATATATATAGCAGTACGGTACAGTAGTCCATTGCTCTACCTCTGTGTCGTCAAGTATACTATCATCCATATCTGTGCTGCATTGTAGTTGTGCGCAGTATATAGTAGGAGGACAGTGCAGAATTTTGCTGACCACCAGTATATATATAGCAGTACGGTACAGTAGTCCATTGCTCTACCTCTGTGTCGTCAAGTATACTATCCATCCATATCTGTGCTGCATTGTAGTTGTGCGCAGTAAATAGTAGGAGGACAGTGCTGAATTTTGCTGACCACCAGTATATATATATATATATATATATATATAGCAGTACGGTACAGTAGTCCATTGCACTACCTCTGTGTCATCAAGTATACTATCCATCCATATCTGTGCTGCATTGTAGTTGTGCGCAGTATATAGTAGGAGGACAGTGCAGTATTTTGCTGACCACCAGTATATATATATAGCAGTACGGTACAGGAGTCCATTGCTCTACCTCTGTGTCGTCAAGTATACTATCCATCCATATCTGTGCTGCATTGTAGTTGTGCGCAGTATATAGTAGGAGGACAGTGCAGAATTTTGCTGACCACCAGTATATATATATAGCAGTATGGTACAGTAGTCCATTGCTCTACCTCTGTGTCGTCAAGTATACTATCCATCATATCTGTGCTGCATTGTAGTTGTGCGCAGTATATAGTAGGAGGACAGTGCAGAATTTTGATGACCATCAGTATATATATAGCAGTACGGTACAGTAGTCCATTGCTCTACCTCTGTGTCGTCAAGTATACTATCCATCCATATCTGTGCTGCATTGTAGTTGTGCGCAGTATATAGTAGGAGGACAGTGCAGAATTTTGCTGACCACCAGTATTATAGCAGTACAGTACAGTACAGTGGTCTATTGCTCTACCTCTGTGTCATCAAGTATACTATCCATCCATAACTGTGCTGCATTGTAGTTGTGCTCAGTATATAGTAGGAGGACAGTGCAGAATTTTGCTGACCACCAGTATATATATATATATATATATATATATATATACATAGCAGTACGGTACAGTAGTCCATTGCTCTACCTCTGTGTCGTCAAGTATACTATCCATCCATATATGTGCTGCATTGTAGTTGTGCGCAGTATATAGTAGGAGGACAGTGCAGAATTTTGCTGACCAACAGTATATATATATATATATATATATATATAGCAGTACAGTAGTCCATTGCTCTACCTCTGTGTCGTCAAGTATACTATCCATCCATATCTGTGCTGCATTGTAGTTGTGCGCAGCATATAGTAGGAGGACAGTGCAGAATTTTGCTGACCCCCAGTATATATATATATATATATATATATATAGCAGTACGGTACAGTAGTCCATTGCTCTATCTCTGTGTCGTCAAGTATACTATCCATCCATATCTGTGCTGCATTGTAGTTGTGCGCAGTATATAGTAGGAGGACAGTGCAGAATTTTGCTGACCACCAGTATTATAGCAGTACAGTACAGTACAGTAGTCTATTGCTCTACCTCTGTGTCATCAAGTATACTATCCATCCATAACTGTGCTGCATTGTAGTTGTGCGGAGTATATAGTAGGAGGACAGTGCAGAATTCTGCTGACCACCAGTATATATATATAGCAGTATGGTACAGTAGTCCATTGCTCTACCTCTGTCTCGTCAAGTATACTATCCATCCATATCTGTGCTGCATTGTAGTTGTGCACAGTATATAGTAGGAGGACAGTGCAGAATTTTGCTGACCACCAGTATATATATAGCAGTACGGTACAGTAGTCCATTGCTCTACCTCTGTGTCATCAAGTATACTATCCATCCATATCTGTGCTGCATTGTAGTTGTGCGCAGTATATAGTAGGAGGACAGTGCAGAATTTTGCTGACCACCAGTATATATATATAGCAGTACGGTACAGTAGTCCATTGCTCTACCTCTGTGTCGTCAAGTATACTATCCATCCATATCTGTGCTGCATTGTAGTTGTGTGAATTATATAGTAGGAGTACAGTGCAGAATTTTGCTGACCACCAGTATATATATATATATATATATATATATATAGCAGTACGGTGCAGTAGTCCATTGCTCTACCTCTGTGTCGTCAAGTATACTATCCATCCATATCTGTGCTGCATTGTAGTTGTGCGCAGTATATAGTAGGAGGACAGTGCAGTATTTTGCTGACCACCAGTGTATATATATATATATAGCAGTACGGTACAGTAGTCCATTGCTCTACCTCTGTGTCGTCAAGTATACTATCCATCCATATCTGTGCTGCATTGTAGTTGTGCGCAGTATATAGTAGGAGGACAGTGCAGAATTTTGCTGACCACCAGTATTATAGCAGTACAGTACAGTAGTCTATTGCTCTACCTCTGTGTCATCAAGTATACTATCCATCCATAACTGTGCTGCATTGTAGTTGTGCTCAGTATATAGTAGGAGGACAGTGCAGAATTTTGCTGACCACCAGTATATATATATATATATATATATATATATATAGCAGTACGGTACAGTAGTCCATTGCTCTACCTCTGTGTCGTCAAGTATACTATCCATCCATATCTGTGCTGCATTGTAGTTGTGCGCAGTATATAGTAGGAGGACAGTGCAGAATTTTGCTGACCACCAGTATATATATATATATATAGCAGTACAGTACAGTAGTCCATTGCTCTACCTTTGTGTCGTCAAGTATACTATCCATCCATATCTGTGCTGCATTGTAGTTGTGCACAGTATATAGTAGGAGGACAGTGCAGAATTTTGCTGACCACCAGTATATATATAGCAGTACGGTACAGTAGTCCATTGCTCTACCTCTGTGTCGTCAAGTATACTATCCATCCATATCTGTGCTGCATTGTAGTTGTGCGCAGTATATAGTAGGAGGACAGTGCAGAATTTTGCTGACCACCAGTATATATATATATATAGCAGTACAGTACAGTAGTCCATTGCTCTACCTCTGTGTCGTCAAGTATACTATCCATCCATATCTGTGCTGCATTGTAGTTGTGCGCAGTATATAGTAGTAGGACAGTGCAGAATTTTGCTGACCACCAGTATATATATATAGCAGTACGGTACAGTAGTCCATTGCTCTACCTCTGTGTCGTCAAGTATACTATCCATCCATATCTGTGCTGCATTGTAGTTGTGCGCAGTATAAAGTAGAAGGACAGTGCAGAATTTTGCTGACCACCAGTATATATATATATAGCAGTACGGTACAGTAGTCCATTGCTCTACCTCTGTGTCGTCAAGTATACTATCCATCCATATCTGTGCTGCATTGTAGTTGTGCACAGTATATAGTAGGAGGACAGTGCAGTATATATATAGCAGTACGGTACAGTAGTCCATTGCTCTACCTCTGTGTCGTCAAGTATACTATCCATCCATATCTGTGCTGCATTGTAGTTGTGCGCAGTATATAGTAGGAGGACAGTGCAGAATTTTGCTGACCACCAGTATATATATATAGCAGTACGGTACAGTAGTCCATTGCTCTACCTTTGTGTCGTCAAGTATACTATCCATCCATATCTGTGCTGCATTGTAGTTGTGTGAAGTATATAGTAGGAGGACAGTGCAGAATTTTGCTGACCACCAGTATATATATAGCAGTACGGTGCAGTGGTCCATTGCTCTACCTCTGTGTCATCAAGTATACTATCCATCCATAACTGTGCTGCATTGTAGTTGTGCTCAGTATATAGTAGGAGGACAGTGCAGAATTTTGCTGACCACCAGTATATATATATATATATATATATATAGCAGTACGGTACAGTAGTCCATTGCTCTACCTCTGTGTCGTCAAGTATACTATCCATCCATATCTGTGCTGCATTGTAGTTGTGCGCAGTATATAGTAGGAGGACAGTGCAGAATTTTGCTGACCACCAGTATATATATATATATAGCAGTACGGTACAGTAGTCCATTGCTCTACCTCTGTGTCATCAAGTATACTATCCATCCATATCTGTGCTGCACTGTAGTTGTGCACAGTTTATAGTAGGAGGACAGTGCAGAGTTTTGCTGACCACCAGTATATATATAGCAGTACGGTACAGTAGTCCATTGCTCTACCTCTGTGTCGTCAAGTATACTATCCATCCATATCTGTGCTGCATTGTAGTTGTGTGCAGTATATAGTAGGAGGACAGTGCAGAATTTTGCTGACCACCAGTATATATATATATATATATATATATATATATATAGCAGTACAGTACAGTACAGTAGTCCATTGCTCTACCTCTGTGTCGTCAAGTATACTATCCATCCATATCTGTGCTGCATTGTAGTTGTGCGCAGTATATAGTAGGAGGACAGTGCAGAATTTTGCTGACCGCCAGTATATATATATATATATATAGCAGTACGGTACAGTAGTCCATTGCTCTACCTCTGTGTCGTCAAGTATGCTATCCATCCATATCTGTGCTGCATTGTAGTTGTGCACAGTATATAGTAGGAGGACAGTGCAGAATTTTGCTGACCACCAGTATATATATATATAGCAGTACGGTACAGTAGTCCATTGCTCTACCTCTGTGTCGTCAAGTATACTATCCATCCATATCTGTGCTGCATTGTAGTTGTGCGCAGTAAATAGTAGGAGGACAGTGCTGAATTTTGCTGAGTGGGCATTTTAAATATTTGTGAGAAAACAATTTAGCATTTACAGATGATGGCTCTTACGGGATATCAGGGTCTTAATGATGCACTGTACATTACAAACGCGACTGTAATCGACCGGCTCCAATGGACGCATCGCAAAGCTGATGAAAATAACATCCACGTGTTGTTAGGCGCCGTGGTCCACGATGTCCTCGCGGCCCGGCGCCTAGCAACTAGGGACGCCGAGCGTGCTAGCCGCCGGGTCCCTAGCAACGCTGGGACGCTGTGCGCGCTGAGCCGCCGGCTCCCTAGCAACGCTGGGACGCCGGGCGCGCTGAGCCGCCTGGACCCTAGCAACGGGGACGCCACGGGCGGACCGCGCTCCCCGTTGCAGGGTCAATCAAGTTAACCACACATACACTTGTCTTCTGGTCGTGCAGCAAGGCAGCTGCACGGCATTTATGCAAATCAGGCTCTGAACATCTGATTGGAGGACTCCCTGTTAAATACCTTCTCAGTGCTTCACACAGACGCCGGTAATAGCTTCCTGCATGCTGCTTAGGTTTGCTGAACGTCTGTTCCAGTCCTGCTGTGTCCGGTCATTCCTGTCCTCAGAGTTCCTGAATCTTGGAGTTGTCATCTCATCCCAAGGAGTCTTCTGGTCCTCAATTGCCCGCAATAGTCGCCAGAGGATCTCGTGTGGTTTTCGTGAGTTGCGGCTCTGCCGCGTGCTGCGGCCTAGCCCGCTTCATTTTGTATTCTGTTTCGGAGCATTTGCGGAGGTTTCCGCTTCCACAAGTCCTCTCTGGAACTCGGCGGTGCCGGGTAGGAGAGTGGACAAGTGGGTATTTTGGTTGTCCTTGATAGAGTCCGTTATCTACCTTTTAACATTAGCTATATACTAATACCGTGTAGCCGTAATGGCCGCTAAACCCCTCCGCTACGCCCTCCGTATGCTATTTGCGTATGATGGCCTCGCACGTGGTACGCAAATTACGTACACACGCTACGCTGGGTGTATGGAATACACACAGCGAGCGTACACACAGACAGTACTTTTATAAACTTTAAACACAGAGCCTGATTATACTGTAAGTCTTAGTATTGAGATACTGCAATGATATACCACTTGTTAACCTGGATATTTAAGCAAGCTGTTTGAGTGATTGAGATACATTGAAACCCTTTGTACTAGCTAGAGAAACACAGACACCCTGCTGAGGTTCCAAAACCTTTACTAACGAGATTTAGTTATATAAAAAGGGAAAAATACAGTTAACATCTTATACACTACAGACTAACATCAATACCTAAACATGATAACTACACATATACAATATACAACAGTTTAACAATAACAGAGAGAGAGAGTATGGCAAATACAAACAGAGAACAAGTTGGTTACAGAGAAAAACTTACACACTGGGGAATGATCGCTGCGCAGTCCTGGTCACCAGCTCCATAGTTAGTCAGTGATGAAAACCTTTTGTAGAGAGTAGACTAAGCTGGCCCAAACTGGCTGTTCCTTATATACACTGCATACAGTACACTACAAAGGGACCTATATCTCATTGTTAATTGGACACAGGAATCTGTCTTCACATTACAACAAAAGGTCATAGGTTTGTTTGAACAGGTGGGCTGTGACTATTCCAGACTGCTCAGGTGGGAGGGAATCTCAGGATTCCTACCACATGGACAATGAACCGCAAATACAGTAAATGTCCAGAAACTATTTATAGACATAACTATACGCAGGAGCAATTAATCTCTACCTAACCAGCACCGGATTGTTTCTAATAAAATACTCTTCGGTTAGGTACCAAACACCATCGCTCAGACCCTATCTGACCCTTCGTATCATGCAAAGAGGAATTCCTTTGTTCATGAACCAGTTATACTAAACAAACTTACAGTTATTATTAAGGGGACCATTACCTATAAAACATACTATTTGGATTAACTATGTAACGATCGAGTCGCCCACCAGACGCACACAAACTCTACCGTAAGTGCGCATACCACGCGCCAATGCGCACGGCCGTAGAAGCTCCATTACGCAACTGCGAATATGCGCACGCATGGGAGAGAATGTGCACGTGCAGCGGGCAAGCGCATGGGGTTAACATATGGCCACGTGAAGCATGATATTTTTCGACTTTGACATCCTTTTCCCTGGCGGTTTTCCGCACATATTCTAGTTTTAGGTTAGTTTGTAGCCCCTGGCTTTGTTGTTTAGTTAGAGGGCCCCTTGTTATCACCCTGTCTCGGATTTCTCTTTGTCTCCCATTAAGACCTGAGGGGGCATCGGAGTTGGGCAGACGTAATCCGCCCTTCAAACGCGGCTGCCATGGGCTCAAGCAACCATAGTCTCGCAAGAGATTTCTGACAGCACGGGCGAGACAACGGAGTTAGGGCGCCAGGGGCTATTCCCGTTCCCGCTCCCTTTCCCAGCATTACGTTCCAGTGCTCAGGTCCTTGCTATAAGATCTCCCCAGACCAGAGTGCTGGAATCATAACACGTGTATTGTGATATCAGTAAGCCAATGATATGAAATTTCAAGGGACAATGCGTTTCTCATAATATTTAAGAGGCTAAAATGTATTTTTATTGTTGCAAAACAAAGTTCAAATAAGTCATATTGTGTTTGATTCAGATTGGATTGGTTATCTGTTAAGTAGGTTTAAAAGTACGTTTAAAAGTTGCTGCATAGCCTTGATGTAGTTTTTTTTTTAACTCCGGCCTAAATAAACTTCTGGTGCTTGTATAATGTGTGATTTCTTTGTGACGAAGGAAGCCGCATGGTCTGTCCTCCAGTTTGGACTAACCACATGGCCTGTTCACCATTTTGTGTAAACCTCATGCATGTGGAAGGGGGAGGAGCAGTGGCCATTTTAGGAAGGTCATTTTCTAAATAGCTGATTTTCATTCTGCTGAGAACAATCAGCTTTCCTTGGTCACATCAAACACCATTCATGAGTTACTAATGCATTTATTTAACCCATGCCATAGTCAATTACAATTAGTTTCAGTTGGGCCTAGTGAGAGTAAATGGTGAGATAAATGCTTCTTCTTTCCCAGGATTTGCTTTGTTTGCTATAGGATGGCCATTGAGGTACAAATTAACCTGTGTAATTTTTTTTCTTAGCAGTGAAAAACCACTTTTACAGGCAGGCAAAAGCACATAGCTTTGATATGCAAATTAAAAGCACTGAATGGGTAAATGAGTCTCATAGGAGACCAGTGAATGGTACATATATATAATATTATTATAATTATGTGTATATTTATATCAGTGTATGTTCTGCAAGATAGCTATCCAATTTGAATCATATCATTTAAATTATTGATTATTGCTAGAGTCATTATAGATCTGTGTGAAATAGGATACATTTGTTGCTATATAGGTAAATTTGAAATAACAGTATTTTATGGAAGTGTAAAGACACAAACACAGGTCTGCATAAAAGTTTATACAGAACAAGTTGTGTCTAGTGGGCAATAGTAATTAGTATTGTTCACATGTATAGAGCTGTGTGATTTATTGCGGACGCAGGGTTTTGTACACGTGTCTCGGACAAAGTAAATGACTGCGCACGCAGCATAAGGGACACGCACGGTCGCATGTTTACGCAAAGTGTGTAAGAATGCGGGCACTGAGTACAAATTACACAATAGTGTCGTTTAGTTCAAAGGTGTGATAGTAGACATTTAATACAATAGCACATAACTATCAGATTTCAAAAGCAGGTTACTCTAAATTTAGTTTAAAAACTGTATTGCCTCTGGGGTAAAGCTGCGTATCTGAATAAATTGAAATTTTCTGTACAGAAAAAAACAAAACAAAGTGTATTTGAGTGAGCAAACGTAGGAGAGAGTGGATTTGAACCCCGGAAATCGGGTCCCGTGGTACACCAAGTAAGTGGAGGCTTGGTGGCGTAAGGCGGTTTTTTGTTACGCTCCGAGCTGAGGGTCGCAATTTGTACATCGACCCGTGGTTGTACGGCAGATAGGTAACAAGTACCTATACGCTGTGCGATTGGACCGCGCGTTTGTGGGTGTGATATATAGCTCAACTTGATACCCCTTTTACGAGCTTTTTGCGTAGAATCGCGGTATCATTAGTGCTGTATAGAGCATATGCAAGCGTGATTTGTGTATAAGAGTATAGGGAGTTTTCGCTGGTCTCTCTCAGGAAAATCTCCAGCGGCAGATATTTACTGGAAAAGGTAAGTCACTCCTAACATCTTCCAGTAAATAGAAACTAGATAGGGCCTCACTGGGTACGCGGTGGTCACTATTGGAGTGAGTCGTGGTACTCAGCGGAGAAGGAGCGAGAAAAAGGGCTAGGTGTCTTTCACCGTCTATCTGCGGTGTGCATTGGGGATTGCGTTTTTTGGCAAAAAGTCCGCGATGGGATCCAATTGCACAAGCAGTGGGCGTTTAGTAGCTAGGGTTCAGGCTGAAGAAGTGGGACCAAAAAGGTCAGTTTTGCGACCGAGAAGGTCAGCAAGGTTTATTTTGTGTGAAAAGTATGGTTCACACATGGAGGCTTTTTGCAATGAATGGTTATGTATGACTGACAAAGATAGGGTACCATTCCCTAAGGTGAGCAGCTTTGAACCAGAGGTATTGCAGAACTTAAGGATAAGAATATGTCTGATAAAATCCCGAAAATAAAGGGTCAGACATACAAATTGTTTAAACCTGTGGCAGCAAGAGGGGTTGGTGAGTTTGATCCTAAGGTATTGCAGGTGGTATGTTTAACCAAAGTCATATAAGACAAGAATGGAAATATAAGAACTGTTTGAACTTGTAGCAACAATAAACAAGTAGGAAAAAAAAAAGAGAATGCAAGTACACCGCCATATGTAGATGTGGAAGCAGTTACGGCCAGCATACAAACTATAGAAAATAATAAAAATATGAAAAATATGACTGTAACCTATATATGTACTAATGAAAGTTGAAGTTTTATTTAGGAGGAGAAGGTGACCTGATTGTTTTCAGCCATTTCTCATGTACCCAGAGGAGTATCCAACCGGTAAAAGAAGAGCAGTAGCCTGTGGGGGAAGTGGCTGAGACCAGTGGAACAGGTAAGTATGGTATCATTCGTGTACATATATAGTAAAAACAAAAAATAAAACAAAAAAATCAAGAAAGTAACGTCAGAAATGGAGAAAAACCTGTCCGCGCATTAGTATTTGCCAGTAGGAAAGCAGACAGAGACAAGATAACCCCAGGGTATTTCTTTCAGTTACCATATAAGAAGTATTCATTCCTAGTAATGCCCCTAGTCAAGATGAGCTCGGAAATGTTTGTTGGACCATGTACAGACCCTTAATACGGGATGAGAAGGATTGAATGAATACTTTGCATGACCTAGAAGCTTGTTAAACTTTTTTTTAGTTTTTGTCTCTTGCAGTAATAGAAAACTCTCCATCTGGATAAGATCACTGGTAAACACTAATTCGGCAAATGGGAGGTGGCTGTCCCTGTGCAAATGGACGCGCTCAATAAGGCATTGAGTGTCAGGGTGCAGACTTCTTTGCAAAATTGGAAAGGGGTCACAGTAGCTAATCGTGTGCTATTGAACATCACAAGAATAGTGCTAGGCGCAGAGAACAACATGTGGAGAGGTTGAGGACGGTAAGTATACTGGCACATACAGGAAAGACGCATCAGTCCAAACCCCAGATCCCTAATGGTCAATAATATGTTACACTTGTAGGAAGGAAGGGCATTTTGCCAGAGATTGTAGGAGTAGTAGGACACATAGTCAATACAGATCCCCTAGACAGAAAACACAAGCCACATTATTAAACACATAGACGGGACCAAGGGACATATAGTAAGGAATCATAAGCCATATAGAAAACACAGATTCGGCTAATGGGAAGAACAAAATAAATGCAACATTACCCTTTGACAAAACTTGAAGACTAATGTCGCATTCTGCTGTTCTAGGGTGGTCATTCCGAGTTGTTCGCTCGTTATTTTTTTTTCGCACTGGAGCGATTAGTCGCTAATGCACATGCGCAATGTCCGCAGTGCGACTGCACCAAGTAAATTTGCTATGCAGTTAGGTATTTTACTCACGGCATTACGAGGTTTTTTCTTCATTCTGGTGATCGTAATGTGATTGACAGGAAGTGGGTGTTTCTGGGCGGAAACAGGCCGTTTTATGGGAGTGTGTGAAAAAACGCTACCGTTTCTGGGAAAAACGCGGGAGTGTCTGAAGAACCGGGGGAGTGTCTGGGCGAACGCTGGGTGTGTTTGTGACGTCAAACCAGGAACGAAACTGACTGAACTGATCGCAGATGCCGAGTAAGTGTGGAGCTACTCAGAAACTGCTAAGAAGTGTCTATTCGCAATTCTGCTAATCTTTCGTTCGCAATTTTTCTATGCTAAGATTCACTCCCAGTAGGCGGCGGCTTAGCGTGTGCAAAGCTGCTAAAAGCAGCTTGCGAGCGAACAACTCGGAATGAGGGCCTAGATGCATGTCCATCACAGGTAGAGGAAATTATCTCACAGATAACGGGTTCCCTATGAACTTAGGATGGACAGGACACTGGATTGATGGCTGGGATAGTCCCAGTAGAGATAAGACACACAGAATTTTTTTTAGGGGTATAGACCAAGTAGAGAATCACTTCCCCGTAGTGCCCAATCCAGTTGTCAAATTTTTATAAAATCTTCTTCACCTCTACAAACTCATCTGTCACCAACCTCTATTCTGTTTCTCTACAGTTTCCTCTTCATCTTTTGCATTCACACAGGGTAGTACAATACATGGACCCAAGTACAGTTCAAACTCCACATGCCTAGGTCCTTCAGAGTTCTGCCCGAAACCAGTATATCTCAACAGCACGATGACACCAGTATTACTGCAGTGTGCCTTGTCATGCACAAAGGGTAGAGAATGGGAATACTGGTGAAGGGAAATTTTGTATAGACACTGATATGCCTGTTGGTGAATGGCAAACCTGACATTTTCTTTTTCATTTTATTCTTCTTTCTCTCCTCTAGAGATGTTTCTTTTTTCTTTTCTTTTTTTGAGTTATGCTCATGGTACTCTACATTACAAACACACGATAGTAAATTAAGATACACAAATGTGTGTTCCCTACAGGAAAAGGCAGTCTGGAGGACAAAGGTGTATGGCCAGGAGTCCTCAGGACTGTGGGTAGGTGGACACGGTAAGCCAGTAGCCCCCAGAGCATACCTTCCAAGTCTAGCTGAGGTGGCACACGGTCTGACTCATGTAGGCAAAGAGGGTAGGTGCAGGCTGATGAGAGCCTACTGGTGTGCACCAGGATTCTTTTCTCATGCAGGTAAGAGAGCAATGACCTGTCTTGCTTGCTTGAGGAAGAATATTGGTAAAGCAATACCAACAGAGCCATCCCATATCCCTCCTGCAGATGGATCTTTTCAGGAAATACAATTTGACTTCGTACAGTTAACACCCTTTAGGAATTATTGTTATGTATTGGTGTGCACTGATGTTTTCTCAAACTGGGTAGAGGCATTTCCTGCCACCACGGATGGTGCTGTGGTTACCGCAAAGAAAAATTGAGCAGAAATTTGTGTGTAGATAATGGTACCCCTAGAAGTAGGAGCAAAGCTTGAAATTGTACTATTGTGATCCTAGATACTGCCACTAGTATTATGTAGCTTCGGAACCACTCCCAGATCTTCACTCAACGAATCACCCTCTTCAAAATTTGTTTTTGTTTTTGTATTTGTGTTTTTTTATTTGTTTTTGGAAGACAACCTCATGTCATGATTGATCCGCACAATGATCAGAAATACACCAATGAGGTGATAGTACAGTACTTTATTGAGATGAGCCAGCATTTGAGAACTTGACAAAAGAACTTGAAACTGTTGATTGCTGGTATGCCAAATGCTAACTGTCTTGATTGTGAACCAAGAGACTGTGTGATTGTTCTTACGCTCAGGTTGCCTAATAGACAGGTGGGAAGGACCATACCAAGTTTTGTTGACTGCACTAAAGGTCGCCGAAAGAGAGACTTGGGTCCACTCGTCCCACTGCAAGAAGGTCACTGACCCGGACAGAACTCATGACAAAGTAGTTTATTGCTCACATTCATCGAGTTTGTGTAGTTTGGAAACTGTGTGTTCGAAGTGAACTGTGTGTTCCAAGTGAACTGTGTGTTCAAAGAGCAAGGCAAAGAGAACCTCGTATCACTAGAGACTCTGTTCCGTGAAGACTGAGAGGCGGCACTGTTGAAAACTACCTGAGCGTACCAAAGGATTACAGAAAGACCAGTCATTGTAATCAGTCATTGTAATTGATTTGTTATGAACAAGAGTTGTTTTGTTCTATTTCTCTTTTCTCTCTTTCCCGCTGACAAACATTTTTTTTTCAGGATATTCTATTTTTGCAAGGTTTTTTTATGAGGAGTCGAGTGTGGGACTGGAACTGTTTCTGGAGGAAGGAGTGATTTCCTTATAGGATCCCAGGATTAGCCAATCAGTTTGTTAAAGTCAGAGAAAAATCAAAGCTCTAGTAGTTATGGAGTTCAGAGGTAATCAGTAACAATCAGACAATGGCTATTCACACATTGCAGATAAAGAGCTCATTAATATATGTGGAAGAAAGGTTTATGAGTGGCTCTCCCCGAACTCCGAAGGTTTATGTTATTTAGGAAGGACACTACTTATAACCCTTGTTCAATGATTAAACAGACCTAGCATACGCTCCAGAAATGGAAACAATGTTCAGAAAATGATAGGAATATGTAGATCATGAAAATTTTATATGTCACTGTCACGATTTGTTTGTGTCTTCTTCATCTACCCAGCAGAACCTCAATCGAATCCAAACATCAGTGTACAAAGACGTAGGTACATGTATGTGTGAAATGTTCGTTGCAAATCAGACATTATAGGCCAAAGCACTGTCCCAGCATACTCTATAGGTTGAATGTTGTCCCACACCCAACCAGTGGTCCCGTGACCGCCGAGTGCATATAGAGGATGTCTCGTCCCTGTCTTCCCCAAATATAGTCAAGTGTCTGATTTGCGAAATGCATACATACTTGTGTCTAGGTCACCGATTATGGTATGAAATATTTTTTCTTATGTTAATAATTGATGGCAGTTATTGTTTACTGCCAAATGGTGGACTGTCAAAGTCAAAAAAATTATTACATAAAGAGAACATACAAACTACACACATTATGAGTTGCTATACTTGCAAATATGCGCAGCGAGCACAGCAATATATGGTAACACACGTATTTACACGGACATGCCACAGAGATGGATTCGACACTTATTTCATACAGTACATAATTATAATAATATCAAGCGCCAGACATCATGATGATTTAAAATTATATATAATGAAGTAATGTCATGTATGTGTATTATTTGAACGAAACAAGATAGACCTGTCATATTTACTATTAAAGCAACCAGATTAATGTTTAGATTAATTTGATACTTGTTATTAAGTTATAGGACATTGCAACAAATAGTTATGATTACATGTATGAAAGCTAAAAATCACTCTTATTAGGACAGTGGACTGGAAGCTCAGGCCAGCCCCTTTGGATGTCTTCAAGTCTGAACCTGATTAGCACATACAAAGAGACTAGTGACTCATCATGAATGAGAGAGAGTCCCCTCCCCCAAACTAGATAACACATTGCTTATCACACAGGAAGGCAGTTCCTGTTTTGGTCTCAGAGGAAGATGGAGTCCCAGCATTACTTTACAGAGAGAGAGATATAAGATACATTGAGGGAATGGTATTGTATGCTGGCATGTAACTGTATGTAACTGTATGTAACTGTGACTGTAACTGTATGTTTTAACTGCTTACTGTGTGAGTTGTAACCATGTAACTATAGGTATACTGTACTTTGCAATATAATGAATCCATATCCTTTTAATAACAAATATATACATCAATGAGCTTTGGAACTCAGATAATGTGTGGGTGTATTGTTTTCTCTTATGGGATGCAGTGTTTTGTGATGTACAGCGCACTTTTATCGTATATGGTAATAAGATGCGCCTGGCGTCTGCAATATATATTAGAGTGGGCATTTTAAACATTTGTGAGAAAACAATTTAGCATTTACAAATTCTATTCCTCCAGTTCAGCCCCATGTCTCTCCAGCCCGTCTTCTGTCTCTCCAGATAGGTTCCCTGCATCTCTCCAACCCCCAATAAGTCTTTTCCAGTTCAGCCTCCAGTGTCTCTCCAGCTGCCCTTCTGTCTTTTGTTTGAGTACAGCTCCCTGTGTCTCTCCAGCCTCCTTCTGTCCCTCCAGCTCAGCCCCCTGTTTCTTTCTATTTCCCCTTCAGCTAAGCCCACTTTGTCACTCTTGTTCACCCCCCTGCGTCTTTCCAGCGGATGTGCTTTGTTTTTGTCTAATGACCCCACCTGTGTCTTTCTAGCCCTCTCTTACCTTCTTTTCTTTATCACAGTGCCTGTTGGCTCATGCAGCACTTTGCGGTAGTGGTGTGACCTTATGACATCATCTTGTTGGTGCAAAAAAAAAATACAAGGCAGCATTGGGGCCTTGAAGAAGGGAAGGCAGCAGCAGCCTGACAGACACTAGCACCACCCATATCAACTAGTGATGCATTTGGCAGGAAGGTCTCTGTGGTTTCGGCATTCACTGTGCAGGGCCTTGGAGAAAATATATCATACCGCTGTATGCAACCCCACGTTGAGAATAAATATATATATATATATATATATATACCAGGTGTGTTGGAAAATCCAACAGAGGGCACTCACCAGTCCATAATGATAATAAAGGTTTTATTGATACATCTTAATCACCAGTAGTGTGTCGACGTTTCGACCCATAGGGCCTTTCTCAGGACAATCAGAGAGGACATCCAGACAGCATGCCAGTTACACACATGTGTACACACACCTTTATTATCATTATGGACTGGTGAGTGCCCTCTGTTGGATTTTCCAACACACCTGGTATATGTGAAACCTTTCCTTTGGGGTTATCATGAGGAGCACCCCACGGTGATGACATATTGGACGTGAGTGCGGACACCTTTATGGATATATATATATATATATATATATATATATAAATATATATATACATATGTGTGGAAAGATTTACTGTCATTTCTGCTGGTGACTGTGAAGTGAGAAGATATCTGCTAATTCAATGAGTGCGGACTTATATGGTTTTAATGTTATGTTTTAATTGGTGGAATGTGCTTGACCTTGCTCTGTCTGTAGTACATGTTTAGACTGTTTTAAGCCAGTGTTTACTATATCTAACCAGTTCCAGTAAGGATATAACCTTGCATAATGGCACAGGGTTGTGGTATATTGGATGAACAATCTTATTGAGGCTGAGAATATTCAAATAAGTTTGACTAATGATGAGGTTGATAAGATTTTATTTGATCATTTGGAGTTTGAACGATTACCATCAGATACTCTTATAGACCTTTTTCATAAACTCACTTGTCTTAAGAAAAGGGAGATTGACCTGACCTTGCATGGTCAATTTGTGTGAGAATATTGCAGGAAGAAATGTATTCCTCGAGGCTTTAGAGTAATTAACACTCCCACCATCGGTCGCAGTAATCCTCCATTCTGCATGAGATGGTGTGGAGTGTTAAATATATGCTCTTTAGACTTATTGGCCTTGGTGATCGAGGAAGTGGGTGTAGAGCTACAGAAACTGCGCACTGAACTGAGATCATTTGAACGTGAACAAACTCAAGCTCTGACAGATAAATCTGATGATTGTATGGGTCAGTTACAGGATCAAGATGATAAGTATAAATGTGATCTTATTTCCTTTAAAATGAAAAAGCTTGAAATTGTGACCCTGATTACCAGAAACATTCTGTCTACAGATGGCTTTCTGGGAATGAGAGATCGGGACAATTCCGACAGGGACGTAAGTATAGTTGAGGACTAAGGGACTATCGGTTTGATGGCCATAGCTCTAACTCAGAGTTCTCTAATGACCTCCCACCATCTTGTTCCTCTCTTTTTTTAGGGTGCAACACCAGGTCTCAAAGAGGGTGCCAAGGCCAAATGGGATCAGACCGCACCCGTGAAGGGGGGCCACTCGAGGAAGACCGAGAAACAAGAGTGGAGTGAAATCTTAATATTTCATCTCTCTTCGCATATTCTATTCTTCAGCAGAAAGCAGTCTCTTTTCTAAGGGTTTGTCATTTAAACTAATTCCTTTAGATGGTCTATGGACCTTCATAAGATTGACCAGAAGTTGCGGCTAAGGGAATGTTATGACGACAAATTGGACACGGGGGAGTTATTTAGTAAGATTTGTGTTCCTGCCGAAATTGGTGGGAGTTTAAACTCGAATTTTATCGGCTGTCTTTCTGCAACTTTTTGAACTTATTTTCTGTAATTTAGTAAAGTGCTGAGTTTTAGTTTTTCGTATTTTCCGATGTCGATGTTATTCGTATTGTCGGGCAATGTTTTCCGGGAGTGATTAGTAAAACACTGCCAGACATAACACAATGAAGGTCGGCCGGATCAGTGAGATCCGTGCAGGGCTTTATTGTGTACAGTATGAAAAGAGTTAATACAGTTAAAAGTGTTCTCCCCCCTCCTAAGCATAACCAGTCCCGGGCTCTTTGAGCGGGTCCTGGTTGTTTAAATACCGGGGCGGATATGACTGGGGTCCCCCCGTATTTAGATGAACAGCACCAGGCTCTTGGGCCTGCCCTGGTTACAAAAATACGGGGGGACAAAAGATGTAGGGGTCCCCCATACTTTTAAAACCATCACCGGGCTCCACTAGCCAGAGAGATAATGCCACTGCCCAGTGACACTTTTATATAGGTCCCTGCAGCCGTGGCATTACCCCCCCCCCCAGCTAGTTACCCCTGGCCGGGGTTCCCTGGAGGAGTGGGGACCACTTAAATCAAGGGGTCCCCCCTCCAGGCACCCAAGAACCAGGGGTAAAGCACGAGGCTGTAGCCCCCCCACCCCCATCCCTGGGCGGTGGATGTGGGGCTGAAAGCCTTTGTGCAAAAAAATAATATTGTCTTTTGTTGTAGAACTACAAGTCCCAGCAAGCCTCCCCTGAGTAACCCCAATTAATCTCGCAGTTGACCGCAAAGTTCCCATCATAGGCCAGAATGGAGCAGCGCTAAGCTCCATTCTAGCCACTGCGCTCCATCTGATTGACTGGCTGTGTAATCCTGGCCTATTAGGAGAGCGCTATGACACGACACTCCCTGATTGGCTGGCAGGATCTCCAGTGACAGCAGTCACGGGGGGTCCCGGCATTCGGGAAAATGGGTTTCATGTGTAAACATAGAACCCCTTTAGTTGCGTGGACAGGGATTTCATTTAAAAAAAAAATTTATTCTAACCTTTGGATTACTACAGGACCGAAGAGGACTGAGCTTCACTGGATGGGTTGTAAGTATAATTTTATTCCTTACAGGTGCCCCATGGATTCTACTGGACAAGTGGACGCGATTCTCGGCGTGGGATGTAGGTATGAGTGTGTAAGTGTGTTTGAATAAAATTATACTTTCAAGGTGTGTGTGTTTTGTTTTTATTTGGGTATTTTTGTTGTTGAAGAACTACAGATACCAGCAGGTCTGTTATTTCCCCGCATGCTGGTACTTGTGGTTCTCCAAGTACCAGCTTGCGGGGAGGCTTGCTGGGACTTGTAGTTCTACGACAAAAAAAAATCTTTTTTTTTACACAAGGGGGGACAGCCTCGGGCTTCACCAATGGTCCTTGGGTGCCTGGAGGGGGGAGAACCCTTGATTTAAGGGGTCCCCACTCCTACAGGAAACCCTGGCCAGGGGTGACTAGTTGGGGGGTAATGCCACGGCTACAGGGACCTATATAAAAGTGTCCACCGGCTGTGCCATTATCTTCTTGGCTAGTGGAGCCCGAGGCTGGTTTACGGGGGACCCCTACGTCTCCCCCCCATATTTTTGGAACCAGGGCTGGCCTAAGCGCTCGGTGCTGGTTATCTAAATAGGGGGGGACCCCAGTCCCTTTCCCCAGTATTTAAACAACCAGGGCCGGCTCAAAGAGCCCGAGGCTGGTTATGCTTAGGAGGGGGACCCCACGCAATTTTTTATTTTTAACTCTCTCACACCCCTTGCCACAGATAAGCATGCACAGATCTCACTGCTCCGTGCATGCCTATATGAACACGCCACCAAAAATCAGGTCTATTTAACTGCTTTTTTAACGAATTCTATGCTTTCCCCGCAGTGTTTGGATATTGTCGCCAGTTATTGTGATTACGAATTCTTAGTAAATTACCGAGTTGTATTAAATAACAGGTGTGTTTGATCGATGGTCTATTTATTTGTATTTGTAACTCAGCCGGGGAAAAAAATAAGAATAGCCCCAACACTGCCGAGATTTGTGTTTAGTAAATTCCCTAGATGACGCTTAAAAAAAAAAAAAACTCGGACAAAATTGGGACCTTAGTAAATATACCACAGGGACTGCATCTGATACAGTGAGGTTTAAGAAAAAGAGTACCTTTGACCCACCTTCCAATAGTACTGCCCTAAAGAGCTTCCTGAAAATGGTTGACCTAGATCAGTGATGGCTAACCTTGACACTCTAGCTGTTGTTGAACTACACATACCAGCGTGCCTTGCTACAGTTTTGCTATTTGGCCATGCTAAAACTGTTGCAGGGCATGCTGGGATGTGTAGTTCAACAACAGCTGGAGTGTCATGGTTAGCCATCACTGACCTAAATTGTCTGTCTAAAATGGTTGAAAGTAACAAAAAAGTTGATCATTTATCTAAGGTTGAAAAACAGGCACTTGAATCTTTGAAAAAGAATACTTCTATTGTGATTAGAAATGCCGATAAAGGCGGATCTATAGTGCTGCAGGATTTCAACGCTTATGATAAAGAGGTTAAGAGACAATTGTCTGATGGTGAGACTTATGAAAAATTGCGGTTTACTCCATTCCCTAGGATTAAAAAAGAGATTGATGCTTTGATTACTTGATGAGAACATTAAGTCATTTCTCACAGTTGAGCACCCTGTTAACCCTATATTTTACACTTTACTGAAAGTGCATAAGACCCTTATAGATTCCCCTGTCAGACCAATTATTTCTGCCAGGAGATCTATACTGCAACCTATGTTTTTGGATTAGTATCTACAGCCTTTGGTTAAGACAAGCAACAGCTACTTACAAGATACCAGTCACTTTCTGGCTGATGTGAGAGCTTTGGGGTGATGCCCCATGAGTATAAATTGGCTACAATGGACGTATGTTCACTGTATACGGTGATACCCCATGCACAAGGGATTAAGGCAGTTGAGAATGCAATGATTAGGAGCCTGTACAGTGGTCCACCTGTTCAGTGGATGCTGGAGCTATTAAGGAGAGTCCGTAAATATAATTATTTTTTATACCAAGGGGACTTTTATGTCCAACTCACCGGTATGGCGATGGGCTCGAATTTAGCGCTGGCATATTCTAACATCTTTATGCAACAATATAAGCAAGAATATATCCTGACTGGTTTTGGCAATAAGATCTGTTACTATAAAAGATTTATTAATGATATATTTCTTATTTGGTTGGACAGTGAAGAGTCATTTCACAATATGATCAGAAGCCTCAATGGTCTAATTAGTCCGATACAATTTATCTCTGCTATTGATAATGACTCTATGAACTTTTTGGATGTCACTATTTTTAAGGGTCTGATTGGGCTTGACCATACATTGTATCGCAAACCCACAGACCGCAATACATTATTGTGGGCTACAAGTCACCATCCGGACGCTTTAAAGTCCAACTTACCCATCTCGCAATTTATCCGAATATTGAGGAATAGCTGCCGGTCAGATTTGGCAGAACGTCAACTGAAAGAATGTTGTGAGCGATTTTGGGAACGAGGATTTAAGACCATGACTATTGAGAGATGCCTCACCAGGGCTAGAGCACATTTTGTAAGTGGACAATACCACATAAACCACAATATCAAGGAAACTGAATGCATAATCCTGGCGACCAGGTGTGACACCAATTATAAGAGGACCCAGAGTGCAATTCGTAAACATTAGCCTTTGGTGGTTACAGATCCTGCTTTTAAACAACTGAGGAGATCTAAACCCTTGCTAAGTGTGAGCAGAGGACAAAACCTTAAGGATATACTACTACGGCCTACTATGCACCCTGAGAGGAACTCGGTAGATATGTGGCTGTTGCAACAGAATGGTTGCTACCAGTGCTTAGGCTGCACCACATGCAGAGCCCTACTAACCAGGAGGTTCTTCTGACATCCTCATAATGGTGACTCTTTTTCTGACGTCTGTTTACATTTTCGGTATCGCCTGCCTAGAGAAGTGGAACCTAGATGGTATTTGGTACCGGGGACATAGTACCTCAAGCAATTATCTAGTTCCCTGTGAATTAATGGTGGATACCGGAAACACATTTTTCACCACCCAGGCTGCCAAGGCCTGAGTTATCCGCTTTGCAGCAGGATGACTGCTGTGATATTTCATCTTCCTCGCAAAGGACTGTTGGACAGTCAATTGCTTACTGGAAGTAGTACAAGTGGTCTTCCGACTTCCCCTCTGGGATGACGATCAACTCCCAGCAGCAACAACAGCAGCGCCAGCAGCAGTAGGTGTTACACTCAAGGATGCATCGGAGGAATCCCAGGCAGAAGAGGACTCGTCAGACTTGCCAGTGACATGGCCTGCAGGACTATTGGCTTTCCTGTCTAAGGAGGAAATTGACACTGAGGGAGTTGGTGGTGTGGTTTGCAGGAGCTTGGTTACAAGAGGAAGGGATTTAGTTGTTAGTGGACTGCTTCCGCTGTCACCCAAAGTTTTTGAACTTGTGAATGACTTCTGATGAATGCGCTCCAGGTGACGTATAAGGGAGTATGTTCCTAGGTGGTTAACGTCCTTACCCCTACTTATTACAACTTGACAAAGGCAACACACGGCTTGACACCAGTTGTCCGCATTTCTGTTGAAATAATTCCACACCGAAGAGGTGATTTTTTTTGAAATTTGACCAGGCATGTCAATGGCCATATTCATCCCACAGACAACAGGTATCTCCCCGGGTGCCTGACTTAAACAAACCACCTCACCATCAGAATCCTCCTTGTCAATTTTCTCCCCAGCGCCAGCAACACACATATACTCATCCTGGTGTACTTCAACAGTGACATCTTCAATTTGACTATCAGGAACTGGACTGCGGGTGCTCCTTCCAGCACTTGCAGGGGGCGTGCAAATGGTGGAAGGCGCAACCTCTTCCCGTCCAGTGTTGGGAAGGTCAGGCATCGCAACCGACACAATTGGACTCTCCTTGGGGATTTGTAATTTAGAAGAATGCACAGTTCTTTGCTGTGCTTTTGCCATCTTAACTCTTTTAAGTTTTCTAGCAGGAGGATAAGTGCTTCCATCCTCATGTGAATCTGAACCACTAGCCATGAACATAGGCAAGGGCCTCAGCCCTTCCTTGCCACTCCATGTCGTAAATGGCATATTGACAAGTTTACGCTTCTCCTCAGATGCTTTTAATTTAGATTTTTGGGTCATTTTACTGAACTTTTGTTTTTTGGATTTTACATGCTCTCTACTATGACAGTGGGCATCGGCCTTGGCAGACAACGTTGATGGCATTTCATTGTCTCGGCCATGACTAGTGGCAGCAGCTTCAGCACGAGGTGGAAGTGGATCTTAATCTTTCCCTATCTTACCCTCCACATTTTTGTTCTCCATTTTTTAATGTGTGGAATTAGTAATATATCAATAGCAATGGCCTACTACTATATATACTGCGCACAAAAAGTTAAATGCACCACAGGTATGGATGGATAGTATACTTGATGACACAGAGATAGGTAGAGCAGTGGCCTACTGTACCATACTGCTATATATTATATACTGGTGGTCAGCAAAATTATGCACTGTCCTACTACGATATATATACTGCGCACAAAAACTTAAATGCACCACAGGTATGGATGGATAGTATACTTGACGACACAGAGGTAGGTAGAGCAGTGGCCTACTGTACCGTACTGCTATATATTATATACTGGTGGTCAGCAAAATTATGCACTGTCCTACTACTATATATATACTGCACACAAAAACTTAAATGCACCACAGGTATGGATGGATAGTATACTTGACGACACAGAGGTAGGTAGAGCAGTGGACTACTGTACCGTACTGATATAATTCTGGTGGTCACTGGTCAGCAAAATTCTGCACTGTCCTCCTACTATATACTACAATGCAGCACAGATATGGAGCGTTTTTCAGGCAGAGAACGTATAATACTGGTGGTCACTGGTCAGCAAAACTCTGCACTGTCCTCCTACTATATAATACTGGTGGTCCCCAGTCCCCACAATAAAGCACACTGAGCACAGATATTTGCAGCACACTGAGCACAGATATGGAGCGTTTTTCAGGCAGAGAACGTAGATATTTGCAGCACACTGAGCACAGATATTTGCAGCACACTGAGCACAGATATTTGCAGCACACTGAACACAGAAACTGAGAGAACGCCAGCCACGTCCTCTCACTATCATCTCCAATGCATGAAAAATGGCGGTGACGCGCGGGTCCTTATATAGAATACGAATCTCGCGATAATCCGACAGCGGATTAGTTTGGGCGTGCTCGGGTTAACCGAGCAAGGCGGGAGGATCCGAGTCTGCTCGGAACCGTGCAAAAATGGGTTAAGTTCGGGGGGGTTCGGATCCCGAGGAACCGAACCTGCTCATCACTAATATATATATATATATATATATATATATATGAGTAATATTTATTTAGGTGATTCATCGTACCCTACGGGCGCTCTGCACACCATCATAAGGGGCTATGCATCCTGGACCCTTGCACGCCCTTGTGGCGTGCAATATTTTTTATTATATGGAGTATTACCTCCAGTCATAATTGTGTGAGTGGTTAAATATTGCACGGACAAAGGGCATGCAATGGTTAAGGGGTCGTAGCCCCTTGCAACACCGTGAACACCGTATGCAGGGCCTGATGAATCATCTAGCAGGTGCTGTGGTTGGGGGAGTGGCAGGTGCGGGTGAGACACGGATGGGGTCCAGGGGAGATACGGGTGGGGGAGGGGCAGTTTGCAGGGGTGCCGCGTGTGGGGGAGGGGTTGGTGAGGTGGTGCCGCGGGGGGGGGGGTCTGGAGCCACCACGGGTAAGGGAGGAGCGGTTGCGAGGGTGCCGTGGATAGGGGAGGGTAGGGTGCGGTGGTGCCGTGGGTGGAGCAGGGGTGGGTGCTGCGGGGAGGGAGGGGGTTTGGAGCCACCGCGAGTGGTGGAGGGGGGGTGTGGGGGTGCTGTGGATGGGGCCCTGAGGTACTGCGAGTGGGGGAGGGGCGGGTAATGCTTCTTCTCCTGGAAGCGCTAACAATAGTGACTGGCTGGCAGAACTGACTGACTGGCTGAATCAATGTAAAAGGTGAGTGCTGTGCAGTGTCAGTGACACTGCACACCCACTGCAGTGCACAGCACTGTCACCTTTTACATTGATTTAGCGCCCAGACATTACCCTCCATGATATCACCCACTCTATCCATTACATTAGCCATCTCGGGGCTTCCAGGCCGGCAGCCCAAGTGCTGTGTTGCGGAATCAGGGCCTCTGGGGTTCTAGGTGCGGCTGTGGTGGGGAAGCACTTCTGTGACATCACGCTCAGAGGAGGCTCCAGGGCTCAGAGTATGCAGCACAGGGAGGGCTATGAAAGCCTTCCGCTGCGCCGCTTTCATACACATCTATGAGGGTGGCCGCAGCAGCTTTTGTTCCACCAGCGCTGTGGCTAGGGATTGGGGATTGTTGATGCCGGAGGGGGCAGGCGGACTGGCAGCAGGACATAGGACGCTGCAGTAAAATAATTTTTCCCCCTCTATCTACAGCACAGAGACTTGCTGCAGATGTAGGGGTATACCCTCCAACTGTACCTTTTTGGCAGGTACAGTACCATTTTTTTTATGGTCTGTACTGATTTTTGGCTCTCCAAACTTCCATTGAAAGTATAGGGAAAGGGGTGTGGCCATGCCACTTTAACTGTGGTCCCGCCCCCTTTTCGAATTTGTACCAATTTTTATGTGTAAACTGTTGGAGGGTATGATGCTGCAGATGCAGTGGGGCTATTTTGGGCTGTGGACCTGGAGCTGCAGCTCCATCAGCCCCATTGTTAATTCTGTTCTGGGAACACACAGCAGCCAGAGGGCAGAGCCACCCATTGGATGTAACCTGCATGAGAAGGCGTTTATCGCCCAATCAGCTGTGGACTGGGTGTGATAGACCTGCTGCTAACCCAATGAGAGCTCCTGGCCACGCCCAGCATTATACACATAGGCACAGTGTCACAGATCTGGGCTATTATATAGGGGATATGTAATCTATATCTCTTAGATACATAATATACAGTATGTAAAATGCAAGCATTACATCCTTACATAATGCTTTATTCCCTCCATATGATATCATGGATGGCATTTCTAATTTCTCTGCCACGGAATATTACTGTGTGCCAGTAACAGGGTGCAGTTAAAAATTGTTACAGTGCTGTTAGCAGGAGCTGTAGAGTGAATGTACCAAGTGGTTAGTAATTTATCAGACCATAATTGCTCACACCAGAAAAGTTCTGTCCTTGTGTCAATTTTACATCATTTTTGGATGTCTTTATTACATTAATAGATTTGTGCCTATGAATGTTGTGTATCATATCAAGTGAGCAAGGTTAGTATAAAAGGGTAGCCAGTGAGAGCATAGTGTGATATCTGATCTCCACCATTTCTGAGAACATGTAAAAATATGGAGTAACATTGCATAGCAAAAGAAACTCTTCTGTCTGCCGCGGTACTGGGAATATTCTCAAACCATTTCCACATGTTGCACATAATTTATACATCTTCTCCAGTTATACGAAATCTAATTTGTGTATATGCACACACAATGGGCCTGATTATGAGGTGGGAGTAAAAGCAAAACAGTTATCAATTAACTGCACTTTGCAAAACCTAGTTGTAATACAGGCGGGGCATATGTAAAATGTGCAGAAAGAGTGTTAAATGTAAAAATGGTGTGTCTACTCTCCTAATCAAAACTGAACCATGCTCTGCTCAGTTTCTGAATTCACTTACTCCAAACTCTATGACACTGAAATCAATCAAAACAAAACCACACAGCTTTGACTGTCTAACCACTAATGGTTTCAACTGTCAAACCTGTGTAACAATCAAGCGCACTAAAACTAACTCCTTAGATGGATACCAATTTTAAATAATATATTTGCAGCTCCCAATAGAGTATTCTACCTTACTCCAAACTTAAACACTAAAACCATATACCATATAAGAATATGTATATTACAAGGAAGCGCATATATATAATCTATTTGATTAAAAATTGTAAATATTTTTTATTTAGTATTCAATTTTCTTAATAATGCATGACATAATAAAACCTTAAAACACACCAAATCTGCAGTGCAAAGAAGTCCAGAAACTGTGACTATTACCGTCCAGATAACCATATACCGCTGGAGCTCCAATAAGGATTTTCTTTAAGCACACAAAGTGCTATTTTTGTAACTCCCCGGTGAAAAGCTGGTTATTTTAAAGTGATATCCGTTGTTACTTTGTATCCACTAGCCAGAACAATATACTTTGTAGGAACTGCAAATGTTCACAATGTGCCTGCCGCACAGCAGCTAGTGTCCCCTTTCTCACCCCACCGCCAATGATTATTGCTCACCACAGCCGTACGTTGAAGCCTCAGTGCGGCTAGATCTTAAATGGTTAGTACCGAAGTTCTCCGGCGGGAGCGGCGGTAACAGCAGCGTCCACGGGGGAAGGGTGCACACTTTCAAAGTTGGTTTTAAATGATTCTTCCAAAGTGTTCTCTGGCATAGACGGATTCTGGACAGCCTGCCGGTGTTTAAAATGGATCCTTAACGCGTTTCTCCGTGCTTCCAATCTCACGGTTTCATCAGAAGGTATTGAGGTGCATTAGATTGTCCGTATTTAAATACCAGGTACCCAATCAATGGAGAGCATTAATTAATTAAACTTTTACAGGTGTGTTGATCTTCTAAACCTGTGTTATCATCTCTCATTAGTTCACACATTAAAAACTATAATAAACTATAACATAAGGCAACAACCTACTTATATTCATTATACAAATACAGAGAACCATTTCGTTTATAGTATATATTCCGTATTATTCATTTATTTATTTGCACAAGAGACATAGGAGTTAATTTTCATTTTAAATCTTTTTAGATGATAACTATACTTTCTTATAGCTCAAAATAATGTGCAGCTGTGTGGCTCAAGAGGCTGAGGCCTCTACCTGCAACCAGGCAGACCCGGGTTCGAATCACCCTCAGAGCACAGGAAAAAAGATTTTCAATTTATTTCATATTCATTAGATATTTATTTTATATATTAATTATACTTACTAGAATTATCAAAACCAGACGTAACTTGATTCTAAGAAATATCTCGAATATATACACACTTTCTTAACACGATTGTATTTCGTATCTCATATAGATGTAATAATTTGATTTAATAATACATATAAAAATCTTTATATAAACATAATTGTCACTAAACATATTATTCGGAAGAGGATCAGGCTTATCATACAATAACATAGTCTTATATGATTAATAAATCCCTCAGATATTTATAGTATAAGCCCTTTATAATTTTGATCTATATATACACATACCATATATTCATTTTAGCTTTCCCACATTTTTTGTGTGTGTATATATATAGCACTCTCTCTCTCATGCTCTTAAATGTTATTTTTATTTTTAATCCTTCAGAGAGTATAGACCCAACAATGTTCCCCAGGGGTCTCTTTCTTTATACATTATGCAGTCATATGTCATATTGCTCATTGAGATGTCCTATATATTATTCATCTCAATTGAATCATTCAAACCATTCGGAAACAATGTACCCAGGGAGAAGATCCAAAACGCTTCGCGTTTACATAGAAGATTGAATCTATCCCCCCCTCTTGTTGTACTTTTAACATGTTCCACTCCTTGTATCCTGATCCCTGAAACATTACTATGATGTTTATACGTCACATGTCGCACTAAACTGTGTGTACTAACCCCCCCGTCTTATATTGTTTTTATGTTCTAGACATCTAATGTGTAACATTCTAGTCGTACGGCCTACGTATTGTATGCCACATACACACGTAATTACATATATAACATATGTGGTACGGCAGTTAATATGTTGTTGTATATCAAACGTGGTCCCATTTGAATAGGATGTAATGGTTGTGCTTTTATCTAACATAGTGCTACATGTGGAGCATCCTAGTTTTCTGCATCTATAGTTCCCCTTTTCCGTATGGAGCTTCTGTAGCCATGTACTTTTGTTATTAGGACCATTTTTTATAGATTCATAGTGACTAGGTGCCAAAAAGTTTTTCAAACTCGAAGCCTTTTTAAAGATAACTTGTGGTTTATCTATTAATTCTTTTGATAGGATCTTATCAGTTTTTAAAATAGGATAATTCTTCTGAATAATACGTTTGATCTCTTTTGAACAAGCATTATATTTTGTTATGAATCTAGGTTGACCATCATTAATGGAATCTTTTACATCTTCTTTCTTTTTATAAGTAAGAAGGGACTCTCTATCGCATTTCAAAGCCTCATCAAACGCATGTTCTATGATATCTAAAGGGTAATTCTTTTCTTTAAATGCTTGCGTTAATTCTAAAGCTTGAATTTCAAATTGTTCAATTGTTGAACAATTTCTACGGAGTCTAAGGTACTGGCTTTTTGGTATATTATTGAGCCAGGGGCGGTGGTGACAACTATGATAATTTAAGAAATTATTAGTATCAACCTCTTTTTTAAAAGTAGAGGTATCGATATAATTATTTTCTATTCTGAGGGCGATATCCAAGAAAGTTATTGAAGATTTGTGTACTGTGCTCGTGAAGGATAACCCAAATTCATTATTATTAAGATATGTCAAGAATTCCTCTATCTGATGCACATCCCCATCCCAGATAAAAAACATGTCATCAATATATCTTCCATATAGCACCAGGTTCGCCCCGAATGGACCACCCCAGACATACTTGTCTTCTAGGTGACCCATATAGATGTTAGCTAAACTCGGGGCGAACCTAGTGCCCATTGCCACACCCAATATCTGTAAGTAAAATTTGGTATTAAATGTGAAATAATTGTGAGTCATAATAAATTTGACCGCCTCCAAAATAAACCGTCTTTTGACTATATCCAATGATTTATCCATGCTTAATGTGATTTCAAGTGCCTCAAGCCCCAATTTGTGGGGTATATTGGAGTACAATGACTCCACATCACAAGTCATAAATAGATAACTATTTTTCCATTTTATATCTTTAATTAGATTAATAAAGTGGGTGGAATCTCTAATATATGATCTGAGACTTATAACATGTGGCTGTAAATAATAATCAACAAAGGCAGATAAATTTGAAGTGAGGGACCCTACACCAGATATTATGGGACGCCCAGGAGGTGCATGCAGTGACTTGTGAATTTTTGGGAGGTGATAATATGTGGGAATAACTGGGTGTGTAATAAATAAGAAAAAATACTCAGACTTGGATATCGCCCCCTTATCTAGCGCCACATCCAGGAACTCTTTTAGTTCTTTCTGATATCTGGAGGTGGGGTCAGATTCAAGTGTTTTATAGAACAATGTACTATTCAATTGTCTATAAGCCTCCTTCAAATAATCCTCAGTGTTTTGTACCACCGTCCCCCCGCCTTTATCTGCAACCCTAATAGTAAGTGATTTATCTTTAGTTAGACTATTCATGGCCCTTCTCTCTTGGGAATGTAAATTATCTCGCTTTTTCATTAATGTCTTTGAATTTTGACATAGTGATCTCATGTCATTTAAAGTTATATTAAAAAAGGTCTCAATTCCCCCACTAAGTTGATTAGTGGGATAGAATTCTGATTTCTTTTTAAAGGGGCCTTTCTTATTCTTATCAGCCTCATACAAAGGTATCTCACTAGTCTGATTGTTGTTTTCTTGTTTTAATTCAATAAGAATATTTAAAGGCAATAAATCCGCATCATCCAAAATTATAGGATATCCCTCTTCGCCTTGTTTTTTCAAACATTTAGTAGCGAAGTAGCGTTTTCTACATAAATCTCGAGTATATCGATTAAGCTCTACATAGAGTCCGAATAAATCAGGTTTTTGTGATGGTGCGAATTTAAGACCCTTAGCAATTAGTGCCTTTTCACTTTCACTAAGTACACGTGAAGAAAGATTAAATAGACCTTTATTTCTTAGTTTTTCCTTGCGCTTTTTGATAGATTCCCTTCTTCCTCCTCTTCTTCCTCTGTATCTAGCTCTTTTCTTTTGGGAGAATTGGTTTGTAAGACCTGATATCTGTTCTTGTTTTTCCATATTGGATACAGTCTCTGATCTAAAAAAGATGTGGAAGTATCTTCCATATGTGGTTCGGTGTTCCTAGGAGTTGTTTTTGGTCTAGCTCCTTGTGTGTATGCCCTTGTCCTATTGTCTGGACTTCTTTTGTGTTTATTATACTGTTGAGATGTTTGTCCAGACTCACGTACATATTCTCTCCTTTGTTCTCTCTGCGGAACTGTATTATGATGGAATCGTTCTTTTTCTCTATATGTAATTCTATCCCTAGAGGGAATTTGTTGTCTGTTGTTTCTCGATCTACTGGTAGATCTAAAACTTTCCGAATTTATTCTATGTCTCCTATTATAGGATCTCACTTGGCCCTGTTTGTAGTCTCCTTGATCCCTTGATAATTTTTTATTTTTATTTGTAATAATAGTCTGTTCGAACTCCTCGACTTTACCATTAACGATACGATTAAAGTTCCTAAAGTCAGTTCTAACTTCAAATGGTTGCAATAATTTTTGTATATTTTCGATTTCTATAGAGATGGCCTTAACTTTGTCATCTCTATATGAAATTAATAACTCCATAAGTGCAAAGGAACATGTATCAAGTATATTATTCCATTTTTCGGTTAATTTGTCATCCTCTTTAAATGAGCATGACTTGAATATCCTTAACCCTCTGGGTATCATCTTTTCTTTTACATATCTCGTCAATAGCATTTTATCTAACCAGTGCCGAGTTTCGGCCTTTAGTAGATTTTCTAATCTGCTGAATAATTGATGCATATCCAGGGGGTTAATTTGATCATCCTCTCCCACATTTTCTTTATTTATTAATTCATTCAAAATCAAGTTACGTCTGGTATTTCTCTCTCCTATGTCTCTACGTGTTGCCATAATAACAAGTGCTGCTCAAAACTTAGTAGAAAAGACACCAAAACAAAACCACACAGCTTTGACTGTCTAACCACTAATGGTTTCAACTGTCAAACCTGTGTAACAATCAAGCGCACTAAAACTAACTCCTTAGATGGGTACCAATTTTAAATAATATATTTGCAGCTCCCAATAGAGTATTCTACCTTACTCCAAACTTAAACACTAAAACCATATACCATATAAGAATATGTATATTACAAGGAAGCGCATATATATAATCTATTTGATTAAAAATTGTAAATATTTTTTATTTAGTATTCAATTTTCTTAATAATGCATGACATAATAAAACCTTAAAACACACCAAATCTGCAGTGCAAAGAAGTCCAGAAACTGTGACTATTACCGTCCAGATAACCATATACCGCTGGAGCTCCAATAAGGATTTTCTTTAAGCACACAAAGTGCTATTTTTGTAACTCCCCGGTGAAAAGCTGGTTATTTTAAAGTGATATCCGTTGTTACTTTGTATCCACTAGCCAGAACAATATACTTTGTAGGAACTGCAAATGTTCACAATGTGCCTGCCGCACAGCAGCTAGTGTCCCCTTTCTCACCCCACCGCCAATGATTATTGCTCACCACAGCCGTACGTTGAAGCCTCAGTGCGGCTAGATCTTAAACGGTTAGTACCGAAGTTCTCCGGCGGGAGCGGCGGTAACAGCAGCGTCCACGGGGGAAGGGTGCACACTTTCAAAGTTGGTTTTAAATGATTCTTCCAAAGTGTTCTCTGGCATAGAGGGATTCTGGACAGCCTGCCGGTGTTTAAAATGGATCCTTAACGCGTTTCTCCGTGCTTCCAATCTCACGGTTTCATCAGAAGGTATTGAGGTGCATTAGATTGTCTGTATTTAAATACCAGGTACCCAATCAATGGAGAGCATTAATTAATTAAACTTTTACAGGTGTGTTGATCTTCTAAACCTGTGTTATCATCTCTCATTAGTTCACACATTAAAAACTATAATAAACTATAACATAAGGCAACAACCTACTTATATTCATTATACAAATACAGAGAACCATTTCGTTTATAGTTTATATTCCGTATTATTCATTTATTTATTTGCACAAGAGACATAGGAGTTAATTTTCATTTTAAATCTTTTTAGATGATAACTATACTTTCTTATAGCTCAAAATAATGTGCAGCTGTGTGGCTCAAGAGGCTGAGGCCTCTACCTGCAACCAGGCAGACCCGGGTTCGAATCACCCTCAGAGCACAGGAAAAAAGATTTTCAATTTATTTCATATTCATTAGATATTTATTTTATATATTAATTATACTTACTAGAATTATCAAAACCAGACGTAACTTGATTCTAAGAAATATCTCGAATATATACACACTTTCTTAACACGATTGTATTTCGTATCTCATATAGATGTAATAATTTGATTTAATAATACATATAAAAATCTTTATATAAACATAATTGTCACTAAACATATTATTCGGAAGAGGATCAGGCTTATCATACAATAACATAGTCTTATATGATTAATAAATCCCTCAGATATTTATAGTATAAGCCCTTTATAATTTTGATCTATATATACACATACCATATATTCATTTTAGCTTTCCCACATTTTTTGTGTGTGTATATATATAGCACTCTCTCTCTCATGCTCTTAAATGTGAGCAATAATCATTGGCGGTGGGGTGAGAAAGGGGACACTAGCTGCTGTGCGGCAGGCACATTGTGAACATTTGCAGTTCCTACAAAGTATATTGTTCTGGCTAGTGGATACAAAGTAACAACGGATATCACTTTAAAATAACCAGCTTTTCACCGGGGAGTTACAAAAATAGCACTTTGTGTGCTTAAAGAAAATCCTTATTGGAGCTCCAGCGGTATATGGTTATCTGGACGGTAATAGTCACAGTTTCTGGACTTCTTTGCACTGCAGATTTGGTGTGTTTTAAGGTTTTATTATGTCATGCATTATTAAGAAAATTGAATACTAAATAAAAAATATTTACAATTTTTAATCAAATAGATTATATATATGCGCTTCCTTGTAATATACATATTCTTATATGGTATATGGTTTTAGTGAAATCAATCAAGCCTCCTTTAACCTGTAGAAATGCTAATGCTATTAATTGTCAACAACTTTCCACCTTTCTGCAACAACTGCTCTCATCAGTTTCTATATTTACCTCTCCTGAGACTGCCGTATCCCACCTTTACCAGATTCTAGAGAGAGCCCTTGATGAAGTAGCTCCGGCTACCCATCACACTCCATGTAGGCTTAGATGCCAACCATGGCACTCTAAATGAACAAAACATCTACAAAAACTGTCCTTTAAAGTAGAACATCAGTAGTGTAAATCTCAGAATCACAGTGACTTCCTCACCTATAAAACCACCTACCACTCCTATCATAATGCCCTGGACACTGCCAAACAAACATATTTCCAATCTCATCTCTTCTCATACCACCAACCCCAAGCGACTTTTTGTTAGGGTCTCCTGCCCTGTGCTGCCACGTCGTCATGGCAACCGGGAGACAAGTGCTAGCGGAGTAACCTGAGCGCAGCTGATAGTCCGGTTCGGGTCTTTTGCTGTGCAGTGGTTACAGGCAGGGGATCCGGTGCTGGTTTTTGTGCTCACAGTCTGTGAGGTCTGAGGGGGGCGTGGACAGCACCTGCTTTATAAGGCCTCTTCTCAGGTTAAGCAGATGCTGCTGAATCTTTGTTGGTTAGTCAGTTCCTGAAAGTTAGCCAGTACTGTGTAGCTTTGTATTTGTTGTTGCTTACTGCAAATAGGCCTGGGGATTTGGTACTACACTCTGCCAATCCAGACCTAGCAGTAAGACTGGAGTCAGTCGTTTAGCCTGCTGAGGTTCTTTTGATATTCTGTGAACCCAGCAGGTTTGTGGCTGTACTTTCAGACCTGCCTGCTTAATCCTCTCTCACTGTGCAGGGTGTCCATGTGTCAGTTTAGTGGCAGTAAGCTGTACCTGGGCCCTGCAAGTGAGAATTAGGATTGTGGAGACTCTCCTTGTGTCTATTATTCCATCTCTGACCAAGGAGTTTACTGCCATACCCGTTGGTAACCCTTTAGGGTTTTGCTGTTGCCCTTAGCAACAGCATTTCGGGTTCTCTACGTATTAAAACACAACATCTTGCTTTTTCCATCTGAGCATTTCTAATACTAGGGAGACACCCAGTTTCTTAGCCTCTGGGCTTCTCTGTTCACTCTGTGTTGGTTTTGTTACCCTATCACCTTCTGTGTACGTTATGTCATATTTCCCAGTCTGTCTGTGAGTTCATTTGTTTTGCATCCCTCTCTGTTCAAACACCAGTACATTCCTGCAGGCACTGGTGTGCATAACACTTTTTAATACATTTTAAATCACTTTACCCTCCCTCACCCTCCTCACTAGCTACTATCAATGTACAAGAACTTGCTTCCTACTTCAAGGACAAGATTGAAAAGATACCCTTATGTGAACGCGTGACAGAATGAATATGTAAGTGTTCATCTTTTATGAAGTTATCCCGTTTTATTATATATTGAAGAAATTATATCTGGGGTTAAAGATACCTTTTTTGGCCTGCGGGTGAGAACCCTAATGTAAGTTCTTAATTAAGAGGGTGTGTTTCCCAGTGCACCACTCACGAATATTGAAGGATTTAAGAACAGTATACTGCAAGTGAACAGCGCCTACACACAGTTTTAATTTTTTGTATTAGTGTCCTGTGGAGATTTATAGGTGTACTCCTTTAAACTGTGTGGCTGCAGTTTACTGGTCAGCTCAGAAACCACATTTTGATCCCTTTCTCACCCAGGCTGCTACTAAGACTAATTCCCTCACTGGTCATCTCCAGATTGGACTACTGTAATCTCCTCCTTTCTGGCCTCCCTGACATATGCTTCTCTCCACTCCAGTCTATTATCAATTCTGCTGCTCATCTCATCTTCCTCGCCAAACATTCTACATCCACCTCACCTCCTTTACAAGCTCTTCACTGGTTCTACTTCCCATTCATAATCCAATTCAAGCTTCTCACACTCACCTTAAAAGCCCTCACCCACTCTTCTCTCTTACATCTCTGACCTCATCTTTCTCTACACTCCCACTAGTCCTCTTCTCTGCTAATGCACACCTCTTCTCCAGCCAACTGATAACCTCCTCCAACTCCTACCTACAAGATTCAAACTTGCCACAAGTGAAGTCAGTTCAGACACTTTTAGCTTGAGTCAAGTCATTCCCCTCATCAGGCTTTTGCAGAAACAGCTGGAGAAAGTGAAGGAGGAGCTAAGACAGAGCGATTCCGCTCAGTTATTAGACTTGTTGATGAAGTACTTCATTCGCTTTGCCAGGATCCGAGGCTGGTCAATATGTTGAAATCAGAGCACTACATTTTGGCCACCGTGCTCGAGCCTAGGTTTAAAGCCTATGTGGTGTCTGTCTTTCCGGTGGACATAAGCCTGCAGAGGTGCAAAGACCTGCTGGTGAAAACACTGTCAGCTGAAGCGGAACGTGACATGACAACAGCTCCTTCTTCATTTTCTCCTGCAACTGGGACTGCTAGGAAACAACTTAGATATCCAATTCCTAACCAACCCACTGGTGGTGATGCAGGGAAGGCATGACCAACTTTGGACATCTGGTCCAGACTGAAGGACTTGCCAACAATTTCTGACATGTCTACTGTCACTGCATATGATGCGGTCACCATTGAAAGAATGGTATAGGATTACATCGGTGCCAGCATCCAAGTATACATGTCAGACAGTCTGTACCTGTACTGGCAGGAAAAAGAGGCAATTTGGAGGCCTCTGTACAAACTGGCTCTATTTTCCTAAGATGCCCCCCCCTCCAGTGTGTACTTTGAAAGATACTACCACAAAGTCAGAGATCTGTATTTATACCCACAGTGCTTTAACACAAAATTATAAACAAATAAAAATTACCATAATGTCCCTTAATAAAGATTCCTGTGGTGAAGTCCTCACAGAGAATGTTCTGATGAAATTCCTCCCGAGTATAATAACATGTAAGGAAATAAAAAATAAAGACCAATGTGTAGTAGATTCCTTTTATGTGTCCACAATTCTTAATGTAATTTTTTATAGGATCTAGAGGTGGCTTAGAAGCGTACCCCACTCACACTTTAATTAAAAAGCTAGAAGCCCATCAAGGTTTCTTTGCTCAATGCCGTGGCCTCGCCCACTTGAACTACGCCCGGCGTGATGTTGTAAGATGGAATTGTATATATGAATGAAGCGTACCCAAGAACTTACACTCGCAAGGTGGGTGTTAAACACATCAAGGTATCTTTGTTATAGAAAAGAGTGAAATATGGGTCCACTCATGCGTACCCCAACTCACAGTGCTCGATGTGATGGTACTCCCATAAAGGTATCTTTCAATTCTGTTTCCCGGACTGTGTTCATATAGTAGTATTGTTGGCTCCCCCAAGAAACTCACTCTCCTCAGGTGGAAACAGGGGGGTACACAAAATTTATTAAAAATCACAAACATGAACACATGGAATGAAGTCCATCCACAAAAAAATACAAGATGAAAAAGTAGCAGCAAAATCGGCAGAGGGGTTTAAAATTCAAAAGCAGCACTAAAAGATTAAACATTTAAAAATATCCAGTAGATAAATAACTACTCACACTCCTGTTGTCAACGCGTTTCAGCCCTGGCCTGGGCCTTTATCAAGACATAATGGAGTGTGGTAGTTGCTTGATATTTAAAGGGCGTGTGCCCAATAGGAATTCAACAGGAAATGACATCATAATTTAGGTAGCTAAAATTGGTTATTATTATGTGGTATTTATCCTCTTTGCCATTTTCACAACAAATCAATTGCCATGTTACTCTCATTCTTATATATATCTATTACAATCCTGTGAAAACACTGAATAGACAAGGCTGTAATGAGAACGTTCACGTCGACCGGAAGTTACGTGTCCCGCGCCTTCTGGGAACTGAAGTTTCTATATAATATAAAGTGGACAGACGTCCTCAAGTCAACATCTGGTCCCGGGGCGTGTGGTAAAAGGTAGTCCACTAAAATCCGTTTGCCTACAATCCAGGCAAGGAAACGTCAGACCTGGAAGTGACGTACTCCCGGTGAAAGGATCCATGGGAGATGTAGTTTCCCGGCAGAGGCGATATTCTGTGATTTAAAAAATCCCGAAGTTGATAAATAAAAGATACATATTGGGGGTAATTCCAAGTTGATCGCAGCAGGAATTCTGTTAGCAATTGGGCAAAACCATGTGCACTGCAGGGGAGGCAGATATCACATGTGCAGAGAGAGCTAGAATTGGGTGGGGTGTGTTCAATCTGCAATCTAATTTGCAGTGTAAAAATAAAACAGGCAGTATTTACCCTGCACAGAAATAAAATAACCCACCCAAATCTAACTCTCTCTCTGCAAATGTTATATCTGCCACACCTGCAGTGCACATGGTTTTGCCCAACTGCTAAAAAATTTCCTGCTGCGATCAACTTGGAATTACCCCCATTGCACCTACAAAATAAATATAAAGTGCAATAGTGAACTCCCAAACGAGGAGGGATTGCATGAGACTTAGGTAGCATGTTAATTTACATACACTAAAAATCAGTGTAAACAAGGCTAAAAATCAATAAAAATAAAGTACAGTACACGAGTGAACTCCCCAACGGAGAGAAATTACATAAATGTAAAAACCACATTATTTTACATACCCTAAAAATTAGCATAAGCAACGCTAAAAAAAATCTCAAAAATCCAAATTCCCAATGATGGATTAATATCCTTCGCACACATCATTGTACATTTACATAAACCATTTGTGCTCAAAATCGTTATTCAAGCCTGCGGGATGCAGTCAATTGTAATTAAAAATACAGCTCATCTCGGTTTTTGCCAAACAGATAGCCGTGTTGTTATTACGCTGCGTGCCTTTAATGTGTCTCAGAATTCTACTTTTAGGTACACCATAGCAGTTTCACTATTGCTAAAATCACTAGTCTGAACAAACAGCAATTTTTTTCTGAATTCACCTATTTTCTATGTGCTCTTCATCTCCTGTGACTGAAAGCTGCATAGATACAGCTACGTGGGTATATCAGGCTATTGTTAGTATAATTCAATGGTTCTCAAACTCGATCCTCAAGGCACTGTCACAGCCCAGGCAGGGACTGATTAAGAGAGAAGAACATCCAAGTGCAGCCGTGTGGACCCCCTCTTCTCTGTCAGTGACCGCAGCACTGTAGGTTCTAAGTTTGTGCCAAAGTCTACAGTGCATGTGCATGTCTTGGGGAGAAAGGCACTTGCGCATGTGCAAATATCCAAGAAAAATGGGTGCTGCACCATTTTCTCTGGGATTTATGTCACCAGCGCCGGCCGCCATGGACCTCCAGAATGGTTAGTACAATTATATGGGTACAGGGTGTGTGGTGTTGGCCCCCTTGTCCCAGGGACCAGTGTACACAGCACACCCTTCACCCTTTATAGATATGCCAATGAGTCCTGGTTTTAAGGATATCCATGGCTCAGCACAGATGAATAAATCAAATTGTTTGAGGTACTGTACTAATGAAGGCCAAGCTTGGTTATCCATAAAACCTGGACCACTAGGGTGCCTTGAGTACTGAGGGTTCTATTTACTAAGCCTTGAATGGAGATAAAGTACCAGCCAATCCGCTCCTGTCATTTTTCAAATACAGCCTGTAACATGGCAGATAGGAGTTGATTGGCTGGTACTTTATCTCTGTCCACTTTATCTTCGTCCAAGTCTTAGTAAATAGACCCCTGAGTTTTTGGAACTTCTGGTATAATCAGAAGAAGAGTACTGTAAATAATTTTATTGGCTAGCGTCAGTTGATTTTTCTTTTCTACAGAACTGCAAAACTGTATTAATGTATATTGTAATATTGTAATAATATACAGTATATATAAATTTGTTACACATTGCTTTCTAATGGTGTTTACTGTAAATACCTGGAATTTTCTAACTTTACACAATCATGTTATAAAACCTCTTCAATAATCAAAATGAACACAGGAAGGATGCATCATGCTAATAGTATACAGGGTATGTCTAATAAACCTTTCATCTCTTCGTCCCTATTGCCCCCTGAGGGTAACCACATGTCACACACTGTACATACAATGTATATGAACACTTCCTTGCAGCCATTTCCTAAGTTTAAGGAAATCCGTGAATACTACACAATACGTTTTGCCATCTAATCAGTAAAGCGTGCCAAGCCAATCATCTTTATTTCTGTGTCCAGCACATTAATTAGAGCTGTAACAATCTCATTGTATTAGTAAGTAGCCTGAAATAATCTTGTGTCACTTCTATTAAGCTTTTTACTAATTAACTACATCACTTTAAAACATAAGTAGGAATCCTTGTGGATAAATTCATCAATATGTCACATGGGTGGTCATTCCGAGTTGTTCGCTCGCTGCTATTTTTAGCAGAATTGCTAATAGGCTAAAATCCGTCAGTTCTGCGCATGCGTATGCACAGCAGGGCGCACGCGCTAAGCAATTTTACACAAAACTATGCTATTTTACTCACGGGCGAACAAAGCTTTTCAATTGCTCTGCTGATCGTAGTGTGATTGACAGGAAGTGGGTGTTTCTGGGTGGAAACTGGCCATTTTCAGGGAGTGTGCTAAAAAACGCAGGCGTGCTGGCTGGACGCTGGGCGTGTTTGTGACGTCAAACCAGGAACTAAACGGACTGAGGTGATCGCAATCTAGGAGTAGGTCTGGAGCTACTTAGAAACTGCAAGGAAATACTTAATAGCAGAATTGCTAATCTTTCGGTAGCAATTCTGCTATGCTAAAATACACTCCCAGAGGGCGGCGGCCTAGCGTGTGCAATGCTGCTAAAAGTAGCTAGCGAGCGAACAACTCGGAATGAGGGCCATTGTTTCTAATCTTTTTCACACTTTTTTAAAGTGGCAATCATTTAAATAGCAAAATCTACCTGGTTTTGCTATTTAAACGATTGCCACTTTTAACTGAAAAACAGGAGAATTTTACCAAAATCTCTCACTTTCTGATTCTCACACCCTATTACATTTCCCCCCATATTTTATAAGATGTTACTTACATTGGTGGTCATTCCGAGTTGTTCGCTCGCAAGCTGCTTTTAGCAGCTTTGCACACGCTAAGCCGCCGCCAACTGGGAATGAATCTTAGCTTATCAAAATTGCGAACGAAAGATTAGCAAAATTGCGAATAGACACTTCTTAGCAGTTTCTGAGTAGCTTCAAACTTACTCGGCATCTGCGATCAGTTCAGTGCTTGTCGTTCCTGGTTTGACGTCATAAACACACCCAGCGTTCGCCCAGACACTCCTCCGTTTCTCCAGCCACTCCCGCGTTTTTCCCAGAAGCGGTAGCGTTTTTTCACACACTCCCATAAAACGGCCAGTTTCCGCCCAGAAACACCCACTTCCTGTCAATCACACTCCGATCACCAGAACGAAGAAAAAACCTCGTAATGCTGTGAGTAAAATACCTAACTGCGTAGCAAATTTACTTGGCGCAGTCGCAGTGCGAACATTGCGCATGCGCAGTTAGCGGAAAATCGCTGCGATGTGAAGAAAAATACCGAGCGAACAACTCGGAATGACCACCATAGATGATATCAGTAATGGCTAAGAATTATCAATTGGCATGCTGAAACATAAATATATACTGGCCTCTTACATACATGCCTTATTAGCATAGTCTATGTGGGACTAAAATGAATGTTGATGCCTCTACATGAACATATATCAGAGAATAAAGTAGATTTTATTTATGCATGTGTATTTGAAGCTGTGTTGCACAGCTTTGTGCAATGTTCAGTCTTCTTTATTCAATAGAGGATAGCTGTATCCTAATTAATATTGTAAGGAGATAATATAATGTAAAGTAATTGTTGTTCTTGTTTTCTCTTCTGTTCCTTATCTACATATTATGGCAATTGCATTACAGTATGTTTTGCTTAATTGAAATATGTTGAAGCACTATATGACATTTTTACAAACATCACAGATATAATAGAGATGAGCGGGTTCGGTTCCTCGGAATCCGAACCCGCCCGAACTTCATGTTTTTTTACACGGGTCCGAGCGACTCGGATCTTCCCGCCTTGCTCGGTTAACCCGAGCGCGCCCGAACGTCATCATGACGCTGTCGGATTCTCGCGAGGCTCGGATTCTATCGCAAGACTCGGATTCTATATAAGGAGCCGCGCGTCGCCGCCATTTTCACACGTGCATTGAGATTGATAGGGAGAGGACGTGGCTGGCGTCCTCTCCATTTAGATTAGAAGAGAGAGAGTGAGATTGAGACAGAGACACTTGATTTACTGGAGCTTAGGAGTACTAGAGAGTGCAGAGTTTACTAGTGACTGACCACTGACCAGTGACCACCAGTGCAGTTTTATTTAATATAATCCGTTCTCTGCCTGAAAAAAACGATACACAGTGACTCAGTCACATACCATATCTGTGCTCAGCCCAGTGTGCTGCATCATCTATGTATAATATCTGACTGTGCTCACACAGCTTAATTGTGGGGGAGACTGGGGAGCAGTGCCAGTTATAGGTTATATCAGGAGCCAGGAGTACATACATATTATTAAAATTAAACAGTGCACACTTTTGCTGCAGGCAGGAGTGCCACTGCCAATGTGACTGACCAGTGACCTGACCACACTGACCACCAGTATAGTATACTATATTGTGATTGCCTGAAAAAGTTAAACACTCGTCGTGTGACTTGTGTGGTGTTTTTTTTTTATTCTATAAAAAACTCATTCTGCTGACAGACAGTGTCCAGCAGGTCCGTCATTATATAATATATACCTGTCCGGCTGCAGTAGTGATATATATATATTTTTTATATCATTATTTATCATCCAGTCGCAGCAGACACAGTACGGTAGTTCACGGCTGTAGCTACCTCTGTGTCGGCACTCGGCAGTCCATCCATAATTGTATACCACCTACCCGTGGTTTTTTTTTTCTTTCTTCTTTATACATACTACATCTCATTATCATCCAGTCTATATTAGCAGCAGACACAGTACAGTACGGTAGTCCACGGCTGTAGCTACCTCTGTGTCGGCACTCGGCAGTCCATCCATAATTGTATACCACCTACCCGTGGTTTTTTTTTCTTTCTTCTTTATACATACATACTACATCTCATTATCAACCAGTCTATATTAGCAGCAGACACAGTACAGTACGGTAGTCCACGGCTGTAGCTACCTCTGTGTCGGCACTTGGCAGTCCATCCATAATTGTATACCACCTACCCGTGGTTTTTTTTTCTTTCTTCTTTATACATACTACATCTCATTATCAACCAGTCTATATTAGCAGCAGACACAGTACAGAACGGTAGTCCACGGCTGTAGCTACCTCTGTGTCGGCACTCGGCAGTCCATCCATAATTGTATACCACCTACCCGTGGTTTTTTTTTCTTTCTTCTTTATACATACATACTACATCTCATTATCATCCAGTCTATATTAGCAGCAGACACAGTACAGTACGGTAGTCCACGGCTGTAGCTACCTCTGTGTCGGCACTCGGCAGTCCATCCATAATTGTATACCACCTACCCGTGGTTTTTTTTTCCTTTCTTCTTTATACATACATACTACATCTCATTATCAACCAGTCTATATTAGCAGCAGACACAGTACAGTACGGTAGTCCACGGCTGTAGCTACCTCTGTGTCGGCACTCGGCAGTCCGTCCATAATTGTATACCACCTACCCGTGGTTTTTTTTTCTTTCTTCTTTATACATACATACTACATCTCATTATCAACCAGTCTATATTAGCAGCAGACACAGTACAGTACGGTAGTCCACGGCTGTAGCTACCTCTGTGTCGGCACTCGGCAGTCCGTCCATAATTGTATACCACCTACCCGTGGTTTTTTTTTCTTTCTTCTTTATACATACATACTACATCTCATTATCATCCAGTCTATATTAGCAGCAGACACAGTACAGTACGGTAGTCCACGGCTGTAGCTACCTCTGTGTCGGCACTCGGCAGTCCATTCATAATTGTATACTAGTATCCATCCATCTCCATTGTTTACCTGAGGTGCCTTTTAGTTGTGCCTATTAAAATATGGAGAACAAAAATGTTGAGGTTCCAAAATTAGGGAAAGATCAAGATCCACTTCCACCTCATGCTGAAGCTGCTGCCACTAGTCATGGCCGAGACGATGAAATGCCAGCAACGTCGTCTGCCAAGGCCGATGCCCAATGTCATAGTACAGAGCATGTCAAATCCAAAACACCAAATATCAGTAAAAAAAGGACTCCAAAACCTAAAATAAAATTGTCGGAGGAGAAGCGTAAACTTGCCAATATGCCATTTACCACACGGAGTGGCAAGGAACGGCTGAGGCCCTGGCCTATGTTCATGGCTAGTGGTTCAGCTTCACATGAGGATGGAGGCACTCAGCCTCTCGCTAGAAAAATGAAAAGACTCAAGCTGGCAAAAGCAGTAGCACCGCAAAGAACTGTGCGTTCTTCGAAATCCCAAATCCACAAGGAGAGTCCAATTGTGTCGGTTGCGATGCCTGACCTTCCCAACACTGGACGTGAAGAGCATGCGCCTTCCACCATTTGCACGCCCCCTGCAAGTGCTGGAAGGAGCACCCGCAGTCTAGTTCCTGATAGTCAGATTGAAGATGTCAGTGTTGAAGTACACCAGGATGAGGAGGATATGGGTGTTGCTGGCGCTGGGGAGGAAATTGACCAGGAGGATTCTGATGGTGAGGTGGTTTGTTTAAGTCAGGCACCCGGGGAGACACCTGTTGTCCGTGGGAGGAATATGGCCGTTGACATGCCTGGTGAAAATACCAAAAAAATCAGCTCTTCGGTGTGGAACTATTTCAACAGAAATGCGGACAACAGGTGTCAAGCCGTGTGTTCCCTTTGTCAAGCTGTAATAAGTAGGGGTAAGGACGTTAACCACCTCGGAACATCCTCCCTTATACGTCACCTGCAGCGCATTCATAATAAGTCAGTGACAAGTTCAAAAACTTTGGGTGACAGCGGAAGCAGTCCACTGACCAGTAAATCCCTTCCTCTTGTAACCAAGCTCACGCAAACCACCCCACCAACTCCCTCAGTGTCAATTTCCTCCTTCCCCAGGAATGCCAATAGTCCTGCAGGCCATGTCACTGGCAATTCTGACGAGTCCTCTCCTGCCTGGGATTCCTCCGATGCATCCTTGCGTGTAACGCCTACTGCTGCTGGCGCTGCTGTTGTTGCTGCTGGGAGTCGATCGTCATCCCAGAGGGGAAGTCGTAAGCCCACTTGTACTACTTCCAGTAAGCAATTGACTGTTCAACAGTCCTTTGCGAGGAAGATGAAATATCACAGCAGTCATCCTGCTGCAAAGCGGATAACTGAGGCCTTGACAACTATGTTGGTGTTAGACGTGCGTCCGGTATCCGCCGTTAGTTCACAGGGAACTAGACAATTTATTGAGGCAGTGTGCCCCCGTTACCAAATACCATCTAGGTTCCACTTCTCTAGGCAGGCGATACCGAAAATGTACACGGACCCCAGAAAAAGACTCACCAGTGTCCTAAAAAATGCAGCTGGACCCAATGTCCACTTAACCACGGACATGTGGACAAGTGGAGCAGGGCAGGGTCAGGACTATATGACTGTGACAGCCCACTGGGTAGATGTATGGACTCCCGCCGCAAGAACAGCAGCGGCGGCACCAGTAGCAGCATCTCGCAAACGCCAACTCTTTCCTAGGCAGGCTACGCTTTGTATCACCGCTTTCCAGAATACGCACACAGCTGAAAACCTCTTACGGCAACTGAGGAAGATCATCGCGGAATGGCTTACCCCAATTGGACTCTCCTGTGGATTTGTGGCATCGGACAATGCCAGCAATATTGTGTGTGCATTAAATATGGGCAAATTCCAGCACGTCCCATGTTTTGCACATACCTTGAATTTGGTGGTGCAGAATTTTTTAAAAAACGACAGGGGCGTGCAAGAGATGCTGTCGGTGGCCAGAAGAATTGCGGGACACTTTCGGCGTACAGGCACCACGTACAGAAGACTGGAGCACCACCAAAAACTACTGAACCTGCCCTGCCATCATCTGAAGCAAGAAGTGGTAACGAGGTGGAATTCAACCCTCTATATGCTTCAGAGGTTGGAGGAGCAGCAAAAGGCCATTCAAGCCTATACAATTGAGCACGATATAGGAGGTGGAATGCACCTGTCTCAAGCGCAGTGGAGAATGATTTCAACGTTGTGCAAGGTTCTGATGCCCTTTGAACTTGCCACACGTGAAGTCAGTTCAGACACTGCCAGCCTGAGTCAGGTCATTCCCCTCATCAGGCTTTTGCAGAAGAAGCTGGAGACATTGAAGGAGGAGCTAACACGGAGCGATTCCGCTAGGCATGTGGGACTTGTGGATGGAGCCCTTAATTCGCTTAACAAGGATTCACGGGTGGTCAATCTGTTGAAATCAGAGCACTACATTTTGGCCACCGTGCTCGATCCTAGATTTAAAGCCTACCTTGGATCTCTCTTTCCGGCAGACACAAGTCTGCTGGGGTTGAAAGACCTGCTGGTGAGAAAATTGTCAAGTCAAGCGGAACGCGACCTGTCAACATCTCCTCCTTCACATTCTCCCGCAACTGGGGGTGCGAGGAAAAGGCTCAGAATTCCGAGCCCACCCGCTGGCGGTGATGCAGGGCAGTCTGGAGCGACTGCTGATGCTGACATCTGGTCCGGACTGAAGGACCTGACAACGATTACGGACATGTCGTCTACTGTCACTGCATATGATTCTCTCAACATTGAAAGAATGGTGGAGGATTATATGAGTGACCGCATCCAAGTAGGCACGTCACACAGTCCGTACTTATACTGGCAGGAAAAAGAGGCAATTTGGAGGCCCTTGCACAAACTGGCTTTATTCTACCTAAGTTGCCCTCCCACAAGTGTGTACTCCGAAAGAGTGTTTAGTGCCGCCGCTCACCTTGTCAGCAATCGGCGTACGAGGTTACATCCAGAAAATGTGGAGAAGATGATGTTCATTAAAATGAATTATAATCAATTCCTCCGCGGAGACATTGACCAGCAGCAATTGCCTCCACAAAGTACACAGGGAGCTGAGATGGTGGATTCCAGTGGGGACGAATTGATAATCTGTGAGGAGGGGGATGTACACGGTGATATATCGGAGGATGATGATGAGGTGGACATCTTGCCTCTGTAGAGCCAGTTTGTGCAAGGAGAGATTAATTGCTTCTTTTTTGGGGGGGGTCCAAACCAACCCGTCATATCAGTCACAGTCGTGTGGCAGACCCTGTCACTGAAATGATGGGTTGGTTAAAGTGTGCATGTCCTGTTTATACAACATAAGGGTGGGTGGGAGGGCCCAAGGACAATTCCATCTTGCACCTCTTTTTTCTTTTATTTTTCTTTGCGTCATGTGCTGTTTGGGGAGGGTTTTTTGGAAGGGCCATCCTGCGTGACACTGCAGTGCCACTCCTAGATGGGCCCGGTGTTTGTGTCGGCCACTAGGGTCGCTTATCTTACTCACACAGTCAGCTACCTCATTGCGCCTCTTTTTTTCTTTGCGTCATGTGCTGTTTGGGGAGGGTTTTTTGGAAGGGACATCCTGCGTGACACTGCAGTGCCACTCCTAGATGGGCCCGGTGTTTGTGTCGGCCACTAGGGTCGCTTATCTTACTCACACAGTCAGCTACCTCATTGCGCCTCCTTTTTTCTTTGCGTCATGTGCTGTTTGGGGAGGGTTTTTTGGAAGGGACATCCTGCGTGACACTGCAGTGCCACTCCTAGATGGGCCCGGTGTTTGTGTCGGCCACTAGGGTCGCTTATCTTACTCACACAGTCAGCTACCTCATTGCGCCTCTTTTTTTCTTTGCGTCATGTGCTGTTTGGGGAGGGTTTTTTGGAAGGGACATCCTGCGTGACACTGCAGTGCCACTCCTAGATGGGCCCGGTGTTTGTGTCGGCCACTAGGGTCGCTTATCTTACTCACACAGTCAGCTACCTCATTGCGCCTCTTTTTTTCTTTGCGTCATGTGCTGTTTGGGGAGGGTTTTTTGGAAGGGACATCCTGCGTAACACTGCAGTGCCACTCCTAGATGGGCCCGGTGTTTGTGTCGGCCACTAGGGTCGCTTATCTTACTCACACAGTCAGCTACCTCATTGCGCCTCTTTTTTTCTTTGCGTCATGTGCTGTTTGGGGAGGGTTTTTTGGAAGGGCCATCCTGTGTGACACTGCAGTGCCACTCCTAGATGGGCCCGGTGTTTGTGTCGGCCACTAGGGTCGCTTATCTTACTCACACAGTCAGCTACCTCATTGCGCCTCTTTTTTTCTTTGCGTCATGTGCTGTTTGGGGAGGGTTTTTTGGAAGGGACATCCTGCGTGACACTGCAGTGCCACTCCTAGATGGGCCCGGTGTTTGTGTCGGCCACTAGGGTCGCTAATCTTACTCACACAGCTACCTCATTGCGCCTCTTTTTTTCTTTGCGTCATGTGCTGTTTGGGGAGGGTTTTTTGGAAGGGACATCCTGCGTGACACTGCAGTGCCACTCCTAGATGGGCCCGGTGTTTGTGTCGGCCACTAGGGTCGCTTATCTTACTCACACAGCGACCTCGGTGCAAATTTTAGGACTAAAAATAATATTGTGAGGTGTGAGGTATTCAGAATAGACTGAAAATGAGTGGAAATTATGGTTTTTGAGGTTAATAATACTTTGGGATCAAAATGACCCCCAAATTCTATGATTTAAGCTGTTTTTTAGGGTTTTTTGAAAAAAACACCCGAATCCAAAACACACCCGAATCCGACAAAAAAAATTCGGTGAGGTTTTGCCAAAACGCGGTCGAACCCAAAACACGGCCGCGGAACCGAACCCAAAACCAAAACACAAAACCCGAAAAATTTCAGGCGCTCATCTCTAAGATATAATGGCTGTTACTGGGGCGATCTCAGTTTAATGGTTGCTAGATAATCTGACTTGCAAATACAAACACTGTAATTTCTTAGCAGAAACATTATATGCCAAAAACATTGGTGACCAAATCTGATTTAACATTATACAGTGAGGGATTAGTATTACCATGGACCCAAGCCTGCAAATCAGATTACCTCTGTCTATAAATTAGTTGTAACCCTCCACATAAATATATATTTTGTCTTCACTTCCGTTCCTAAATATCCCAAGGCACTGAATATTAATCTTTGTGCAGTGAGACCAGATGTCACCCTGGATGTGCATGCCGCCCCTTGATCTCACGAAGGGCCTAATTCACTATGGATCACTATTGAGACTGAAAAAGCAATTTTCACAAAACAGCTACTGCTAAAAATCGCATATGAAGATCCGCCCAGAAAGGGTAAAAGATGCCCCCTGATGTGATTGCAAATCTGCGTATGCATTAGCAGAATTGCAATCGATACGCAAAAAATGACTACCATCGACAGCTGCGGCTAACCCATGCCCACTCAGAATAATGCAATTGCAGAATTGCGGAGCGCCATGTTTGTCATTGCAGCGATCGCGGATGACATCAGATACACGTCCCGAAAACAGCCATGACACGCCTATGTTTTGCCAACCACTCCCCAGAAACGCCATGTTACCACCAATGAATGGTCACATCAATCAAATTGCAATAGCTTTTCACTTAGGCTGCAAACACAGATCAATCGCATTTTTCCCTTCGTGCACGAGCAATGCATTTGTAGCGTACGCGCAGCCTGCCGATAATCAATTAGTGCATGCGTTTTCACATTTGCAAATGATAGTGAATCAGGCCGTAAGACACTTAGCGTATTTGCACTCACACAGTGGAATTGTGGATATGAGGCTGGCTGGGGTACTAATGTATATTTCGGCAACAGGTGGAGAATAATACCCCTTTCAGACATATAACCTGGGAATTTCCCTGCTCAGACCCGGGATTTTCTCTTCAGCAAAAACCCGTGTTTTTGTTCAAGACCCGCTTTCACACTACTCCATGTCTGAAAGTGTTGGCCCCTTTCAGACATAAGCTGTTTTTTCTAGTTTTGAAGACAGTGTCATCTTTTTAAGGGGACGGTTTGCAGGCACACAATAATAAGGTCATGCAATGGGGGGATGAGACATGATAAACAGAAGGGCAGTCTCTTCACTGGCACCCTCTGGCACTGACACACTTCTCTGCACAGCTCTGTGTTCTTCTCATGTGTGGCGTCTGTCCCTCTCCGGTTGATGATGTCATCAGCAAGCACAAGGTGGCCCTTCCTGGCCAATTAAAACCGTTTACATGTGGCCAGAGAGCAAAATTCTGGGTAGCATCATTCAGACTTAACCCGGGAAGCGAACCCGGGAAGAAAGAACCAGTAAAAACCCAGGTCAATTGCAGGGTTGGCGACCCGGGAACATGTTTCCGGGTTGGTGCCTTTCAGACATACCAAAATCCTGGGTTGATGCGCATTCATGTGCAAAATCCCGGGATTTTGAAGTATGTCTGAAAGGGGTATTAGTCAAATATCAATTTTATGATTGGTGCTGCAAACTTGGAACTGCAATCCATGTACACAACATAACACCAGAGACTGAAATTCACATTTAGCAAAAAAATAGCAGTCCTTGCAAATTAGGCAACTGAGGGGGACATGTACTAAGCAGTGATAAAAGTGGAGAAGTGAGCCAGTAGAGAAGTTGCCCATGGCAACCAATCAGCATTAACGTAACATTTATAATTTGGATACTATAAAAGTATACAGAAAAGCTGATTGGCTGACATGGGCAACTTCTCCACTGGCTCACTTCTCCACTTTTATCACTGCTTAGTACATTTCCCCCTGAGAGTTGACCCAGGGTGATAATCAGCTTTTTATGCATTCAGACCACAAACTAGTACACACAATCAATGCAGACCAATAAGGAGACTCAAGATCTGCTGTTGGTCCATGCAGTCATTCACCCCATTTTATTTAATCCTGTTCTGCACAAGGCAGATGGGACTGGAGTTATCAGTAGGGATGAGCGGGTTCCCGAACTTTGGGATCCAAGCCCGGATCCGAGTCAGGCTCGGATCTCCCTGCCTGACTCGGATCCAAAAATGAGGCAAAACCTCAGGATCCCGCTGTCAGATCCTGAGGTTTTGGTTTGGATGCCAGTCTCCATAGTAAGGCCGCTGATTGACTGAGAAACCCATCTGTCACAGCTCTCAGCCAATCAGCATGTCCCCATAGGCTACAATGGGCAAGATGGATGCACCAGCAGCGCTAATAGCACCGCCGTCAGCACTCCCGATGCCACCACCTGCACTGGCGACACCACCGCCCACACTGCCAAAACTGCCATCACTCCTACACTGAGAACACCTCTGGCACTCCTGCACTGCCGACACTGCTGGCACATCTGCACTGATGACACTGCTGGCACTCCTGCACTGAGGACACCTCCAGCACTGCCGACACCGCTGGCACCCCTGCACTGCTGACACTGCCGGCACCACTACACTGAGGACACCACTGGCATCCCTGCACTGCTGACATTGCCAGCACCACCGCATTGAGGAACCCGCTAAACACCCCTGCACTGCCGGCACCACTGCACTGAGGACACCACTGGCACCCTTGCACTGCCGACACTACCGTATTGAGGACACCGCTGACACCTCTTCACTGCTGACACTGCCAAAACCACTGAGGACACCCTTGGCACCCCTGCACTGTCGACACTACCGCACTGAGGACACCGCTGACACCTCTGCACTGCCAATGCTACCGCTCTAAGGACACCGGTGGCACCCCTGCACTGCAGACACTGCTGGCACCACCATACTGAAGACACAGCTGACAACCCCGCACTGAGGACCCTCTGTCACAGTAAGTGCACTATTGGTGTATCTAACCTACACTGTATCTAACCTGCACTGTAACCTGTACTGTATCTGACCCACACTGTATCTGACACACATTGTATTTGACCTGCACTGAAACCCGCACTGTATCCGACCCACACAGTATCCCACCCACATTGTATTTGATCAACTCTGTATCCAACCCACACTGTATTTGATATGCACTGTATTTGATATGCACTGTATCCAACCCACACTGTATCCGACCTGCACTGTAACCTGCACTTTATCCGGCCCATGTTGTATCTGACCCACAATATATATGTACAACTCACAGTGTATGCAACCCGTACTGTATCTGATATGCACTGTATCTGACCTTGCACTGTAGCCAACCCTCACTGTATGCGACACACACTGTATCCAACCTGCACTGTAGCCTACACTGTATCCAACCCTCACTGTATCCAACCTGCACTGTAGCCTACACTGTATCCAACCCTCACTGTATCCAACCTGCACTGTAGCCTACGCTGTATCCAACCCTCACTGTATCTGACCTGCACTGTATCTCGCACTGTATCTGAACTTACACTGTAGCCAACGCGCACTATATCCAACCCACACTATGAACTGCACTATATCCAACCCACACTGTATTCAACCCGCACTGTATGCGATCTGCACTATATACAACCCACAATGCCCTGTATCCACCAGCACTGTATCTGACCCACACTGTAACTGCATTGTATCTAGAGATGTGCACCGGACATTTTTCGGGTTTTGCGTTTTGGTTTTGGATTCGGTTCCGCGGCCGTGTTTTGGATTTGGACGCGTTTTGGCAAAGCCTCCCTTAAGAATTTTTGTCGGATTCGGGTGCATTTTGGATTCGGGTGTTTTTTTTAAACAGCTTAAATCATAGAATTTAGGGGTCATTTTGAGCATATAGTATTATTAACCTCAATAACCATAATTTCCACTAATTTCCAGTCTATTCTGAACATCTCCCACCTCACAATATTATTTTTAGTCCTAAAATTTGCACCGAGGTCGCTGGATGACTAAGCAAGCGACCCAAATGGCCGGAACAAACACCTGGCCCATCTAGGAGTGGCATTGCAGTGTCAGACAGGATGCCACTTAAAAAAATAGTCCCCAAACAGCACATGATGCAAATAACACAGAAAAAAGGGGTGCAAGGTGGAATTTTCCATGGGCCCTCCCACCCACCCTTATGTTGTTGTATAAACAGGACATGCACACTTTAACAAACCCATCTTTTCAGCGACAGGGTCTGCCACACGACTGTGGCTGAAATGATTGGTTGGTTTGGGCCCCCACCAAAAAAGAAGCAATCAATCTCTCCTTGCACAAATTGGCTCTACAGAGGCAAGATGTCCACCTCCTCCTCATCGTCCGATTCCTCACCCCTTTCACTGTGTACATCCCCCTCCTCACAGAGTATTAATTCGTCCCCACTGGAATCCACCATCACAGGTCCCTGTGTAATTTCTGGAGGCAATTGCTGGTGAATGTCTCCACGGAGGAATGTATTATAATTCATTTTGATGAACATCATCTTCTCCACATTTTCTGGAAGTAACCTCGTATGCCGATTGCTGACAAGGTGACCGGCGGCACTAAACACTATTTCGGAGTACACACTGGAGGGGGGGCAACTTAGGTAAAATAAAGCCAGTTTGTGCAAGGGCCATCAAATTGCCTCTTTTTCCTGCCAGTATACGTACAGACTGTCTGACATGCCTACAGTGATGCTGTCACTCATATAATCCTCCACCATTCTTTCAATGGTGACAGAATCATATGCAGTGACAGTAGACGACATGTCAGTAATCATTGGCAGGTCCTTCAGTCCGGACCAGATGTCAGCACTTGCTACTGACTGCCCTGCATCACCGCCAGTGGGTGGTTTTGGAAATTTGATCCTTTTCCTGGCAGCTCCAGTGGCGGGAGAAAATGAAGGAGGAGCTGTTGGCAGATCACGTTCCGCTTGACTTGACAAGTGTCTCACCAGCAGGTCTTTGAACATCTCTAGACTTGTGTCTGCCGGAAAGAGAGATACAACGTAGGCTTTAAACCTAGGATCGAGCACGGTGGCCAAAATGTAGTGCTCTGATTTCAACAGATTGACCACCCGTGAATCCTGGTTAAGCAAATTAAGGGCTCCATCCACAAGTCCCACATGCCTAGCGGAATCGCTCCGTTTTAGCTACTCCTTCAATCTCTCCAGCTGCTTCTGCAAAAGCCTGATGAGGGGAATGGCCTGACTTAGGCTGGCTGTGTCTGAACTGACTTCACGTTTGGCAAGTTCAAAGGGTTGGAGAACCTTGCACAACGTTGAAATCATTCTCCACTGCGCTTGAGTCAGGTGCATTCCTCCTCCTTTGCCTATATCGTAGGTAGATGTATAGGCTTGAATGGCCTTTTTCTGCTCCTCCATCCTCTGAAGCATATAGAGGGTTGAATTCCACCTCGTTACCACCTCTTGCTTCAGCTGATGGCAGGGCATGTTCAGGAGTGTTTGCTGGTGCTCCAGTGTTCGGTATGCGGTGGTTGAATGCCGAAAGTGGCCTGCAATTCTTCGGGCCACCGACAGCATCTCCATTACGCCCCTGTGTTTTTTTTTTTTTTAAATTCTGCACCACCAAATTCATTGTATGTGCAAAACATGGGACGTGCTGGAATTTTCCCACATGTAATGCATGCACAATATTGGTGACATTGTTCGATGTCACAAATCCCCAGGAGAGTTCAATTGGGGTAAGCCATTCTTCGATGATGTTCCTCAGTTTTCGTAAGAGGTTGTCAGCTGTGTGCCTCTTATGGAAAGTGGTGATACAAAGCGTAGCCTGCCTAGGAACGAGTTGGCGTTTGCGAGATGCTGCTACTGGTGCCGCTGCTGCTGTGGTTGCTGCGGGAGGCAATACTTCTACCCAGTGGGCTGTCACAGTCATAAAGTCCTTAGTCTGCCCTGCTCCACTTGTCCACATGTCCGTGGTTAAGTGGACACTGGGTACAACTGCATTTTTTAGGACACTGGTTACTCTTTTTCTGATGTCTGTGTACATTCTCGGTATCGCCTGCCTAGAGAAGTGGAACCTAGATGGTATTTGGTACCGGGGACACATTACCTCAAGCAATTCTCTAAGTCCCTGTGAAATAACGGCGGATACCGGATGCACGTCTAACACCAACATAGTTGTCAAGGCCTGAGTTATCCGCTTTGCAACAGGATGACTGCTGTGATATTTCATCTTCCTTGTAAAGGACTGTTGGACAGTCAATTGCTTACTGGAAGTAGTACAAGTGGTCTTCCAACTTCCCCTCTGGGATGATGATCAACTCCCAGCAGCAACAACAGCAGCGCCAGCAGCAGTAGGCGTTACACTCAAGGATCCATCAGAGGAATCCCAGTTAGGAGAGGACTCGTCAGACTTGCCAGTGACATGGCCTGCAGGACTATTGGCGTTCCTGTCTAAGGAGGAAATTGACACTGAGGGAGTTGGTGGTGTGGTTTGCAGGAGCTTGGGTACAAGAGGAAGAAGGGATTTAGTTGTCACTGTCAGTGGACTGCTTCCGCTGTCACCCAAAGTTTTTGAACTTGTCAATGACTTCTGATGAATGCGCTCCAGCTGACGTATAAGGGAGGATGTTCCTAGGTGGTTAACATCCTTACCCCTACTTATTACAGCTTGACAAAGGCAACACACGGCTTGACACCTGTTGTCCGCATTTCTGTTAAAATAATTCCACACTGAAGAGGTGATATTTTTTTGTATTTTGACCAGGCATGTCAATGGCCATATTCATCCCACGGACAACAGGTGTCTCGCCGGGTGCCTGACTTAAACAAACCACCTCACCATTAGAATCCTCCTTGTCAATTTCCTCCTCAGTACCAGCAACACCCATATCCTCATCCTGGTGTACTTCAACAGTGACATCTTCAATTTGAAGATCAGGAACTGGACTGTGGGTGCTTCTTCCAGCACTTGCAGGGGGCGTGCAAATGGTGGAAGGAGCAACCTCTTCCCGTCCAGTGTTGGGAAGGTCAGGCATCGCAACTGACACAATTGGACTCTCCTTGGGGATTTGTGATTTAGAAGAATGCACAGTTCTTTGCTGTGCTTTTGCCAGCTTAACTCTTTTCATTTTTCTAGCGGCGGGATGAGTGCTTCCATCCTCATGTGAAGCTGAACCACTAGCCATGAACATAGGCTAGGGCCTCACCAATTCCTTGCTACTCCGTGTCATAAATGGCATATTGGCAAGTTTACGCTTCTCCTCAGACGATTTTAATTTAGATTTTTGGGTCACCATTTTACTGAACTTTTGCTTTTTGGATTTGACATGCTCTCTACTATGACATTGGGCATCGGCCTTGGCAGACGACGTTGATGGCATTTCATCGTCTCTGCCATGACTAGTGGCAGCAGCTTCAGCACTAGGTGGAAGTGGATCTTGATCTTTCCCTATTTTACCCTCCACATTTTTGTTCTCCATTTTTTAATGTGTGGAATTATATGCCGGTAATATGTCTGGAATTAGACGGCAGTAATGTCTGGAATTAGATACCACTATATAGATAGTAGATACCACTGTGACTGGAATGATGATGACCTATGCACAGTGACAGGACACTACCACAGCACCCTACAGCAGCAAGATGCAGCACAAGACACTGGACTTTCAGTCACCACAATGCAGCACTGACACTGAGCACAGATATTAAGCACTGATCAGGATACTAGAAGTGACACAGAGCTGCAAGATACAGCAATGGCCTACTGTACTGTACTACTATATACTGGTGGTCACCACAATGCAGCACTGTACTACTATATACTGGTCACAGTAATGCAGCACAGATATTGAGCACTGATCAGGATACTAGAACTGAGTCTGACACGGAGCTGCAAGATACAGCAATGGCCTATTGTACTGTACTACTATATACTGGCGGTCACCACAATGCAGCACTGTACTACTATATACTGGTCACCACAATGCAGCACAGATATTGAGCACTGATCAGGATACTAGAACTGAGTCTGACACAGAGCTGCAAGATACAGCAATGGCCTACTGTACTATACTACTATATACTGGTGATCACCACAATGCAGTACTGTACTACTATATACTGGTCACCACAATGCAGCACAGATATTGAGCACTGATCAGGATACTAGAACTGAGTCTGACATGGAGCTGCAAGATACAGCAATGGCCTACTGTACTGTACTACTATATACTGGTGGTCACCACAATGCAGTACACTGAGCACAGATATTGAGCTTTTCAGGCAGAGAATGTAGCCACATCCTCTCCGCTCAATCTACAATGCACGAGTGAAAATGGAGGTGACGCGCAGTTCTTTATATGGAATACGAATCTCGCGAGAATCCAACAGCGGGGTTATGACGTTCAGCCTCGTTCGGGTTAACCGAGCAAGTCAGGAAGAACTGAGGCTGCCTCGGACCTGTGAAAACCATGTGAAGTTCGGGGGGTTTGGATCTCGATGAACCGAACCCGCTCATCTCTAATTGTATCCAACCTGCTTTGTATCCAAACTGCACTGTTACCAGCACTGTGTCTGACCCGCACTGTATCCGACCAGTACTGTAACCTGGTCAGTATTTAACTGCGTGTCCCAAAGTATCCCGCACTGTACTACGCAGGTACGGAATGCTGTTTTTTTGTGATTGGCGAGATTTTGGGGAGCTGCTTGACAAAAGGCTGATTGATCGGGGCTTTACATGGACACAGAGTGCCAGTCATCAGTGACCCAGGACCCCCAGGAGCGAGGAATAGACTGGGCACTGAGAATAGGCATGTGCTGGGGGGCATGTGCACTTGTGTAGGTGGCATTAATGTCTGCTGTTGCTATTTTACACATGGTTTTGGGTTTTTTTCTTCGCGGTTTTGTAACTACTTTAGAGCAATGATATTGTACCCACGATTCTCAGGAATTTTCGGAAATAACTGTGTTTGTGCCGCTGCTCCGTTGCTTAGTTTAGCCAGCCAGGCTTTGGCCTATGTTGGTGAACAATATTGTGAGCAGTGAGGTGGTGAAACTTGACTGGAAATGTGTGGAAATGATTGTTATCGAGGTTAATAATACTGTAGGAACAAAAACACCCCCAAATTCTGTTATTTTAGCTGTTTTGATGATGATTTAAAAAAAAAAAAAAAATACAGATCCAAAACCCAAACCCACGAGGGTGGTTTTGGCAAAAACCAATCCAGATCCAAAACACAAAAGAGATCCAGATCCAAAACCAAAACACAAAACTCGAAAAATGGCCCAGTGCACACCCCTAGTTATGGGCTTACTGCTCTGGCCTGTGCAGTCATGCTACTGTATGTGTAATCTGTCAATGATATTTTCTCATCAATGCAACAACACACTTTTAATTTGCAAAGCTCATATGTCTCAATATTTGAAATGAGCAAAATAAACTTCCAGTTGTTTCTAACGGCATGTAATCACTTTACAAGCTTTTCTGAGGTAGAGGATCATTTCACCTAAAATGCACTATTTATTTTTGTATGGTCTTCACAAAAGTTACAGTAGAACAATTCAGTATTACCAGCAGTATACAGTAACACAGTAACTGAGAAGCTCATGGAGGAACAGCAAATGTCTGAAATGGTCACCTTAAGCAGAGGCCAGAACTATGCTGGATCTGTGGCGCCTTCGGTGTGGCAGATGAAGCATTACCCCTTTGTAGTCATTTGGAGCATGGTGGCACACTGTTTGGCATTTCTACTTCTAAAATTTTGAGTCATGATTTCGTTTTTGACTAGGATCCTTTCTGTTTGGAACTGGTTTCCTACGACACTCCAAAACATGCTGATAGGTTAATTTGCTGCTGCTGCTGCCGCCTAAAGTATACTCTACTTCAGAGGTTCCCAAACACTGCCCTCAAGGCACCCCAATGGTCCAGATTTTAAATATATCCATGCTTGGGCACAGGTGACCTAATTAGTACCTCAGTCAATTTGATTTAACCATCTGTGCTGAGCCTTGGATATACTTAAAACCTGGAAAGTTTGGGTGCCTTGAGGACCACGTTTGGGAATCTCTGTTCTATTGTATGTGCATGCCCTTGTGTATTAAGGCATTTATGGCCTTATTCAGAATCAATTATATCCGAGAATATAATTGCATTTGCCAGTTTGTTGGGCCACTACGCACATGCAGGGCTCGGTCTGCCAGTGTGCGGTCCGGAAAATGCTATTGCATCAAATCGGTGGGAATGCCTCTACCTGATTGACAGGCAAAGGTATTCACGGGGCCAGAGCCGGCCCTAACCAATATGATGCCCTAGGCAAGATTTTGGCTGGTGCCCCCTAGCAGTCCTTATTTTGGTGTTTGTACCCCCAATATTTTAAATAGGAACAGTTCGGACATTTGGCGCACAGCCCAAAAAGGGGCATGTTTTTGTGGCATGGGGCATGGCCACACAATAGTAACCCCAATTCCAATTATGCCACACAGTACTGCAACTTTATTCACATTTGATCATGCGATAGTGTCCGTAATTCATATTACATCCCACAGTAGTAGTGTTCAATCTAGGATTTTTTAAGGGCAGGGTGCTGATCACTGAGGAGGGCACATTTTCATTTTGAAGGGCACATTTTTGAGGTGACACTTTGCGCACAAAGCATAGCGCATATGTTTATCGTTTTTATACATATATTTTCCCCTTAATGTATCATTTACCCCTACATACATAATGGACACCCATGTAACACCCAACATCTGTACTGAGAAAAATACTATATTTGTCCAGTCTTCTTGAAAGAACGGCTACAGTATATACATAAGTAGATAATAATAAATGTCTCCTCCACTGCTGAAGTAGTTATAATCCTTAGGTGTTATAAAACAGAAAAGTTAAGCAGAGGGTTAAAATATCCACTATAGGTACAAAATGGGTGTCGGGCCTCTCTAAAAAGAGCTCCCTTACACCACGTGCAGGACTGCCTGCAGGAAGCTGGATGGAGCTTGAACAAGAAGTCCCGTCATAGCTCTCACTACAGGGAGTCCAGGTATGTTGGGTTGGGGCGGTCAGCTCGCGCTGCCGCCCCGCTGTGTGGGGAACTGTATTGGGGAGAGCCGCCCGCCGCCGCTTCCAGCGCTGCCGCCGCTTACAAGTCCCCGCCGATACCCGGAGCCGCGCGTGCATAGGCCGCTCCACGACTCTATGCTGTGCGCTCCCCGGCTCCCGCTAGCCGCTTCCAGCGCCGCCGCCGCTTACAAGTTCCCGCCGATACCCGGAGCCGCACGTGCATAGGCCGCTCCGCGGCTCTATGCTGTGCGCTCCCTGGCTCCCGCTAGCCGCCTCCCGGCCTCTTCTCAGCCTCATGTAAGCCCGGCTCCGTGTACAGAGAGCGGTACACGGAGCACGGGGGGGAGGCACATAGAAAATGCATTTAGCAGCAGCGCTGCAGGGGTTTTTAGTAGGCTTTTAAGCCTTGGTATCAGGATATATATATATATATATATATATATATATATATATATGCAGTTTAGTGGGGATAATCTGCATTTTGTGTTATACTGGAAACTTGGCATATTTAACCATGCTTCCTATTTTTTTTTCCTGTCTGTTTCCAGAGTTCCTATACTACATCTCTACTTCACTAAAGGTGCAGGGGTGTTAGGGGAATTTGGGATCAGGTTTTTCATATTACTGGCGTGCACTGCACTTAGCCAGATATATATATATATATATATATATATATATATATATATATATATATATACACATACACATATACAAGAACCTTAGTGCTATTTACTGAGTCGTGCAAATTGTCTGTGTTTGTAGTTTGTATTGTCTGTCTGCATAATGAGTAAGGCACCAGCAAAGACTAAAAAGCTATTTCCTTGCCATGTCTGTAAAAGTGTGTTGCCTGATGGATCTACCACATGTACAGTATGTTTTGTGAATTCAGCTAAAAATGCAATTTCCACTCCGGTTTTAAAGCCAGTTTCATCTCCGGACCCTCCATGGGCTATGCTTGCAAATGTCCTGGTTGGATTGCAATCATAATTGGCCGTCACTCGTCAAGAGCGGGAAGCGGCAAGATCTGAGTCTAAGATTAGACCGCTAGAGTTACTGGAGGGGTCTCAATCTTACCAAAAGTCCAAGTCCACCTTGGGTGGAAAGGATAAGTTTCTTTTGTCTTATGATTTGCCAGTTTCTGCTATGCTAGACCTCACTGCGAATGAGGGTGAGGAGGGCGAAATAGACCAGCAGTCATATAGTGACGATTTTGACAGCCCAGGCATTGATAATCTCATCAGAGCGGTGCGTCAGTCTCTGAAGTTTACAGAAACTGAGGAGCCTCTGACAAATGATGAAGTCGTCTTTACTAAACGACAGAGATCTCCGATGTGTTTTCCTGTTTCGGAATCTCTTAATAAAATGTTACTAGAAACACGAAAGAATCCAGATAAACTGTTTTCTATACCTCGCAGATTTAAGTCGAGTTACCCGTTTCCAGAGTCCATGACAGCTACATGGGAGAATCCGCCATTGGTGGATTCGTCTGTATCTAAACTTACAAAGAAATTAACCATACCAGTACCAACTGCTACTACGCTTAAAGACCCTTCAGACCGTAAAATAGAAGCTATGCTAAAGTCCATGTATATAGCAGCAGGAGTGCTGCTGAGACCTGGGTTGGTTGGCATTTAGGTTACTAAGGCGCTAATGGTATGGATAAAAGAGCTCAAGTCTGCTCTACAGGACGATCATCTTATACTTCTCGCTGATCAAATCTTGGAAGCTGCTGACTATCTATGTACAGCTTCTACTGACGTCTGTCAGCTCACTTCTCGCCTTTCATCATCGCTAGTTACAGCACGACGAGCACTCTGGCTACGTTCTTGGCAAGCGGAGGCAGAGGTCAAAAAAGGTATAGAGGCGTTACCTTACGGTGGCGAGAAGCTGTTCGGTCCTGAATTGGACAGATGGATTTCTGAGGCCAAGGGAGGAAAGTCTGTATTCTTACCATTGCCTCCAATGGTACCTAGATGCAAATACTCTGGTCCGGTGTTCAAATCCTTTAGACCTCAGTCCTTTCGTGGGTGCGGCAGAGGAGCGGCCACACTTGGTAGAAGAGGTCGGGGACGTGGTTTCCAACAAACCAACACAAGTCGTCAGGACGCTAAGGTCGCCAACAAGCCAGTGGCATGACGGGCTCCCAGCCCATCTCGGATCTCCAATTGTAGGAGAACGCCTTCAGACGTTCCAGGGGGCGTGGCTTCAGACGTCCACAGATGGGTGGATCCGCAATTTAGTGTTAAAGGGTTACAAAATAGAGTTCGATTGTCTTCCGCCAATGCGGTTTTTCAAGACAGGTCTGCCTGTGTCGGACGACAAGAAGGCGGTTCTGCAGATTGCCAAACAGTCTCTGCTGAATGCAGCAGTTTTGATTCCGGTCCCTGTACAACAACAGGGGCAGGGTTATTATTCCAGTCTGTTTGTGGTACCAAAGCCGGATGGCTCGGTCAGGCCAATATTGAACTTAAAAGGTCTCAATCAGTACGTCACTTACTACAGATTCAAGATGGAATCTCTGCGGTCAGAAAACCTCTGACGAAACCGCTTGCCCTACTGGCGGAGAAACGCGTAAGGAGGGCACTCATCACTTGAATCCTGTTGTCTGACGACTCTTCACCTTTCTCTGTGGCCGCACGATCGGCCGGCGAGCCGCTAATTGGGGATACTGCTGAAGCGTGACCTGGCTAAAGAGGCACGCTCCCCGTCCATCACAAGACGCGGCGGCCGTGAGTATCCATCAGCTCACACTGCGGTTGTACTATTCCGGGGTCGTAGCATACCGCTGGAGACATTTAATCATCACAGCGCTCTCCCCCGTGGTTACACATGCATATGTGTTATACAAGAAACTGAATTTACAGAGACTGTATAAATTTGGATGCACAATATATCCCCATGAGAAGTTGATCTAGACTTACTTCACTTTATATTTGGATGGATGTACACAAAAATCTAAACGGACATTTGTATTGAGCCAGAGGCACAGGATTTAAGCAATTTTATATGTTTATTTTAAATGTGGTCATATATGTGGATTATATTTTAATAAAGCTGTATAAAAATATTTTTTATATATCTGGTTATAGCGCTCCTTGTTTTGTTTAGTATATATTGTCAGTTTTACCTTGGTGGAACAGTACCACCACTAGGAGCTGCAAATAATCGGATATTAACTAACTAATAGTGGTCATCATTTGACAATTATATGGTTTGTTTGGTGGTTTAGTAAGCGCTGTGTTTTTAAGGATTTTTGCGGTCAGTAATTGCAGGTTTAGAGCCACAGGAATTCATGATTGCACTGGATCTCAAAGATGTGTACCTACACATTCCGATTTGGCCACCTCTTCAGAGGTTCTTGCGGTTTGCAATACGGCAAGACCATTACCAGTTTCAGGCTCTACCGTTTGGCCTTTCATCAGCGCCTCGGGTATTCACCAAGGTGATGTCGGTGATGATAGCTCATCTCAGATCCCTGGGAGTAATAATTGTTCCGTATTTGGACGATTTGCTCATCAAGGCTCGGTCTCAACAAATGCTTCTCCAACAGGCGTTGCTAACATACAATGTACTAATTCGGCACGGTTGGATAGTCAATTTCAAGAAATCACATCTGATTCCGTCTCAACGACTTCAATTCCTAGGTATGATTCTCGATACGGTAAATCAAAGAATTTACCTACCAGAACAGAAAGTACAGGTCATTCGTCATCTAGTACAATTAGTACTCAAGCCACGCACAGTCTCGGTACATTTGTGCATTGGCCTCTTAGGCACAATGGTGGCGGCTTTCGAAGCGCTTCAGTTCGGAAGATTTCACTCACGTCCTTTTCAACTAGATGTGCTAGCACAGTGGTCGGGTTCGCATCTGCAGATTCACCACAGGGTGAAGTTGTCGCCACAGGCCAGAGTGTCTCTTCTCTGGTGGCTCAAAGTACACAATCTAACCGCAGGGAAACGGTTTGGCGTCTGGAATTGGATAATTCTATCGACAGACGTGAGTCTCAGAGGCAGGGGAGCTGTAGTTCAAAGTTATCGGCTCCAGGGTCTCTGGGCAGATCACGAAAGATTGCTGTATATAAATGTCCTGGAACTCCGGGCAATTTACAATGCGCTACGACAAGCAGTGCACATGTTTCGGTATCAGACTGTTCAGGTGCAGTCAGACAATGCGACAGCGGTTGCATACATCAACAAGCAAGGAGGAACGAGAAGCCGCATGGCAATGCGGAAAGTAGCTCAGATCCTCAGGTGGGCAGAGTATCACCAAGTGATATTGTCGGCAGTGTTCATTCCGGGAGTGGACAACTGGGAGGCGGATTATCTCAATCGTCGGGATTTTCATCCAGGAGAATGGGCATTAAATCCAGAAGTGTTTCACATGTTGGTCCAGAGGTGGGGTTACCCTCAGGTGGATCTGATGGCTTCTCGCCACAATCACCAAATGCCCCAGTATATGTCCAGAACGAGATATCCAAAGGCGGTGGCGGTGGATGCTCTCACAGTCGCGTGGCCGTACAGCCTCGTGTATCTGTTTCCATCATTTCCGCTGCTCCCTCTGTTGCTAAAACGGATAAAAAGAGAGTCCGTCACAGTCATACTAGTGGCGCCTCATTGGCCTCGGAGAGCTTGGTTCTCGGATCTCCGCGGACTACTCGCAGACGATCCTTGGCCGCTCCCACTACGTCCGGACCTGTTACAACAGGGTCCGTTCCTTTACCCCGATTTAGCACGGCTGCGTTTGACGGGGTGGCTGTTGAGACCGCCCTCTTAAGAAGAGAGGGCATTCCAGAATCGGTTATACCAACCATGTTACGAGCTAGGAAGCCGGTTACGGCAGCTCATTATTACAGAATCTGGCGTGCCTTTATAGGTTGGTGTGAAGCTCGAAAGTTTCCGACATCATCTTTCAAGTTATCCCGTCTTTTGTTATTTCTACAGATGGGGATAGATGGAGGACTGCGTCTATCCACACTAAAAGTGCAGATATCTGCATTGTCAATTTACTTTCAAATAAAATTGGCTCTATTGCCGTCGGTACACACGTTTCTGCAGGGTGTCCTCAGAGTACAGCCTCCATTCATTCCACCTACAGCGCCATGGGACTTGAATCTGGTTTTAGATTTCTTACAGTCCTTATACTTTGAACCCTTACAACAAGTGGATATTAAATTTCTCACTTGGAAAACAATTTTTTTCTTAGCCTTAGCTTCAGCAAGGCGTGTTTCAGATTTGGGTGCCTTGTCGTGCAAGCCACCGTATTTGGTGTTTCATGATGACAGAGCGGAACTTCGGACGAATCCCGCTTTCCTACCAAAGGTAGTGTCATCTTTTTACATCAATCAACCAATAGTAGTTCCTGTGTTAACAGGAGATTCTGGAACGTTGGATGTGGTACGCGCATTACGCGTTTATGTATCCCGAACGTCGACAGTTCGTAAGATGGATACGTTGTTTGTTCTCTATGATGCTGCCAAGATGGGTTGGCCAGCTTCTTAGCAGACCTTATCCAGATGGATTAAACTGACCATACGTCAGTAACAGCTCATTCCACACGTGCTGTGGGAACGTCATGCGCAGCGAGTCGTGGAGCTTCTACGACACAGCTTTGCCGGGCGGCTACATGGTCTTCAGTGCACACGTTTGTGCGCTTTTACAAGTTTGATACGTTTGCGGCATCAGCATCTAACTTTGGCCGCCTAGTGTTACAGGTGCCAAACAGCTCTCCCGCCCATGGGGGAAACTTTGGTACGTCCCAAGAGTACTCCAGTGACCCCTAGTGGATGAAAAAGAAGATACTTACCAGGTAAATATTTTTCCTTGAATCCATAGGGGGCACTGGACGCCCACCCAGAGCAGTTTACCTGGTTTGGGGTAAGTTCAGTAGATCTTATGGTAACACATTCTCACCAACTGGTTCAAATTAACAAGTTCTAATCGGTTATGGTGTCAACTGTTTAGTTGTCAGTAATGTGTCAACTTTATTGTTGTCCGTTATGTTATATGTAATTCTCCATTGTCAACCTCTCTATAGCTCCTGTTCGGCTCAGTAAAAAACACTAAGGTACTCTGGGATATGGAGGGGAGGAGTAGTTCCAAAATTAATTTATTCAGTGCCTTCTTCCTGTGGAAGCCGTCCATATCCCAAGAGTATTCCAGTGCCCCCTATGAATTCAAAGAAAAAGATTTACCTGGTAAGTACCAATATCCTATTTTCGCTTTGCAAGTGTGTGAACGCGTGTGCAGCCGAGCGGGCCGAAAAAGTTTTTAGCAGTTTCCGAGTAGCTCTGGACTTACTCAGCCCTTGCGATCACTTCAATATTTTTGGTCCCGGAATTGACGTCAGACACCCGCCCTGCAAACGCCTGGATACGCCTGCGTTTTTCCAAACACTCCCTGAAAACAGTCAGTTGACACCCATAAACGCCCTCTCCCTGTCAATCTCCTTGCGATCGGCTGTGCAAATGGATTCTTCGTTAAATCCATCGCCCAGCAACGAATCGCTTTGTACCCTTACGACATGCCTGCGCAGTAGTAACCTGATCGCCGCGCTGCGAAAAACGGCAACGAGTGATCAACTCTGAATGACCCCCTATTTCTGCTCACAGAACAGTAGGTAGTAGCATGTTATACACAAACTCGAGGTTACTACAGCACAATACTGCATAGTATTTTCAACAGACCAGTTAAAATGACTTTCAAGACACTCAGGCCTGGCCAACCTGTGGCTCTCCAGCTGTTGTGAAACTACAAGCCCCAGCATGCCTGCCACAGTACTCTATTAGGGAATGCTAAAATTATGGCAGGGCATGCTGGGATGTATAGTTTCACAACACCCGGAGAGCCACAGGTTGCCAGGCCTTTATTAGACTAATTATATTTAAAAAGTCTTCATTTCAGTGATACAGTAAATATCAAATAGCAATACACTGTATAATTTACTTGAAATGATGACTGGGATGTACGATGATGAGAAACATAATTACACAGATGTTAAAAATGCAAGAAACAGTAACATTAAAATATAAGATTACAATAATTACAGTTGGGCAGTATTCACATCTTGTGGAGTTTATCTGCCAGACTTCATGAAATGAACCCACATGAAAAGATGACAGTCCTGTCCTGTGTCCTACACCGGCTATGCGGCTGTCAGTATCTGCTTGCCACACACCATGGTAAATGGTATTCGGTGTTTTGGCATAATTCACCATTTAGTTTCATAAGATGTCATACAGGAGAATTTTGCTGCTGACAGCATTTAAGGCTGGATTTGAAAGATGACCTCCACTGAAATGCATTAATTTATTGTGTAATCATTGCCTGAACCAGTTCAGTTATTTCTTCAACTAGTACAACTTCATGGTATCCTTCATGTGTTCTATATAAAAGGAGATTTATGGTAGACTTTTCATTGTAAAATCTCTTTCTGCGAGGTACACTGGGTTCCACATGGAATATATCATGGTGTAGAGATGTATCTTGATCCAGAGGCACCAACAGGCTAAAGCTTTAGACTGTCCCAGGATGCATTGCGGGGCCTTCTCTATATAACCCCGCCTCCAGGCACTGTGAGCTCAGTTTTCGTTAACCAGTCCAATGCAGAAGCAGGTAAAAAGAGAAGGCAGATGTTAGTCACATAGAACCACATTCTCACGACAGGAGAAGGAACCAGTGGCTAATGCCATACAAATCCAAAGAAGCTAAGTGCCTCAGGGTGGGTGCACTGTGTAACCCAGAGTACCTCGCAGAAAGAGATTTAACCATGGTAAGTCTACCATAAATCTCCTTTTCTGCAGCAGGGTACACTGTGTTCCACAGGGAATACATCAGGGATGTCCTAAAGCAGTTCCTCAATGGAGGGTACACACCTTAGCAGGTATGTGAACCCGGCGTCCAAAGGAAGCATCTTGGGAGGCGGAAGTATCAAAGGCATAGAACCTAATGAACGTGTTCACTGAGGACCATGTAGCTGCCTTGTACAATTGTTCTGCGGACGCGCCACGGCGGGCCACCCAAGAAGGTCCAACAGACCGAGCAGAATGGGCCTTAATAGCAGCAGGAGCCGGGAGCCCAGCCTGCGCATAAGCTTGTGCAATCACCATTCTAATCCATCTGCCGAGGTTTGCTTATTCGTAGGCCAGCCACGTTTGTGGAAACCAAAAAGTATAAAAAGGGTATCTGACCTCCTGATAGAGGCAGTCCTCTCCACATAAACACGGAGAGCCCTTACCACATCCAAAGACCGCTCTTTGGAGGACAAGTCACAAGAGATGAAGGCTGGAACCACGATCTCTTGGTTAAGGTGAAAAGATGACACCACTTTAGGTAAGTAACCTTGGCGAGTTCTCAGAACTGCCTGGTCACAATGGAATATCAGAAAGGGTGGACGACAAGACAAAGCGCCTAAGTCCGACACCCTTCTAGCTGAGGCAATAGCCAGCAGAAACAGGACATTGGCTGTGAGCCATTTAAGGTCCACTGACACAAGAGGTTCAAATGGAGACTCTGGCAGGGCATTCAGCACAACAGACAGATCCCATGGAGCCACAGGAGGGACATAGGGAGGCTGAATCCGTAGTACGCCCTGAGTGAATGTATGAACATCAGGATAAGAGACAATTTTCCTCTGAAACAACACTGACAAAGCAGATATGTGAACAGGCCCCACAAAGTCCTAAATCCAGGCCTTGTTGCAAAAGACCCAGAAGTCTGGAAGTACTAAACTTGTAAGCATCGTAATTCTTAGCAGCACACCAGGTGAAGTAAGAATTCCAGACCCTATAATAAATCCGTGCAGAAGCCGTTTTGCGGGCCTTTAACATAGTTTGGATAACCACCTTGGAGAATCCTTTGGCCCTCAGGAGTGAAGCTTCAAGAGCCACGCCGTCAAAGCCAGTCTGGCACGGTCCGGGTAGACACAAGAGCCATGAACGAGGAGGTCTGGGCGTTGGGGAAGTAGATGATGATGCTCTATCAATAGACCCTGCAGGTCTGAGAACCAATGCTGTCTCGCCCACACTGGAGCGACTAGAAGTGGTATTCCTCCTTCTTGCTTGATCTTTCGTAGTACCCTGGGCAGGAGTGACACTGGAGGGAACACATAGGGCAGCCGAAAGTTCCATGGAATTTCCAGTTCATCCACGAACGTTGCTTGAGGATCCCTTGTCCTTGATCCGAAGACCAAAACCTTGTGATTGTGTTGAGACGCCATCAGGTCTACATCTGGTAGGCCCCACTTGTCCACTAGGAGTTGAAAGACTTCCAGATGAAGACTCGACTCTAGCGTGCACGTCCTGATGACTGAGGAAGTCCGCTTCCCAGTTGAGGAACCCCGGAATGAATACTGCCGATATTGCTGGCAGATGGCGTTCCGCCCAACAAAGGATTTTTGATACGTCCATCATTGCCATAAGGCTTTGAGTGCCGCCTTGATGATTTATGTAAGCCACCGTTATGGCGTTCTCTGATTGTACTTGAACAAGCCTGTTCTGTATCAGAGGCAGGGCAAGAGTCGAAGCATTGAACACTGCCTGCAATTCCAGAATGTTAATTGGGAGGAGAGATTCCTGCCTGGTCCACCGACCCTGGAGAAAGTGTTGCTCCAGCACCGTGCCCCAACCCCTCAGACTGGCATCCGTAGTCTGGGGGAACCAGTTGGGGATCCAGAAGGGACGGACCCTGCTCAACTGCTGATCCTGTAGCCACCAGCTCAGTGACTGACAAACCTCTGGAGTCAAGGAGATCATTTGAGACCTGATCTGATGAGGCAGGCCATCCCACTTGGAAAGGATTAACCTCTGTAGAGGTCGGGAATGAAACTGAGTGTACTCTACCATGTTGAACGCTGACACCATGAGGCCTAGTACTTGCATGGCCAAGTGTATCGACACTCTTGGGCGAGAGAGGAAGCATCGTATCCTGTCATGAAGTTTCAGGACTTTCTCTGGAGACAGAAACAGTCTTTCGCTGTGTGTGTCAAGCAGTGCCCCCAGGTGCACCATGCTCTGAGCAGGGGCCAGTGAGGACTTCTTCCAGTTGATGGTAAACTTCCTACAAGCTCACAAGTGGCTCATCAGTTGTAGATGACCGAGAAGGACATCTTGGGAGTTTGTCAGGATCAGCAAGTCATCTAGATACGGCAGGATCCTGATTCCCTGACGACGCAGAAGAGCCATCATCATGACCATAACCTTGGTTAAGATCCGAGGGGCCGTGGCCAGTCCAAATGGCAGAGCCTGGAATTGATAATGAAGGTTGCCAATAGCAAACCGCAGATATTGCTGATGCAATATAGCAATAGGTATATGCAGATAGGCATCTTTTATATCCAGGGATACCATATAATCTCCGGGTTACATGGCCAATACAATCATGCGCAGCATTTCCATATGGAACTTGGACATTCTCACAAATTTGTTCAGTGATTTGAGGTTGAGTATAGGCTGGAAAGACCCATTCGGTTTCGGGACTAGAAACAGGGTCGAGTAGTATCCTCCGCCTCTCTGGGACCAGGGGACTGGCACTACCACTCTCCTGTATCCAGGAGGGAACGCACAACCAGGTGTAGAGCTTGCACCTTCAATGGGTCCGAAGGGATAACCATCATTCGGAACTGGCAAGGGGGACGTCTCTTCAAAGAGACTGTTTACCCGTGAGACGACTTCTCGCACCCATGCGTCTGAAGTGGTCTTTAACTAGACCTGGGTGAATTGCAGAAGTTGTTCTCCCACCCTGGGATCCCCAGGGGGAGGCCCGCCCTGTCAGACAGCAGGCTTGTATTGTTTGGAAGCAGGCTGACGGGCAGACCAGGATTGTTTTGCTTTGGGCTTAGTGGTTTTGGGAGCACGAGCTTGTCTCGGGTATGTCTGACCTTTTGCTTTTTTTTTTTGAGGTTGAAAGGAACAAAAAGTGGTACTCTTTGCCTTCTGTGTAGAAGGATTAGTATTTGGGAGAAATGCAGTCTTAGCAGACGCTAAGTCAGTCACAATCTTATTCAGATCCTCCCCAAACAGTATGTCTCCCTTAAAAGGGAGTACCTCCAAGGTTTTTTTGGAGTCCGTGTCCACCTTCCATGACCTCAACCACAGATTCCGGCGAGCCAGGATGGACGTAGTCGACGCCTTGGCCGCCATTACACCTGCCTCAGAGGACACCTCCTGAATGTAGTGGGAGGCGGTGGCAATATGAGACAGATATTGTCTGGCAGTGTCAGAAATATCCTGAGGCAGCTCTTCCTCTAGTGCCTGAACCCATGCTTCAATTCCTTTAGCGGCCCAGGAGGCTGCTATAGTGGGTCTATGTACAGCACCTGTAAGGGAGTTAATAGAGTTCAGGCATCCTTCGACACGCTTATCTGTCGGTTCCTTCAGTGAGGTGACAGTGGTGACAGACAGAGTAGATGACACCACAAAGACGGGTGACATGGAAATCCACCGGCAGTGGATTTTCCCACTTGCTACACAACTCAGCAGAGAGAGGATAATGAGCTAGCATCTTTTTGGACAGGGAGAATTTCTTTCCTGGAGAAAACCAGGGTTCCTGACGAATGTCTACCAAATGGTCAGAATGTGGTAAGACTACTTTAGTTACCTTCTGACGTTTAAATTTATCAGGTTTCTTAGATGCAGTAGTGGGATCTACATCATCATTGATTTGTAGAATCAGCTTAATAGCCTCAACTAGGTCAGGGATATCAACCTGCATTGTAGTTTCCTCACCAGAAGAGACTGTTTCATCAGAAGTATCATCCGAGATATTAGTGGATTGTGAGGAGGAGGTGGCCCGCTTAGATGACCCCTTGGCCGCAGAGGAACGTGGGGTAGGTTTTTGTCTAACCAAAGATTGATTCAATTGTTGTATCTGGGTAGACAGAGTATCTGCCCAGGGCGGATTAACCATAGGGAAAATATGTGGCTGCAATGGCACAGGAGGACCCATAGGGGCCGGAAGGTGTGTCATAAGCGTATTAAGCATATTGGAGAACACTGCCCAAGGTGGCTCCTGATTGTCTACAGGAGCAGTGGGCTGACTGGGAGATGTATGGCACATATTACACAGACCATCCTTCAAAACTTCCCCCTGAGGCAAATCCTTGGTGCATGTGCTGCAAGATGCAGGAGCATCCACGGATTTTCCGCCCTTTGTGGTAGACATTATAGTGAACGTAACCTTAGAGCGTGACAGTACGATATAGCCAGACAAATACAATACCTGCAAATAAATCCCCTATTTATGTGTCAGAAAATACAAAACACAAGCAGAGAATAAATGCGGTATGATGTGACTGAAATACACATTAAAATACACTTAACTGAGTCTGGCGCTGGAGCTCTGGCACAGGGGACACTAAAAGCCGTTTCCCTGCAGCCCCACTAGTGACCACCACAGCTGGGAGGCCTCCCTGTGGTGCGGAGCGGCTGGCGAGACAGACCTGTGGCTCCGAGCGGCCTCCTGCTGCCTCTGGCGGCCGCGGCCTGCTCCGTAATCTGAAGCCGGGGCCTCGAGTTTGGGGACGCCCCGGCCGTGAGCTCCGGGATCGGAGCGCGGCCGCGACGGGACCCCCGGTGCGCTCCACGGACCCCAGCTTCCTCTCCTGCACACCACTGAATGGCCTTTTGCCCTAGGGGTGCTCTTGGATTACAGGGCCCCCCCTCCACAGCTCCTAGAAGACCAGGTACCTCTTGCTGTCCTTGGAAGGGCTCCCTGCCGGCGGCCATCTTCCCTCTCCTGTGAGTGGGCTGCTTCTCCCCTCTCTACACCAGCGATTGCCCCCACATACTGGGCACACCTGTAGCTCTATAGCTCTTCCTGCATGGGCTCTCACTGTTGTGGCCCCCAAGTTCGTAATGCTGTGCCTTGCTGTATATTGCTGGTGCTCCCTGTTATATTATTAAGACTCTGGGCCTCCTTACATTATAATCTACAACCCGGGTGCGCCATCTCCTGGCTGATACATCCTACTACATCTGAATTATGCTTTAACCTTCTGTGATACTACTATGCAGGGGAATGCTCTACTAAATCATAATGGTTGCTGCCCTGGGGGCTTCATGTTTACTTTCATTGCACGTAATATAATGGAACACTAACTTTCTACTCTGTTGCTCAGTTTTGAATTTTGATCACTCTTCATTTCCGGGACTGTCATACGCCATGCCTAGGTCCAAAAAATCTACACCGTCCGCGGATTTGACCTCCATTTTAGAAATAAAGAAGCCTAACTCATCTAAACCGCCATCCGCCCCACAACCTGCTCCTATTCCGGAATCAGAGGAAGAATCACCTGTGCTAGACTCTTCCATGAAAGACTGCATTTCCTCTATCCTTAATGAGATGAAGTCGTTGAAACAGGCTTTTCACTCGGAGATCCACAAGGCCATCTCTGGTCTCAAGGATGAGCTCTCGGACCTCGGTGCTCGCACTAATGATGTCGAACAGAAAATTGATGAAGTCATCAATTTCCAGCAAGAGATGGAACACTCTGTTTTTGTTATGCAGGAAGACATTCACCTCCTTCAAGATCAACAGGACGACGCAGATAATCGCGCGAGGCGTAACAACCTGCACATTAAATATATCCCGGAGTCGGTAGAACCTGCTCAACTGGAAGATTTCCTCATCCGCTTCTTTAAACATCTTCTGCCGGACACTCCGCCCGAGCTTTTCCTCCTAGATAGAGCTCATCACTCCCTGCACCAAAAACCGTCATCGTCCCCTCCGAGAGATGTGGTCTTACGCTGTCATTTCAAAACTAAGGATAGAGTTCTAACTGCTGCTCGTAACAAGGACATGTGTCTGTTCGAAATGCATAAGCTGCTGGTGTTTCAGGACTTATCCCCTATTACTCTTAAGAGGCGCTTCGATCTGAAGGAATATACCCAGATCCTCAGGGAGAATCAAATCCGATACAGATGGGGTTACCCCTTCGCCTTGATAGTGCAGCTTGATGGGAAGAGGCTACTGGCACGATCCAAGGAGGATGCCCACCGGCTTCTTCTGAAACTTAACTTGTCCGTCCCCCCCCCCCGGTGCCTGACAAGCCTTCTCTCTCACAGGCTGTACCGGGTCTTCAACGCTCCCCAAGCTCACCTCTCCCACAGCGTGCACCTCAGCGTCTCTGGTCGACAGTCCCGGCAAAAACCTCTTCCAGACGTGACCCTCCATGAACTTTTCTCCACGAGCTGCCTTGATGGGTTACTGTCATTTTGCTATACACTATGGTGTTTTGTATTTTAGAGGTTCTCTATTTTCCTTTTACTGAGCTTATCGGTTTAACTTCATGTTATTATTGTTCATACGGTTCTGCTGTGTTTATTGTTATCAAATGTTGCTCTGACCCCCCAGGGTCGCCCTATTTGTTCTCTTTTTTTTTTTCTTTCTTTTTTTCTCTCCTGTAGGTTCAAAGGAGTGTGACGCCACGGCCTCCACTGAGCCATTATAGCCAGTTTTGAGCGTAAGGGAGTTACTTTCTCCCTTACTACCCCATACGGGAGCTCAAACATGTGGACCCGTACGATAAGTACAATGGGTCTTTGGCTCGGTTTATTGTTGTATTTGTCTTGTTTGTATTGTTCTTAATGTCTTTCTTCTCTTTTTTTCTTTTTCCTACCTTCTTCCTTTCCTCTCACCTTTGTTTCTTCTGGAGACCAACCATGTGTTTTTAGGGATGTTCTAGCTCTGCTCTTATATACACTGTCATGTCGGTTAACGTAATAACTTACAATGTGAAGGGTCTCAACAGCCCCCAAAAGCGGACTAAATTATTTCTTTTTTTAAAACAGGTTGGGGGAGATCTGGTGTTCCTTCAGGAGACGCATTTTAGAGGTACTTCCCATCCCGAATTGCGCTCTAGACATCACCCGGTAGTTATTCATGCATGCGATCATACCCAGAAGAAACGGGGGGGGTCGCCATATTGATCCCTGCCCACCTACACTTAGAGTCAGAAAAAAGTATTAAAGACAAAAGGGGTAGATTTCTCATCATTGTGGGCAAGCTTAATGGTGTGCCTATTACTCTGATTAACGTCTATGCCCCTAATATTAATCAGGCCTCATTCTTTGCCTCTTTAGATTCCAAGATTGCCCAATACCGAAAAGGTGATATTTTAATGGCAGGGGATTTCAATACCATACTTCACCATAACCTCGACCGCTCCCATCCCCTTCCCACTTCCCAGTCCCATACAAGCAGTCGTAATTCTAGAGCATTGTTGTCACTGCTTAAAAACCACCTACTCTTTGATTCTTGGAGGGTTCTTGACCCCTTAGTCAAAGACTATACCTTCTTTTCACGTGTGCATAATCTTTATACGAGGATCGATAAGATTATGATTGGGAGAGATTTAACCTCTAAGATCCAAAAATGTCTTATTCACCCAATTACATGGTCTGACCATGCCCCGGTATCCTTGATTCTCTCTGGTTTGTTCCTTTACTCTTTCTCCTCCATCCTGGTCCCTTAATGAGGCTCTTCTCCAGCATGCTGATGTCCTGCCACAAGTCACTCAGGTAATGACTGATTACTTTAGCTTGAATCAGACCCCTGGTATGTCCGAAATGACCTTGTGGGAGGCTCATAAGGCAGTCCTTCGGGGCCACTTCATACAGATTGCAGCTAGACTCACTAAACAGCGCTCCCAAAAGATTTTGGAGTTGACTGACCAACTCCATCGTCTGGAGGAAATTCATAGGTCTTCCCTATGCCCAGCTGACTTAGATCAGCTACTTAAAGTTAGGGGTGAACTCAATATGCTGTTATCTCATAAGACGGAACAGTGCCTTAGGCGTCTCAATCAGATTTATTACGAAAAGGGGGATAAGGCAGACAAACTTCTAGCCAGGAAGCTGAGAGCCCAAATTTCCTCCAAGAATATCCTGTCTATCCGTACCAAACAAGGGGTACTGACACATGAACCTGACCACATTCTTAGTGAATTTGAGGAATACTATAAATCGCTATATAATGCGGATGCAGCTTCCTCACCTTCACCGAGATTCAGCGAGGGGATTGAGTCCCTTTTGGATGGGTGTAATTTACCATCGTTGAGTGGTTTGGTGATGTTTCAGTTGGGTTCAGAGATAACTATTGAAGAAATAGACAATGCCCTTAAGATTCAGAAGCCAGGCAAGGCCCCGGGGCCTGATATGTCAATTATGTATTTCAAGAAATTCAAGGGGATTCTCCTGCCCCACCTTTGCAGGCTCTTTAATGGTTTCCTCAAGGGTGAACCTCTGTCCCCCCGTACACTGGAGGCTCGGATCGTATTGATTCATAAACCAGGGAAAGACCCTAACTCGTGTTCTAGTTATTGCCCTATCTCCCTGCTAAATAATGATATTAAACTTTTTGCCAAAATCCTAGCTCTGAGGTTGAACTCAGTTCTCCTGCAATTGATACATGCTGACCAGGTGGGTTTCATTCCAGGCCGACAAGCTAGAGACAATACCCGAAGAACTATTAATCTAGTTCATCTTATTAACACAGCTAAAATGCCTTCTATCCTTCTCTCGCTTGATGCGGAGAAGGGTTTTGATAAAATCTTGTGGCCCTTTATGTTTGCTACCTTGCGCAGGTTCAGCTTGGGAGGAAGCCTACTCCAGGGCATTCAGGCACTCTACTCCAACCCTTCGGCCAGAGTTCGGGTAAGTGGCAAGGACTCTTGTTTATTCCAAATTACCAACGGTACGCGCCAGGGGTGTCCCTTGTCACCATGAATTTTTGCCATGACTATCGAACCCCTGGCATGTATGGTTAGGACGAACCCTGATATTAAAGGTATATTCGTTGAGGATGTGGAGTTTAAATTATCATTATTTGCGGATGATGTCCTGTTAACTCTGTCCTCTCCCCATACATCCATCCCTATTCTAATTTTTCAGGGTACCGCATCAACTATTCCAAGTCGGAAGCCCTTCCTTTGCATCTCAGTGAGGAAACCAGGTCTCTCCTTGCCGCTAACTTTAATTTCTCTTGGCGCTCCAAGAAAATTAAATATTTAGGTGTGTTTATCACGAGTTCCTATGGGTCTCTGTACTCCGAAAATTTCCCAACCCTTTTTAATTGTATTGAATCTGATCTACGAGCTTGGGACAAACAGATCATGTCCTGGTTTGAACGTATAGTCTCAGTGAAAATGAACATCTTACCCAGGCTTTTATATCTGATCCAAACAATCCCGGTACGCATCCCCGCAGAGGCTTTGTGTCGAATGCAGAAACTCTTCTTAAAATTCATATGGTCTAATAAACCCCCTAGAGTTAAGACCTACACCCTGATAAGGGATCCAGTGGCTGGAGGCAGGGGTTTGCCAGATATCCGCAAATACCATCATACCACTCACCTGAGCCAGGCACTTACCTGGTTCTCTCGAAAACCCCACTTACCCTGGATACAAATTGAACTCTTGTCAGCCAAGGTTTCCACTCTGGTTTCCTTACTTACGCCCGTTAAGCCCAATCAGAAGATACAAGCATGCGTTCCCACTACAAAACTCACTTGCTCCCTATGGTCTTTCTGCATTCGGCATTATGGTCTCTCTACATTCCCATCCCCCATCACTTCTATTTGGGATAACCAGGATTTCCCTCCTGGCTCCGTCCTAAGTTCCCATTCGTGGTTCCACCTGAACCCACGTCCGTAACTGTTTTTTTATTTTATTGAGGGTACTTCCTGGCGCTCCTTAGACACTTTAGGTGACAAATATGGTATCACCCAACCTGTTCTATACGAATTTCTACAACTCCGCTCTTTCTTAAGTTCCCTTCCAAAGTCCAAGGTCATTCGCCAACTTACCCCTTTTGAACGACTCTGTGTTTACTCTCCTATGCGACAAGGTATTATCTCTATATTGTATAGTCTATTACGTTCACTGAACTCAGCAGACACATTTCCTCATGAAAGTAAATGGGAGCAGGACTTGGGCCCCCCACCTGGGGAGGATTCCTGGGAGATCATTAGGTAAAATGTCGCCCAGTCCTCAATTTCCTCTCTAGTAAAGGAAAACTCCTATAAAGTATATACCAGATGGTATCTGGTCCCAGCGACATTGCATAGGATTTTCCCTGGGTCCTCCCCATTGTGCTGGCGAGAGTGCGGTCAGATTGGAGACATCAAACACATTTGGTGGTCCTGCCCCAAAATCCCCCCTTTTTGGGTCCAAGTGGAGACCCTTATTGGATCTGTTCTTGGCACCCGAGTTACATTGGGTCCTTGGATGGCTTTGCTGGGCCTTCCTTTGCCTAATATTTGCAGCCATGCGGGTAGTCTTGTACTCCAAATTCATCATGCTGCCAGATGTGTGTTAGCTAAATGCTGGAAAAAGCCCAGTATCCCCCCCATGAGCATGTTGCTGTCCAAGATATGGTATATCTCCACGATGGAGAAAATCACAGCTTCCTTACGTGATAGGTCGGACAAATATATGAGAACATGGGAACCCTGGTTCAATTATGCTAAAACCACTATTTCCCGGGTGTGATATACTGTTTCGAAGCCTTATTGTTTAGGTGCCAAATTTATCGAGCATTTGTTCACTATGTTTAGGTCTGATGGTAGTTATGGCCATCCCCTGTATAGCAATTTAACCATGGATACCCCCTTAGTGGTCTCCCTTTCCTTCCCCACCCTCCCTCTTCTCCCTTTTTTTCTCTTTTCATCCCTGTTCTTCTCTTTCCTTTTCTCGATTATCGTTAAAATTACAGAAAATTTGTTGTCGATACTTCTATTGCAATGCTGAAGCACCCCTCTTTTTTATGTTTCTACATATCCTATGGGATATCATGTGTGCTCATTTGATTTACTTGGTGTCATCGTCTCCTGTTTGATCTGTATTGATTTATTCGACATCTCTTCAATAAAAATATTGCATAAAAAAAATACACTTAACTGTAAATACTGCGCAGCACTCTAAAAACAACCCTAAAACACCTAGTTCTAGGGTACAGAATACAGTGATAGCTATAACTTGTGATATATACATCCGGTCTCAGACCGCGCATTGTATCAGAATACTCGTACAATATATTAGAGGTACACTTATTCTTAACTAACGCTGTATTAAAATGACATGTAGAATACTTAAGTGTCTGTAGAATCACGGCGCTGATAAATCAGGTGGATTTACAGAGGAGACCTTGCCCTGCAGTCCTGGAGACCAGTCGTAGCTACAGTGAGAAGATGGCACCCAAAGTCTCAGTCAGGGAGTGAGGGAGAGTGTGAGGCCGCTCCAGGGCTGGAACACCAGCAGTAGATGGTGCCCGAAACTGGGGGAGGGGCTACAGGTCATGTGCCTTATCCCCTATGCTGGTCCTCACCACTGGGTACTATGGAGCCTTATTAAGTATGGATAATGTATTATCTGACCTGTGCTCCCCTGCCCTGGTGGATATAGTTGGGTCCCTGTACAGCCACAGTGTCCACGCCAGTGTCGCAGTCCATCTCCTGAGACCGTGACTGGAACGCGATTTAATGCCGGGTCCCGCCTGGGGGACCCTCTTACCTCCTCCCTGATAAGCAGTCATGCGATTCAGGAGAGCGTCTGCGGTGGTGTGCTAAGAACCAGAGAGCCTCCGCCACAAGTACCTGGGAACAGAGCCAGCGGGAGTATGCGACGCTGCTGGGGAGGTGATGGAGCCGTAGCACAGTATGTCACCCTGACATATGAAGTTCTGCAGCCCTTGAAGTCTTCTAATTTTTCAGGGCTGCCTGCGCAGCCCCCCCTGTTAAGTGACCTGCTTATGCAGGCACCAACTCTAAAACTGAGCTCACAGTGCCTGGAGGCGGGGTTATATAGAGGAGGCCCCGCAATGCAGTCTGGGACAGTCTAAAGCTTTAGTCTGTTGGTGCCTCTGTATCAAGATCCATCTCTACACCCCAATGTATTTCCTGTGGTACACAGTGTACCCTGCTGTAGAAAAAAGTAGTTTACTATTTGTCCCACTGATAAGTCCTTATTTAAGTGAGGAGGTAGTCTGTGACCGATTAAAAAATTTAAAGATTAATAAGACACCGGGTCCCGATGGAATTCACCCAAGGGTTCTAATGTAACTTCACTCTGAACTTGCAAGACCGCTATTTTTGATCTTTAAAGATTCAGTTATATCAGGTATGGTTCCCAAAGACTGGCGTAATAGCAGAAGTAGTGCCAACATTCAAAAAGGGAAGTAAAGCTGAACCGGGTAATTATAGACCAGTTAGTCTTACATCTATAGTGGGGAAAGTATTGGAAGGTATTCTAAAGGATAGTATTCAGAAGTTCCTTGAGGTCAATAAGGTCATTAAAAGTAATCCACATGGATTTGTGAAGGACAGATCATGTCAAACCAACTTACTTGGCTTTTATGAAACAGTAAGTGCGAACTTTGATCAGGGTAAGAAGGTGGATGTAATCTTTTTAGACTTTGCCAAAGCTTTCGACACTGTACCACACATGCGACTTATCTATAAGCTACAAGAAATAGGACTAGGTAGCACAATATGCACTTGGGTCAAAAATTGGTTAGATAATAGGGAGCAGCGCGTTGTGATTAATGGATCATTTTCAAATTGGACTGAAGTGCTAAGTGGTGTGCCACAAGGGTCTGTACTAGGACCACTTTTGTTCAACATTTTCATTAACGACATAACAGAAGGTCTAGAGAATTTTTGCAGACGATACCAAATTGTGTAAAGTTATAAATAGGGAGGGGGATGCGGAGTCTCTTCAGAACGACTTAGTTAAATTAGAAGCATGGGCAGCCAAATGGAGAATGCACTTCAATACAGACAAGTGTAAGGTAACGCACTGTGGTAGCAAGAACAAATATTACACCTACATATTAAATGGCGTAACATTAGGGGATTCTACTGGAAAAGGACTTAGGTGTTCACATAGATAGCAAACTAAGCAACAGTATCCAAAGTAGGATTGCAGCAAAGAAGGCTAATAAGATATTAGCATGCATAAAACGTGGAATTGATGCAAGGGACAAGAGTGTTATACTCCCATTATATAAATCACTAGTGAGGCCACATCTTGAATACTGTGTGCAATTTTGGGCACTATACTACAAAAAATAAGATTTTACTTACCGATAAATCTATTTCTCGTAGTCCGTAGTGGATGCTGGGGACTCCGTCAGGACCATGGGGATTAGCGGCTCCGCAGGAGACAGGGCACAAAAATAAAGCTTTAGGATCAGGTGGTGTGCACTGGCTCCTCCCCCTATGACCCTCCTCCAAGCCTCAGTTAGGATACTGTGCCCGGACGAGCGTACACAATAAGGAAGGATTTTGAATCCCGGGTAAGACTCATACCAGCCACACCAATCACACCGTACAACTTGTGATCTGAACCCAGTTAACAGTATGACAAACGTAGGAGCCTCTGAACAGACGGCTCACAACAATAACAACCCGATTTTTTTGTAACAATAACTATGTACAAGTATTGCAGACAATCCGCACTTGGGATGGGCGCCCAGCATCCACTACGGACTACGAGAAATAGATTTATCGGTAAGTAAAATCTTATTTTCTCTGACGTCCTAGTGGATGCTGGGGACTCCGTCAGGACCATGGGGATTATACCAAAGCTCCCAAATGGGCGGGAGAGTGCGGATGACTCTGCAGCACCGAATGAGAGAACTCCAGGTCCTCTTTAGCCAGGGTATCAAATTTGTAGAATTTTACAAACGTGTTCTCCCCCGACCACGTAGCTGCTCGGCAGAGTTGTAATGCCGAGACCCCTCGGGCAGCCGCCCAGAATGAGCCCACCTTCCTTGTGGAATGGTCCTTGACAGATTTAGGCTGTGGCAGGCCTGCCACAGAATGTGCAAGTTGAATTGTGCTACAAATCCAACGAGCAATCGTCTGCTTAGAAGCAGGAGCACCCAGCTTGTTGGGTGCATACAGTATAAACAGCGAGTCAGATTTTCTGACTCCAGCCGTCCTTGAAATATATATTTTCAATGCCCTGACAACGTCCAGCAACTTGGAATCCTCCAAATCGCTAGTAGCCGCAGGCACCACAATAGGCTGGTTCAGGTGAAACGCTGACACCACCTTAGGCAGAAACTGAGGACGCGTCCGCAGTTCTGCCCTGTCCGAATGGAAAATCAGATATGGGCTTTTATACGATAAAGCCGCCAATTCTGACACTCTCCTGGCTGAAGCCAGGGCCAGTAGCATGGTTACTTTCCATGTAAGATATTTCAAATCCACCGATTTGAGTGGCTCAAACCAATGGGATTTGAGAAAATCCAAAACTACATTAAGGTCCCACGGAGCCACTGGGGGCACAACCGGGGGCTGTATATGTAGTACTCCTTTTACAAAAGTCTGGACTTCAGGAACTGAAGCCAATTCTTTCTGGAAGAAAATCGACAGGGCCGAAATTTGAACCTTAATGGACCCCAATTTGAGGCCCATAGACAATCCTGTTTGCAGGAAATGTAGGAATCGACCCAATTGAAATTCCTCCGTGGGGGCCTTCCTGGCCTCACACCACGCAACATATTTTCTCCAAATGCGGTGATAATGTTGTGCAGTCACCTCCTTCCTGGCTTTTACCAGTGTAGGAATGACCTCTTCCGGAATGCCTTTTTCCCTTAGAATTCGGCGTTCAACCGCCATGCCGTCAAACGCAGCCGCGGTAAGTCTTGGAATAGACACGGTCCCTGCTGAAGCAGGTCCCGTCTTAGAGGTAGAGGCCACGGATCTTCCGTGAGCATCTCCTGAAGTTCCGGGTACCAAGTTCTTCTTGGCCAATCCGGAGCCACGAGTATCGTTCTTACTCCCCTTTGCCGTATAATTCTCAGTACTTTTGGTATGAGAGGCAGAGGAGGAAACACATACACTGACTGGAACACCCACGGTGTTACCAGAGCGCCCACAGCTATTGCCTGAGGGTCTCTTGACCAGGCGCAATACCTGTCCAGTTTTTTGTTGAGGCAAGACGCCATCATATCCACCTTTTGGTTTTTCCCAACGGTTCACAATCATGTGGAAGACTTCTGGATGAAGTCCCCACTCTCCCGGGTGTAGATCGTGTCTGCTGAGGAAGTCTGCTTCCCAGTTGTCCACTCCCGGAATGAACACTGCTGACAGTGCTATCACATGATCTTCCGCCCAGCGAAGAATCCTTGCAGCTTCTGCCATTGCTCTCCTGCTTCTTGTGCCGCCCTGTCTGTTTACGTGGGCGACTGCCGTGATGTTGTCCGACTGGATCAACACCGGCTGACCCTGAAGCAGGGGTTTTGCCAGGCTTAGAGCATTGTAAATCGCTCTTAGCTCCAGTATATTTATGTGAAGAGACATCTCCAGGCTTGACCATACTCCCTGGAAGTTTCTTCCCTGTGTGACCGCTCCCCAGCCTCTCAGACTGGCATCCGTGGTCACCAGGACCCAGTCCTGTATGCCGAATCTGCGGCCCTCTAACAGATGAGCACTCTGCAACCACCACAGAAGAGACACCCTTGTCCGTGGCGATAAGGTTATCCGCTGATGCATCTGCAGATGCGATCCGGACCATTTGTCCAGCAGATCCCACTGAAAAGTTTGTGCGTGGAATCTGCCGGATGGAATCGCTTCGTAAGAAGCCACCATCTTTCCCAGGACTCTTGTGCATTGATGCACAGACACTTTCCCTGGTTTTAGGAGGTTCCTGACAAGTTCGGATAACTCCCTGGCTTTCTCCTCCGGAAGAAACACCTTTTTCTGAACCGTGTCCAGAATCATTCCCAGGAACAGCAGACGTGTCGTCGGGGTCAATTGAGATTTTGGAAAATTCAGAATCCACCCGTGCTGTTGCAGCACTACTTGGGTTAGTGCTACTACGTCCTCCAGCTGTTCCCTGGACCTTGCCCTTATCAGGAGATCGTCCAAGTAAGGGATAATTAATACGCCTTTTCTTCGCAGAAGAAACATCATTTCGGCCATTACCTTGGTAAAGACCCGAGGTGCCGTGGACAATCCAAACGGCAGCGTCTGAAACTGATAATGACAGTTTTGCACCACTAACCTGAGGTACCCTTGATGTGAAGGGCAAATTGGGACATGCAGGTAAGCATCCTTGATGTCCAGGGACACCATAAAGTCCCCTTCTTCCAGATTCGCTATCACTGCTCTGAGTGACTCCATCTTGAACTTGAATTTTTGTATGTACAGGTTCAAAGATTTCAGATTTAGAATAGGTCTTACCGAGCCGTCCGGCTTCGGTACCACAAATAGTGTGGAATAATACCCCTTTCCCTGTTGTAGGAGGGGTACCTTGACTATCACCTGCTGAGAATACAGCTTGTGAATGGCTTCCAATACCGTCGCCCTGTCTGAGGGAGACGTTGGCAGAGCAGACTTTAGGAACCGGCGAGGGGGAGACTTCTCGAATTCCAACCTGTAACCCTGAGATACTATCTGCAGGATCCAGGGGTCCACCTATGAGTGAGCCCACTGTGCGCTGAAATTCTTGAGTCGACCCCCCACCGCCCCTGAGTCCGCTCGTAAAGCCCCAACGTCATGCTGAGGGCTTTGCATAAGCCGAGGAGGGCTTCTGCTCCTGGGAAGAAGCTGCTTGGTGCACTCTCTTACCCTTTCCTTTGCCTCGGGGCAAATATGACTGTCCTTTCGCCCGCTTGTTCCTATAGGAACGAAAGGACTGCGGCTGAAAAGACGGTGTCTTTTTCTGTTGGGAGGGGACCTGAGGTAAAAAGGTGGATTTCCCGGCTGTTGCCGTTGCCACCAAATCCGATAGACCGACCCCAAATAATTCCTCCCCCTTATACGGCAATACTTCCATATGCCGTTTGGAATCCGCATCACCTGACCATTGTCGCGTCCATAAACTTCTTCTGGCAGATATGGACATCGCACTTACTCTCGATGCCAGAGTGCAAATATCCCTCTGAGCATCTCGCATATAAAGAAAAGCATCCTTTAATTGCTCTAAAGTCAATAAAATACTGTCCCTATCTAGGGTATCAATATTTTCAGTCAGGGAATCCGACCAAACCACCCCAGCACTGCACATCCATGCAGAGGCGATGGCTGGTCGCAGTATAACACCAGTATGAGTGTATATACTTTTCAGGGTAGTTTCCAGCCTCCTATCCGCTGGATCCTTGAGGGCGGCCGTTTCAGGAGACGGTAACGCCACTTGTTTTGATAAGCGTGTGAGCGCCTTATCCACCCTAGGGGGTGTTTCCCAGCGCGCCCTAACCTCTGGCGGGAAAGGATATAATGCCAATAACTTCTTTGAAATTAGCAGTTTTCTATCGGGGTTAACCCACGCTTCATCACACACTTCATTCAATTCGTCTGATTCAGGAAAAACTACAGGTAGTTTTTTCAGACCCCACATAATACCCCTTTTTGTGGTACATGCAGTATCAGAGATATGCAAAGCCTCCTTCATTGCCGTGATCATATAACGTGTGGCCCTACTGGAAAATACGTTTGTTTCTTCACCGTCGACACTAGATTCGGTGTCCGTGTCTGGGTCTGTGTCGACCGACTGAGGTAAAGGGCGTTTTACAGCCCCTGACGGTGTCTGAGACGCCTGTACAGGTACTAACTGGTTTGCCGGCCGTCTCATGTCGTCAACTGATTTTTGTAATGTGCTGACATTATCACGTAATTCCATAAACAAAGCCATCCATTCCGGTGTCGACTCCCTAGGGGGTGACATCACCATTACCGGCAATTGCTCCGCCTCCACACCAACATCGTCCTCATACATGTCGACAACACACGTACCGACACACAGCAGACCACACAGGGAATGCTCTTATCGAAGACAGGACCCCACTAGCCCTTTGGGAGACAGAGGGAGAGTTTGCCAGCACACACCCAAGCGCTATAAATATATAGGAACAACCCTATAGAAGGTGTTGTCTCCCTTATAGCAGCTTAATATATCAAAAAACGCCAAAAAAGTGACCCCCCCCTCTCTGTTTTACCCTGTTTCTGTAGTGCAGTGCAGGGGAGAGTCCTGGGAGCCTTCCTCGCAGCGGAGCTGAGCAGGAAAATGGCGCTGTGTGCTGAGGAGATAGGCCCCGCCCCCTATTTCGGCGGGCTCTTCTCCAGTGTTTGTGAGACCTGGCAGGGGTGAAATACATCCATATAGCCCCAGGGGCTATATGTAATGTATTTTTTTAGCCAAACAAGGTATTCTCATTGCTGCCCAGGGCGCCCCCCGCAGCGCCCTGCACCCCTCCCGTGACCGCTGGTGTGAAGTGTGTGACAACATGGCGCACAGCTGCAGTGCTGTGCGCTACCTCATGAAGACTGAAAAGTCTTCTGCCGCCGGTTTCTGGACCTCTTCACTTTTCGGCATCTGCAAGGGGGTCGGCGGCGCGGCTCCGGGACGGACTCCATGGCTGGGCCTGTGTTCGATCCCTCTGGAGCTAATGGTGTCAGTAGCCTAAGAAGCCAATCCATCCTGCACGCAGGTGAGTTCACTTCTTCTCCCTAAGTCCCTCGTTGCAGTGAGCCTGTTGCCAGCAGGACTCACTGTAAAATAAAAAACCTAAAAACTTTTTCTAAGCAGCTCTTTAGGAGAGCCACCTAGATTGCACCCTGCTCGGACGGGCACAAAAAACCTAACTGAGGCTTGGAGGAGGGTCATAGGGGAGGAGCCAGTGCACACCACCTGATCCTAAAGCTTTATTTTTGTGCCCTGTCTCCTGCGGAGCCGCTAATCCCCATGGTCCTGACGGAGTCCCCAGCATCCACTAGGACGTCAGAGAAAGGATATTCTGGAGCTAGAAAAGGTTCAGAGGCGGGTGACCAAACTAATTAAGGGCATGGAGATGCTGGAATACGAGGAAAGGCTTGCAAGGCTAGGCATATTTACACTGGAAAAAGAGGAGACTAAGAGGGGACATGATCAACATCTACAAATATATAAGGGGACAGTACACAGAGCCTTGCGCAGGACCTGTTTTCGGTAAGATCAGCACAGAGGACACGTGGACACTCGCTTAGGTTAGAGGAGAGGAGAGGAGATTCTGCACAATGCAGCGTAAAGGTTTTTCACAGTAAGGACAATACGTGTTTGGAATTCCCTGCTTGAGGGAGTTGTAATGGTGGACTCAGTCAACACCTTTAAGAATGGGTTAGATAAATTCCTAGTGGATAAGGATATCCAGGGTTATGGTGCATAGTCGCGCACTATAGTTACTATGAAAAGGAAAAAAAACACAACGTCTGACATCAGCATCAGACAAAATTTAGACCAAAATAATCCCTGCATAGGGAGACCACAAATAGGTTGAACTTGATGGACAAATTGTCTTTTTTCAACCTTAGATACTATGTTACTATATTTATCTACATGGCAGGGTGTGTTAGAAGGTATGCTCACATAGCACGTCTGCCATTAAGACCAGCTACAGTGCTTGTGTGTATACTGTATGTTTCATGTTCATAGTTTCTTTATGTTTGAGCTGTTTGATGGACTGATGCACTCTATATACTCAGCCATCTGTAATAGTACTATTTTATACTACTATATCTAAGCAATTTACTTCAACAGCTTTTCTTAGTGTTTGGAATTCCCAGTGAAGACATTTTATTGTGTTTGGATTACTGTGCAGGCAGGGCCGTGTGCTAGGGTGTTCGGTGCCCACCCTGCAAACGATAAATTTGCGCCCTCCCATATTTTACAAAGGAACAGCAAAAAGGGGTGTGGTCTCACAAGGAAGGGGTGTGGCCACACAATAGGACCCCCATTTCAAATTACGCCACACAGTAGCACAATCTTATTCACATTACCTGCGCATAGTAGTGCTGTTTATACATATAATGTCCCCAGTAGTGGCGCCGGTTATACACAAAATAGCCCCTGTAGTAGCGCCGGTTATACACATAATAGCCCCTGTGTTAGCACCGGTCATACACATAATAGCCCCTGTGTTAGCGCCAGTTTATACACATAATAGCCCCTGTATTAGCGCCAGTTATACACATAATAGCCCCTGTAGTAGCGCCGGTTATATATAATGCCCTCAGAATTTCCATCTATACAAATTACTGCCGCCCCTCCCACAGTGGTGCAAGTAGAAAAAATGTCTTAGTGGTAGTGTGCGCGTTGAAGGTGTACATGCCAAAAAATAGGTGTGGCCAAATGGCCACATGGAGCGTGGCAATGAAAATGGGGCTTGATACACATATGGGGGGCAAGATACATATATGACACCAATAGTGCCAGATACACATATGCCCCACCATGCCAGATACAGTATGCTCCTAAAGTGCCTGATATGCCCCCACAGTGCCAGATACACAAATGCCCCACAGTGCCAGATACACAAATTCCCCCAGCAGTGCCATATATGCCCCAACAATTCAAACTTACAATAGAAAAAGCGCTAAGCTAAAAAATGTGTGTCAGCTGTCCCAATTAAAATGCTAATAGAAAGGTTATTCAATACTCCTTGCCTTATTAAGGACTGCTGCTCTCAACCTATTGGGTTGTTGATTCCCAATATAAATAGTGAAGCAAAATTGAGAAAAAATGAAAGCGCTGTCCAGAATAAAGACTTATCATAAAAGTTTTTAATTGTATAATAAAAACACTTCATATATAATAATATAATACACCTAAATGTCCATAACATATTGCATAAGACTTCAAAGCCTATCTCCTTAAATTGGTAGTACTTAACACAGTTACCACATTGGTAACACTAGCAAAATGTTTCTTTCTATTGAAACACTAGGTCATTAAATGAATGATACAATTAACTCCACAGTGCACAGTCACACTAAAATACACAGCCTCCTGAAAACATTTACTAATTCACAGCCCAATAATGTCTGGAGGAAATGCATAAGATTATAATTTGCTATTAACCTCTCACTGGGACAACGTTGTAATAGTATAAATCCAGAGTGTCTCTGATGTTTAACAAACTGGATTAATATTGAGTGACTAGTAATCACAAGTCTCTTTTCAGAAACTAATCAAGTCAGCTGCGTATCTTCTGACGGGCGTCCCCATCTATTGCAAATATTATAAGTGGAGGTCTTAACAGAACTGACCATATTCGTATGACTTAGGGGTCTATTCATGCAGCAGTGAAAAGCCCTGTTTTGCGTTAAACAGGGCTTTTCTCTGCTTACCGCAATTCACAGAGCGGGTTACCGTGGAGAAGTCTCTGACTTCTCCAGCGGTACTCCCGCTCTCTGCCTGAATCGCATCACCATACCTTTGTATGGTGAGTGCAATTCATGAAGGTGCGGAAAGCTCTGCTTTCCGCTTCTCCATGGAGTTCAGGTTCGCCATCTCAGGACGGCGTAACCTGAACTGTAGTGCGGAGACATCAGGAAGCTCAATGCTTCCCTGATCGCTGCTCTGCACCTCGCGCTGGCTCCGCCCCCGACCTCCCAGCAACCACTGCGGCCGGCCGGGAGGTCAACACCCTGCGCATGCGCAAAGGGACCCGCCGCTGTACCCCGCGCATCGCTGGGAAGGACCGCTGGAGAAGACCTCACCGCAGGAGCCCCAGACACCGCAGCGCATCGTCGGAAGGGTAAGTATACATGAATTGCTACTTATCACAGCTATACATCGCATCGAAGCAATGCGATGTATAGTGATAAGTAGCAATTATGTTTTCGTTTTCTACATGAATAGACCCCTAAATGTCCACTGTGGCTGTATCAATAAAGTATCTTATCTCACCAGTGCTCTCTGTTACCGCACCTCTCACCGGGCATCCGTTCTCGTCCCACACAGCGCTCAGCGGCTCCACTGCTAGCGGTAGCGCTGGGAATCTCCTGCTGAAGCAAATTATATGCTGGTAGCTGGGGTAATAGGAAGTCCTCTGGCCAGTATATTCAATGCTCTCTATTAGCGCGTCTTTCACCGGACATCTGGTCCCGTCCCACACAGCGCTCAGCGACTTCAACCGCTAGCAGCAGCGCTGGAGATCTCCTGCTGAATAGATTGTAGGCAGGTAGCTGGATATTTGGAGTCCTCCGGCCAGTAGATTCTGAACTCTGTTAGCTAATGAATACTGGCCCATGGGTAGCGGAATCACACACAGTCTCGTCGGCACTGGGAGAAGTAAAATAGCTGCTTAGAAGAGACTTGTGTCCTCATAGACAGGGTAAACACTTGACGCATTTCTCAGCCTCGTGCTTGTGGCTGTTCCCTCAGAAGCACACTCTATGCAGAGGCGTCACTAGGGTTGCTGTCACCCGTGTAGTAACTCATGGTGTCACACCCCCCCCCCCCCCCCCCCCCCCCATATGGACCTCCTACTGTATCACACCACACGGAATTCTTAGTTATGTTTTTGCACTAGTTTTACTTGTAAATCATAAATCACTGAATGTTTTGGCAATAGTAGTGACATCTACTTATATTAGATATATTATTATTATTATGATATATTATCAAGGCCTGCAGTCAGGACTTGGCCTGCTTGCAATTGTGAAGAATGCAATTGCTAAGAATATGATTTAAGAATGGAGTTAGAACCGGAACTGAAAACCATTTCTCCTCTCTTCACAGGTAAAAACACCATCTTCATGCTTGTATATCTGAGTCTCTCATCTCTCTCTGGCTACACTTTTCACACC